>NC_056733.1:742345915-742663415 GCF_019279795.1 Protopterus annectens | reverse complement strand
AGTGCATTTTGCATTGTGTTTATAGTTTAGACAACTTTGCTGTATGTTTGCCTGCTGAACAAAAGTGTTATATGAATGAGTTCGTTTCTGATGTGTCAGGTTTTGAAACATGCTTTGAGGAGTGTCTTGGAAGGTGCACACACTTTCTAGAAGTGTAGTCCCTTCTGTTGTATTGAGGTTTGCTTAGTTACACAATCAGAATTTTTCTGAGTCTTTAAAAAAAAATGAGATTTTTGTATGCTCTTGCAAGCTCTGAATTTGTGTTTGGTCCTGCTGCTACTCAGATTCTCAAACAATGGGATAACGGAGGTAAATTGATGCACAACATATCTAGAATATTTCATATTCCCAGGTTCCTCTCTAATAAGACATCCAATTTCAAAAGGCAGAACAAACAAAAATTCCAGCCTAACAAGAGTTAGGGTATCAAGAGGAAATGTCAGGAGAATAATGCTTCCAAACCAAAGAAAGGGGTTTCTTTCCCAAAAAGACCTTTCCCCTGCCAAAGAATAGCTATGCCAAAAGTCAGGGCATCCTGACCCCCCTCCCCCCCTTTCACCTTACCACCAGACTTGCTACAAATAGTCTCAGACAATTAAGTGCTGTGAATAATTCAGTGAGGATGCTGTTAACAGTGAACTGAAAACCCTCCTACCTTCAGGGAAGTATCCCCCACCCCTTTCAGATCAGACACATTTGTTGTCTGCTGTACTGTTTCACATGTTGCTAGCAGGGTTATAGAACCAGTTCCTGCTCCACAAAAATAAAAAGATTGTATACCAGAGTCTTTTTTGGTCCCCCCAAAAAAGAGCTACATTGGAAACTACTGTTAGATTTGGCACACCTAAATACCTTTCTAAAAGTACCTATATTCAAAATACTCATCTTGCAGATGGTCCCACCCCTTCTTCAGACCTCTTTCATGGTAACTTTAGATCTAAGGGATGCTTATTATCACGCTCCACTTCCTCCCACCTTCAAGAAGAACCTACAAATGTCCTGTCTCATACTCTCATAAAGAACTGTCTTCCTGAAATAAGTGTGGCCTTTTTACCAGAAGATATTGTCCTGACTGTTCAGAACAGTTTCAGGGATTTCTCTCTCCAAGAAGCTGCCTCTGCAAGAGAGTCCTCTCAGAATTTTAGGTCTCATCGCATCAGTGATCCTCATGACATCACAGGGCCAGATTCCACATGAGAAAGAGTCAGTGATACTTAAAAAATTGTTGGACGCAGCACCTGCTTCTTTGGAGTTCCAGGTGACAGTGCTAAAATTTGTTAAGTGAGAATTACAGCAGTTGAGGGATCAGATGTCTGTCAAGCCAGACCTACCCTTCTGCCTCCAGACCCCAGTTCAGTTAGTCCAGATGGACTTGTCAGATTTTGAATGGGGAAAAGTGTAAAGCAGAGTTCAAGTGCAAGGTGAATGATGTCCTTCGGATGCTACAAAGCACATAAAAGTAAAAAAAATGTTAGCAGGGATTCAGACCTTTAAAATTCTTCACCATTTAGGGACTCCAGGTCACCTTTTATTGGTTACAGAAGACACCACAGACATGTGGTACCTAAACAAACAAAGGGTACAGGGTCATACCCTGTTTGATGGTTATCAGTGATGGCCTGAGAGCTGGCATTAGAGCATTCTGTGATGCTTCAGGCCTTATACAGCCCATCAGATCAAAACATAGTAGCATACTGATTAAGAAGATCCTGATTGAACCCTGAAACTTGGGACAGAGGTCTGCCTGGATTTGGTCTGACATGGGGAGCAATTTAAAAAGATTCAAACACCTCCTTTCACAACAGACCGGAGCATTTTGTTTGAAACATCCTTGCAGTCACACTTGGAGGACAGAAATATTCTCATTCCCTTGGACAGGAATGTTCTTTTATTCACTTCTACGAATACCCAATGTACTTCTGAAGATTCAGAAAGAATTTCCAAAGATTATTGTAGTTACCTTCCTTTGGCCCAGGCAAAGTTGGTTTGCCCTTTTAATGGAATTAGCCAAGAGCAATTATCACAAGCTTTCTCACACTCTGGATCAGCTCACACAGTGTCAGAGGTGACTGGTGCACCCCAGCTTAGAGAAATTGCTACTGACAGCCTGGATGATTCTACCTGTATACCTTTTAGGCACTTGTTCCACGAGGATGTACATCAGATATTGAAGGAGGCAAGAAAACCTGCAAGTAGAAAATCTTGTTTACCAGTAAAAGATGTTTTATAGGTGGTGCCTAACCAATATCAGAAGGTCAGGTGTGGTATCTACCCCTCTGATTTAGAAATATTTTGTGAGTACTCATTGATGGCTTATCTTATGCATCTACAAAGGTGCATCTTGCAGCCATCTCAGCTTGTCTACCAATGGATCCCTCTCTTTCATCTCTTTTTGTGGTCAAACAGTTAATGGAAGGAGTGCTGCACTTTAAGCCCCCCTGAAAGCAAATTCCTCCTCCTTGCAATTTCAGCTTGATTCTTGAAAAACTGACCTTATCTCCTTTTGAACCTGTAAAGTTCATCACTTTTTTCTAGAACCTAAAAACAGATAAGACGATTTTGCTTACCTTGAATTTGCACGGGTAGCTCATATATTACCTTGACAAAGCTAACCCCCTCAAGAAAGCTGAACACCTGTATATTTCTTATTCTGGGACTAAGAAGGGTCAGTCTGGCTCTAAGCAAATGATTGTTTATTGTTTGTCCCCTGATATTGTTTTTTGTTACTCCCACCATGGTAAATGTATTCCAGGCAAGGTTAAGGCACATTCCAACAGACCCTTATCCTCTTTGGTGGCATATGGGAAAGGAGTGGACTCCAGAAGCATTCTGTAGGCAGCAATGTGGTCCTCTGTTCATACCTTTACAAAGTACTATGAACTGGAGTCTTTCACAAGTACCAGAGCAGGCTTGCAAGGACCATTATCCATGATGTATAGTCCAGGTAGAATGTCTACCAATACTGGTGGAAAGTGAGAGGTTGGCCTCCAGTTTTGAGTAGGTATTTACACCTCTCAGAAATAGTGTCACAGTTTACTAGGAGTAAAGGATTATTGTAAAGCATGTGACAGTTGCTACTCTGTCTCATTGAACCAAGTGCAAGCAGGTTGGCCACAGAAGATGCCAAAACAGACATCAAACCTACGATACAGAGGCAGGTGAAAAACTCTTTAACACAAGTTTAATGCATACAGTTGATATAATAACTTGGTGGGGGGGGGGGACTAGCTACTAATTTGGTGATGCTCAGCAGTTTGGAGATGTACGTAGATAAAAAATTAGAAAATGCCTGGTAACTACAACACCAAATTTCAGCTAGGAATGATAGAAAAACTGTAGCACTTCAGGTTGTGTGGTAATTGCCAGTGAAAGGCAACTTCCTTATCTGCTGTTTGACTTAGTGAACATTTAATAATATGCCACCAGTTTGAAAGCCAAAGGCTTGTTCTATGTGACCCACTTCAATTCTTACATATGAAAGTGCGTTTATTTATTTATTACATTCATTAACTGGTTAAGTGAACTGGTCCATAGACCCTTTTGCAGTCACAACCCAGTTCAAGAAGGCAAACCAACAGAAACAGAATTAAGAAAGAATACAAGACGAATTTGCAACGAAACATGGGCATTTAGCCAACATACATTACATATATTTTAGCTTTATATGTAAATTGAAGTAATATTGTTAAAGGAGATCTCATGTATATTATTTACAAAATATACATTCAAAATGCATTTTTGCAAAAAAGGTCTGAATTAGTTGAGTTTTGCTGTGGTTCATTGTAACTTGAATGCTTTTGAATTGGGCTGATAGAGATTTCAGTACTAATTCTGTCTTGAAACCAGACTACTAAGTCTCTTTCAGCCACTGATCAGATGAAATGTTATCTTTGATTTGAGAGTGTGATGTCATGCCCCCCACACCTGAGATCGTTTCCAGAATTGCAGGCAAAAGTGTCTATGAGCCTAAAGGAAGAGGGAATACCCCAATGACTGAATTGCAAGGATGTCACTGACTGAGAAACCAAAAGTTTTGCATTCCTTGCGGCTCTGAGATCGTGGCCCTCATGAGAGGTTCCCAGAACACTGTATTATGGTCTTGCCATCTGAGACTGATTTGTTCCTCTTTTCTTCAAAAAATGAAATATTCTTTTCTTTCCCTATAGAGCACAAGTAATCTGAAGTTTTGCAAATTTTCCTTAGTCTTATCTTACCCTGTCATTTCATATATTAGGTAGGTTGCTTCATAGCAAAAGAAAATCCCAGTAGAAGCAGGGAGAATTCCAATCATATCTGTAATATTTTCTGTGTATAACTGCCCCATTAGCCAAGTATTTCTTCACATGTTTTTAGATATTGTTGGCCATTCAGCCAAGCTTGTTTTTTCCATCAGAGAAAAGTAGATTTTGTAGAAAAAAAGAGAGTATGCTTTGCAGCTCCAGGAATTTTCCATGTCACACTCTTTTCATAATTTCAGAGACTTCTGTTTCTTCCACATGGGATTTTACTACTAGTTTTTATAAGGATGCCCATAAATATGAATACATGTAATTGTATAATAGTCTAAGATACTGGACTGATGTATCCTTTCAGCAATGGTATCACACACCTTAGAATATTTGTCAACTGCATTAAAAAGCATCAAACAGCAATCTCTTTTCATCCTTTGCTTTCTGTAAGTCACTTTTATCCTTGGAAGAAGAGTTATTTTTGAATCATTGTTTACCCACTTTAGAATTATACAGTATCTTCCAATATTTTTTAAAACTTAAATTACATCTGTTTGCAAAGACATTACTTTCATAAGGGCTACTGTGTTCTTAAGTTTGGGATGATGGGGAATGCAGATAATGCTGAAAGTCTGTGAACTTGTAGTACATCAGTCCTTACTTAGAAGTCTGTATATTACCCTTTCTTTGTAATGCAGCTCTCTCTCTTTCTCTCTGCTTAACAGTTTGTTCATAGGTTCATAGATTATCATAGATTAGTACTAAGATAACAGCCATTGCGAGACATTTTAAGCCTAGCCAGTTATCCCTTGTGAGACTCAAACCCTGCACCTTTTGCTTGTAAGGCAAACACCTTAACCATTAGGCCACCCTCCCAACCCTGTATTTCCCCATCTGAAGGCTCAGATGCTATACTGGCATAAATAACTTTGTCATCTTGCAAGGGAGATTAGCCAGAATTAATTTCTGATATCAATGAGTAGACTTACAGCAAGTGAGTATTGACATATATGGAAAACAACCCTTTCTGTTTCCCTGAGATAAAACAGCCTTCTTAAATAATTAGGTATCATTTCAAGCATTATTTTTGCAAACTTCTGATAAATTATATTGAGGTAGCAGAAATATATTTAAAGAGAGGTTACTAGACTAATTTTCTGACTGAAACCACGTTTTGTCTAGAAGTCTCTTTGGAATCAGCTCTTGCAATGCTAGCTACTACTTTCAGACTATCCCCCTAAACTGTAAAGCTAATGTGTAACAGTGTTTCCATTTCATATTTGGTTTGTGTTTCAGTGTGAGGTGGGATGACAAGGGGTTTACAATATCATGATTTGCATCTTATTCTTATTCTTTCGGCTTTTCCCGGTCAGAGGTTGCCACATTGACCCTAATTAATTTGGAAGAAGGTTTGGCCTTCCCCATCACCTGTTACACCAAATCAAGCATCACATTGTACAGCTGAGTAATGGGGGTTACAACACCAGCTTCCCAGAAATTCACCCATTTCAGTCTCAGTTTATTGCAATTATTACTAATAGTGCCTCAAACATGTTACAACTATTTTATATTCACTCAGTCTCACACAGACACACACACACACACACACACACACACACACACACACACACACACACACACACACACACAGTTTTATCGTACCATGTTGCCACTTCACTAGTCTTGCATGTCAGTGGTTTCATCTACTAATCTCTGCTAAAATGTGCCAACTGTAGTACATTAAATCGCATCTGTAGCAAAACAGTCACTTTCCAAAAGACATCTGTCAGCAACTAATAATTCACCAGTTTTGCTGATAACCATTATATGTCTTATTAAAGAGCAACCTGCCACAAATTTTTGAAATTGAATTATGAAGTTATTTACTTTAAATAAATAAAATGGCATGTATATATATATATATATATATATATATATATATATATATATATATATATATATATATAGTAACCAGGCAGTTTGTTGAATGTCGCAGTTTGTTGGCATTACTTTGTGGGAGGTAGCAGTAGTGCAGGGAGTGAGAATTTTCCTTTTCTCCACTGTTGTGTGATCTCATAGTTGGTATTTATAAGTAACAGGGGATATATGAGACAGAAGGACTTGCCCACACACACAAAAAAAAGCAAAAATGTTTAATTTCTTTATTAATATTTTAGGTTTTGACTTAAATTTATCCATGTTTTGGTGTTTGTGGATTGTTTCATTGACGAATCTGCCCCTAATGTGTGTGTGTGTGTGTGTGAATGTGTATATATATATATATATATATATATATATATATATATCTAAGCAGATATATTCTTCATATAAAAATATAAAATTACATTTTTAAACAACTGTGGCATTTAGAAAAGTACGGTCTACATTTGTCTGGTTCTAATACTACTAATAATTTCAAGGTTTACTATAATCTATCTACTACTAAATGTTGACAGTAATTTGACAGTTGCAGCATATGCACAAGCAAAATTACAGACAATGAGCTCATTTCTTCTTCTTTCGGCTTTTCCCGGTTAGGGGTCGCCACAGCGGATCATCTATCCACTCATCATTGGCAGTGGAGTTTTACAGTGTCGAGTTGCTAGCCCGGCACCCAACCTTCCACAGAAGGCACACACACCTAGGGCCAATTTAGAGTGTCCAATCCACCTACAGCATATCTTTGGGATGTGGGAGGAAACCGGAGCACCCGGAGGAAACCCACGCAACCACAGGTAGGACATGCAGACTCCGCACAGAAGGCATCCCAGCCTAGAATCGAACCAGAGAACTTCTTGCTGTGAGGTGGCAATGCTAACCGCTGCACCACTGTGTCCGCCTCATTTCTAATCCATAAAATCACTACTTGACTGGCTGAGTTGAACTCAACTACCTAAGGGAGGGGTCACTTGAAGTCTGGAGGGATAATCTAGAATGAGCCAGATTGTGCGTCCCTTTTTCTAACAAATCCCCTACAGCAAGTCCATAGGTCCTTACTTCCTGTTTGATTTAGATTTCAAATCTAAATATCCTGTTTGTGATGTCACTCAGATCTATAGTAAATTATTTTCTTTGGCAGGAAGTGGCAAGCCTGGAAAAAAAAAGAAACAAGCTCTACTAATCTGTGTGTTTGAAACCAGTTTCATTTTCAAAACTCCTAATACACTTAATAGAACTACCTGTCTAATTGCCACTTCAGAATGTAGTTCAACTCCTCAACTTCGTCAACCCCTCTGCTGAAAGGCATGCCCCAGGGATATGTTCTTACCTCACTCCTTTTTCTATCTGTGTTGATAAACTCCCATTTGACTTATTCCAGCTTCGTTAGTTATTACAGCTTCCTTTCTTGCTTTGTGCTCAAACCTCTCTCTCTGTCCTGTCTTGAACTTGAACGTCAGGCTGATTTTCATTCCTTTACTCAGTGGATCACAGCAAGAGGTTCTCCCGTTTGATTCTCGGCTGGAGTGCAGGGAGTGCCTTCTGTGTGGAGTCTGCATGTCCTCCCTGCAGTTGGGTGGCATTTGAAAGACATGCGTAAGTGGGCGTGCCTTCGTTGAAGGTTGGGCGTCGAGCTGGCACCTCGGCGTTCATGAAAATCTACTGCCAATCATTAGCGGACCGGAGTTCCGCTGTGGCGACCCCTAACCGGGAAAAGCCGAAAGACAAACAGCAACAACTCAGTGGATCAACAACAAATGATTATGGCATAACTCCTCTAAAATAAAAACAATGCTTTTTGATACTAGGCAAAATAAAAATCAGTTCTGTCTCCAGATCATCTTAATATCACAAATGAAAATGTTACCTCCTTGAAATATGTAGGAAATTGGTTGGACCTTTCCCTAAACTTTTGCATCCACCTGGACAATACAGACAAGACAGTCAACTATTTCATATTCTGAGCTAACAAAATCTCCCATTTCTTTCCAGACTCTCTGGGAATGCCATATTTAAAGGCATCTTACTGCTTCATTTAGGATATGGTACTACTCTGATTGCAGCAGCCACTAAAAGAAATGGAGCCAACATTCAAACCATCTCAAACTCTATGTGCAAGTTCATCACTCTCTCCTAAAGAAACAAACACCAGTACATGACCATATAAAAGGCTAACTGACTACCTGTAAAACAATGTGCTAACTTTCTACTCTCCTCACAGTTGCTTAAAATTGTCAGTAATGAGACCTTCACCCAACTAGCCTCCAAGTTAATCAGGGATGCATAAACATACAACCTTAGAAGTCTTAACCACTCAGCCAGGTCCTCTCCTTCAATACACAAACCCTGTCTTTTCTGTCCTTGGACCCAAAGTTTGGGAATGTGTCCCCTCTTATCTTAAAGATCATTTCTCATATGCCAAATTCTGATTAGAACTGAAACTACATTTCAAGATTCACTACAAGTAGCAGTGTTATGAGATGAACATAAGAGGCCTAGTCTGCCTGAGTGCCACACACACACACACACATATATATTTCCTCAGACATGGTAAAAGTACACTCATAGCTTTGTTATTGTATATTGAGCTCTCCCTAAATTACTGTTGATTGTGATTCTTTCCAAATGGCATCACATCTGTTATTCACTTTGTATTTAATTTATGTATATGTTATCATTTGCCCTTCACTTTGCATATAAAGTCATGTAACTAATGTCTTTGTGCCACAGGGCCGAGACTGAAATAGGTACACTGGGATCAGTGCTCCACCCTGGTTAACAAATTTAAAATAAAATAAAATCAACTTTAAGTTCGATACAGGTTTCAGTATGGCAGCCACTGTGGTGCAGCGGTTAGCGTTGTCACCTCACAGCAAGAGGTTCTCCAGTTCAATCCTCAGCTGGGGTGCCTTCTGTGTGGAGTTTGCATGTCCTCCATGTGGTCATGTGGGTTTCCTTCAGGTGCTCCGGTTTCCTCCCACATCCCAAAGACATGTTGTAGGTGGATTGGACACTCTAAACTGGCCCTAGGTGTATGTGTGCCCCTTCCGTGGAAGGTTGGGCGCCGGGCTGGCAACTCAACACCGTAAAACTCTACTGCCAATCATGAGCAGACAGGTGATCCACTGTGGCGACCCCTAACTGGAAAAAGTCGAAAGAAGAAGAAGCGCATCAGTTCTAAGCAAACATTTGCTGGTTTCATGCAGCTTGTCATATTTCCTGAACCTTTACTTGAAAAAAACTACTGGTTTCATGCAGCTCCTTACTGGAGTTTTTTTTTTTTTACTTTAAGAGCTTTTGCTATCATAAAGCAACAGAAATCTGCAAAGAAGCAGTAAATACATAATTTATTTTATTTATTTTACATTTGTTAACTGGGAAATTCTGACTGGACTAGGTCCATTTACAGCATAGGCCCGGGGAGAAAAGCTCCACATTAAGCAAGAGAAAAATATTTTTATGCAGAGGAGTACAAGTTAAACAAATAATTGCATTTTTAATTATTTGCTTATTGCTTTTGTTTACTGGAAAGCTTCAAGTGGGTGCAAGACCCCTTTTCAGAGGAGGACTGATGCAGTAGAGAAAAAGAAAAGTCCAATACATCTTTGGGTAAGTGAGAGAAATACAGTTTTAGAAATGCCAAACTTTGTATAAGATATGGTTGCAGACTTATAAAGTATAAACACAGTGGTCAAAAAAAAAAAGAAAGAAAGAAGTAAACATTTGCTACCAAGGTACATCACAGTAAAGCACCAGGTATTAATTTAAAGGGCAGAGAAAAGAACAACGTTAATTTCATATAGTGTCTATTATAGTGTAAAGTGCATGGAAAATAGGGCTGAAATAGGGTTAGAATGTAAATGTACCTGAAACTGAGGGTTGCAGAAAATGTGATTGTGTTTCAGTTGATGATTCTGAAAATAAACACAGCAGGAAGCTGCTTGCTTCTTTGCAAATGCGCTCAGTGAAGGATTCTTTTTATAGAATATAGA
The DNA here is from genome assembly GCF_019279795.1 of Protopterus annectens. Classification (NCBI taxonomy): domain Eukaryota; kingdom Metazoa; phylum Chordata; order Ceratodontiformes; family Protopteridae; genus Protopterus; species Protopterus annectens. The sequence goes on along the minus strand of NC_056733.1, from coordinate 742,653,256 downwards.
GTTATGATCGGATATCTGATCCTAACTAGTTTATGTTTGAAACATGGATGTCAAAAAAATTCACCTCAAGAGCTGAATGTTGACATCAGTGAGAACACACACAACTGGATTGTGATAAAGAAGGGCCCGATCGTAATTTTTTATATTGCGTGGAGTTTTACCTGCTCTTGCCTATTTTTTCAAAAGTTAGAGGAAAATATATGAGCACTAAGTGTGTTACAGCCTAGTCTGTGTGTGTTCATTTTGAAGATATGCATGGATAACACTTCTATAATGTATCAGATGTAAGATTAGAATGTACTTTTCTTGCACTATGAGATGCTCATTGAAAGAAAAGTCTATTTCTAGATCAGGAGTGGAATTGTAAGTAATATGCATAAAGGCCTGTTGATTGCTGAATTACTAAATACTCCTGGAGCCAAGAGTTCTTGAAAGAATGTTCAGCCTGCATGTCAGAAATAGTATTACAATGATTAATGTGTGTAGCAGAACTGCATTTCTTCCTTGAGTAGTTGTAGCGGTGTTATGAGATGGACATAAGAGGGTCATAAGTCTGAGTGCTGGAATACCAAAGGCCTAGTCTGCCTGAGTGCCCAGCAGTTGGGTAGAGGCCAAGCCTGACTGTAAGTACATCATAAATATCAAGTTTAGATGAGACATTTGCTTGGCTTTGATTTTTGCCTCTCATGTCTGCTGCTTTTGTTTTAGACATTGTGGGACCATTGAAGTATTTGAAGACAAGTTTTTGGAGAGGCATACAGAAGTTTATTTTTATTTAATGAATATTTAGGTAGACTAATCCTTTGATCGTTTTCAGCCCTGAACAAGTAAATAAAGTTACCAGATTTAAACATATAGCAGGGGTAGAGAGTATGTACTCTGTTAATCTTTCAGTAATACCAACCAAAACAACTACTTAACGTGATATATCGAGCATTTGTATGAGTGCATTTAAAATGTCGTCTGATTATTTAGGTTCATAGGTTCATACTAGGCTATCTGCCCTAGGGCATTCATAAGCCTAGCCAGAGTGTGTTTGGCTTTCGCCACCCATTTTAAATTAATTTTGCTATGCCCTTTTTCGAGGTTAGTATACTGTGTCTCTGTCTAACAGTGACACAGAAGTGATACCCGGGGTAAACCTATGATCTCCCATCCACTCATCAAGATTCCTCTTGAAGAGAGTCAATGAGGGACTCTGCCTAACCTGGACTGGGATTTTATTCCAGAGTGAAGGGAGCCTCTGGGCTATGAATCTGTCCCTCCAGCATGTCCTATTTATTTCAGTGCTGAGGTTCAAGTCTCTCGAGCTCATAGCTCGATGGGATTTGGATTTTCGGAGGTGCAGCATGTCCATTAATTCCGGGTTGGACATGGCTTTATACGTCAGGCACAGATCGCCTCTGAGCAGGTGGTATGCCACTGAGTAGAGCTGGAGTTTCTTTAACCGGGCAGCATATGGCATCTGTTTGAGCCCTTTGATCCTCTTGGTGAGGTACTTTTGGGGTCTTTCCAGTTGCTGCAGATGTCTGGTAAGGTACATCCCAAAAGGGGCATTGTACTCAATTATGGGCCTGATGAGGGATGAGTAAAGAGGCACGATGACCTCCCCTGATCTAGATGTGAATCCCTTCATGATTAGGTGGGCTATATAAAATGATTTTCTAACCACTTTGGCCACGTGGTTGTCAAATGAGAGATTGCTATCAACTTGGGTCCCCAGGTCCCTAATTACTTCTTCTGTACTTAATGGATTACCATCTATGTGGTAATTTGTGGGTCCTTTGTTTTTGCCAAAGGGGATGACTATATTTAGCTTGAGGCCATGGCTCTGGCACCAGTTGTCTGTTTCTATGAGGCCCTTTTGGAAGATGCTTGTGTCAGCTGGAGAGTCGATTATGGCGCCCAGTTTGCAGTCATCTGCGAACTTGGTCAGCCACAGTCTTTCCATGTTGGCCTGTACCTCCGAGAAATGTATACCGAACAAGAGAGGTCCCAGGACTGAGCCTTGTGGGATGCCACTTGTAACTGGTTTGAAGTCTGACATGGCTCCAGCAATTCTAACCATGTGGGTTCTGTCCTTGAGCCAGTTTGCAACCCATCTAGTGACATAGGGGTTTATATTTAAGCTGGTGAGCTTATCTATAATGCCCGAGTGGGGTATTGTATCGAAGGCTTTTGCGAGGTCCAGGTAGGCTGTGTGGACCACCTTCCCCTCGTCAATGGCCTTGGTGACTGTTTCAAAGAAATCGACCAGGTTTAAGAGGCAGGATCTGCCCTTAACAAAGCCGAACTGGGTAGGATCCAGTGTCTGTAGGTCCCCAATATCTTTATTTATGAGGTCCATAATGATCCTTTCCATAACTTTGCAGACCAAGCTAGCCAGGCTTATGGGGCGATAGTTTCCAGGATCCGTTGAGGCACCACCTTTGTGGAGAGGGACCACTGTTGCTGTACGCCACTCTTTGGGTACATATCCTGTAGTAAGGCTGAGATTGACCAGTAGTTTTATGTTTGGGTTTAGCTCTTCTTGGAGTTCATGTAGGACGCAGCCCGGGACACCGTCTGGTCCCATTGATGCTGTGTTTTTTGCTTTGGAGAGGGCGGCTCTTACCTGAGCATCTGAGATGTCAGGGGGACAGCACTCTGCTGGGATAGATATTTGGCCTTAGATGATTTTATGAGTGCCCGTAGTTTTTTGCTAATACTGATCAGAGATGCCTTCCCTTTTTGGGATTTTGCTCTATCATGTAGTAGCTTCCTCCTTCTATTGTATAGTTTGTTTATGGCTGGGGTCCACCAGACACGACATCTGCCTTTGGAGGATTGGGTCTTGGTTTTATATGGGATTGCATGATCCATGCATTCCTGAAGGTGTTCATAAAATGCATTTACAAAGGATTCTGCAGTCTGGGCCGTATTTTCCACAGGCTCGGGGGCTTTGAAGGATTCCACCTTGGTTTTGAGAAGTGTGAAATTTGCTTTAGAGAAGTTTTTCACTGTGGTTTTCTGGGCAGGGTGTGGGGTCGGGATGTGAATATCCAGTGAGATTAGTTTATGGTCTGATCTTAACAGTGAGGGGTACACTTCTAGTCTGGAGCATAGAGTCCCCATGTTGGTGATGATCAGGTCCAGTATGTTTTCCCCTCTTGTGGGAGTGGTAACAAGTTGTTCCATAGCATTTGAGTTTATAAATTCTAGGAACCTTTGGGCCAGGGTGTTGGAGCTAGAGTAATGCTCCCAGTCTATGTTTGGGTAGTTGAAGTCGCCCAATATAATGCTGTTTGGAGAGACCTTCATATTTTCCAGTGTTCTCAGGAAGGCCGAGTGGAGTTCCTGGGTTTGGGAGAGTGGTCTGTAGCAGGCTATAAACTGGAAGGCAGTTTTACCCAGTGTTAGTTGCCCATGGATAGTCTCTGATGCTTCGTGCTGTGCTACCAACCTGGAGGTGTGGGTATCTTTGACAAATATTGATACTCCCCCTCCTTTTCTGGTTTGGTCCAAGTTTTGGGGCCGAAAAGCATGGTATGAGGTATAACCTGGTAGTGCTGGGATGCTCTCGGGAGCCTTGAACCAGGTTTCTGTTACTGCACAGATATCGATGTTCTCCATGCTAAGGAGAGTTTAGAGTGGGTGCATCTTGAGGTTTAGACTTCTGGCGTTGAGTAGCATTACTCTTAGTTTCTTATCCCTTGTGATACCTATGGAGGTGGGTTTGTCTTTTGAGCCTTGCCTAAAAAAGGCACTATGGGGGAAGCCAGAACCTTTGCCAATATCCGAAAGCCCAGGGATGACAGGTGCAAGCCTTTCCTAGCGAAGCATCGTGGCTTTGATGCCCAATATGACTAGGAACCCTGTAGTGCTTACTTCAGTGTCAGGTGACTGCTTGCTACTTTTTCTTCTCTTTTCCTCCCATGACTCTCCCTAGTCAGCTATACTTCAAATTATGTAGATTTTCTGTAATACCTTTTTTTTTTAAACTGAAGGGGCAGGTACACAGATGTGAGAAAGCAAGTATCATAATTTTGTTGTTGTTATTAGCTATGCTGTTATAACGATCACAACAGCAAGTGCTAGCTTTCATTTCTCATTGAAATATCAGGCTTTCATTATAGGGATCACTGCTGCTGTAGATTCATTATGTATATAAATACTTCACTGCAGATGTCCACCCTTTGGAGCTGCCTTCCAGAACCTTATGAGCAGCCCATCCTGAAGGTGCAGCCCTATGCCAACTTCATATTTTTTTTGACACTAGAAGTGATAGTTCAGAAATCTCTCTGTCGTTGCAGGGAATAAGTAGTAGCTACGTTCTGATTTTTTTTCACTATTTTAACAGGATTATTGTTTAAATTATTTGACTGAAGTACTTTGGTTTTTGAATTTCTGGTTTATTACACAAACAACACCATCTAACTATACCTATCCATGTGTGAGCAATAACCTATATATGAGTGTATGTACGTGTGTGTGTGTGTGTGTGTGTGTGTGTGTGTGTGTGTGTGTATATAGATTATATATATATGTGTATGTGTGTGTGTGTGTGTGTGTGTGTGTGTGTGTGTATGTATATATATATATATATATATATATATATAGATATAGATATAGATATAGATATATAGATATATGCAGTGTGTGTATGTATCTATGTGTATGCATATGTATATATATGTATGTATACCCTTGCATGTATATTTCCTTGAATGTATATATGGAAAACTTAAACATTTGTATATTCTTATTCAGTTGTGAAATATCTTGCAATGCTCTACCAAGTTCTTATCTACTCTCATTGTATATTCTGTACACTTGTATTTCTAACCAAAAGAGGGAATATCCTCTTATTGTATACTAACAGCTGTAAAGTCTACCATCTGTATGCTACTACTCTGTAATTTCTCTCTTGTAAATTTTTCTTCTCTCTGTAAACCTATGGAGTATTTCTCCCCAGGACTCTGCTGAAAACAGACACTTGTCCAGTCAGACTATCCTGGTAAACACATGTCTTCTTCTTTCGGCTTTTCCCGGTTAGGGGTCGCCACAGCGGAACTCCAGTCCGCTAATGATTGGTAGTTGATTTTTACATGCCGAGTTACCAGCCCTGACGCACAACCTTCAACGAAGGTGCGCCCATTCACGCATGTCTCCACGCAGAAGACGCTCTAGCTGAGATTCGAACCGGACAGCGTCTTACTGTGAGGCGACAATGCTACCGCAGCACCACCACCGCGGGTCTGGTAAGCAAATGCTAAATAAAATAAATAAAATAAATTATTGCTGATACTTCAATCCATGATGTCCGCAGAAAAGTATTTTAGTACATATGCTTGTGGAAGACAAATTCTTTGTAAGGACTGTGTATGGCACACATCATCTCTTGGTCTGTGAATCTTGCACAACCGTGAATGAGAAAATGTTGCTATTTTGGGATCAAACACTTATGACCTTCTTGGAAAATAGAAAAGCTTTGATGCTAACACAGGTGACATCCAACACTGATATGGGAAAACTATCAACTAGGAACCATAAACAAAAATTATCACCTTAAAATGAAAGATGTTTGAGTAAGATAAAAAAAGTTTGTACCTAGAGGTAGAGGGTGGAGAGCATGCGGTGGTAGTGACCTTGCCAGTGCTTCAGAGGCCTGACAACATAAGGCCTGTTGATGCGCATTATTTGCTCTTGCTTTTCTAGTTTTCATTATTGGTAACCTCACCTGCCATTGCCGCACTGGAGGCAGGCAGCTTGATTCAGTTACCCTCTATTTGCCAGGTTGTTATCCATGGGAGTAAGATCTCTAGGCTGGGTGCCAGGCATCCAGGCCAGATGCCCGTCTTTGACTGTTTTGAGTGCTTCTTTGCAGGATACAGGCCTATGTCTGGCTATACACTTGTGGAGTGAGAAGAAGTAGCCTAGTTGTGGTTCAGAAGCAGTGACCTTCCACTTGAAGCCTCACTTCTTTTGATTTTGGGGCTCATGTGCCAGGGTTGGATGCCCACTGTACTGATATCTAGAATAAATTTGACTATAGGTGGCCTGCAGAAGAGAGTATATAGCCACGTGAAATAAATTTAGTTTCCCCAAGTCTTCTCTTTGGAAAAATCTCCCCTAGCAAAGAAGAGAAAGGAATCTTCTCACTCAGATTTCTGATTCCAAGTTGGACAAGGAGATTTCATCTCATATCTTCTCTGCAGTATATAATAGGAGAGATGATAAAGATATATGCTCAGGCTAAGGACAGCTCCTTCAGAGAGATATTCAGTCTAATGAAAGAGCTTTTAAATTGGGACAAAAGGAGGCTTTTGAAACTGTAACCATTTGCAATGTCGGGACCTGCTAGAGCAAATCCTGAAACATGGAGACTGAATGGCAGAATACATGGACTTACATATACTAATTACAAGTTAGCCATTTCTCAGAATATTTCTTTTTCTCCAAGGTATGGCAGTGTCGGAGTTGGTATATATAAGTACAGGGGGTATGGTGGTGGGTGCAAGGGAGCTTTCCCCCTTGCAAAATAGAAGTTTTAAGGAGAAGAGTGATGTTTGAGATTTGCTCTTCTCCTGTAGTTTCAATGGTTTTTTTTTTTTTTTTTTTTTTTGGCTTGTCTGGACTCGGCATTTAGAGTGTCAGGATTTCATTAGGGGCACCCTTTGAAACACGCAAAATTTGCATAGACCAGATTTACATTGAAATGCCTAGGCAAACAACTGTTTCTTCATTTTTCTAGTCCTTTGAGAATTCATGTGAAACAGCATCACTGGAGGTAGATTTACAGCTGCCAGGTTTCAAAAAAACTATTAAGTTTTACAGATTGCTAAACACCTGCAATAACCTCTGTAACAGTGCTATACCTGTAGACATAGCTAAGAGATCTAAATTGTGCCCCAGTCTGAATACCCTGCCTAATGATAAAGGACTGTGATATGCGAAGGTTTACTCTGTGTGTACTCTGGCCTTTAGGGCTGTTAATTTCCACCCCATGCTTTCAAGGGGGTGTCCCCAGACAAGTAGAATAAATAGCAAAGGAAATTTTGGATGAGACTGAGGGACAAAATTTCCAGACTGACCTAGATGGTCTTCAGAGTGGGAAAGCATTGCCATACGTTTTTATATTATGCCATAGATGTAGCTTTCAGGAGTGTAACCACATGTTCGGAATTGCATAGGTATGCCTGCCTTAAGATTCAGCAATTGCCTGATTATGTTAAAGGGCTGTTGTTGGAAAACATATTAGACAAAAATCTGAAGTTGGGATCCATTCTCAGGAGCTGTTTAAAAACTGAGAAAAGAGAAAAGTACAATAGAATATATTCCCAAATACAGCAGGAACTAAAAGGAACAGTATTGTAGTGATTACCATGGAGTGACCATTTTATAGGAAGAAGCCAAAAACAGACTATTTTAAGAAGATGAAGGCCTTCATGAAGAGATAAGCTTGGAAGGGAGGCAGAGGTAGTGTTAGGTGGCAAGGCAGGGGAATGGAGTAAAGTCCCTTCCCTCCCAAAAAGGACAGAACTGACCATACTGCGGTATAATCCATCCTGCTTCCATTCTATCTTCTCCCCTCAAAGGTCTGCCTGTGTTCCTTGGTAGAAAGGATCTCCCATTTCAAAGAGAACTGGCTCCATATAGCAGCTGGCAAATGGGTCAAGGAGATTGCTTCTTTATCTTATCAAATAGGATTCAAAGTTTTCCCTGCCTTTCTGGCTAAGCAACCCATCAAACCAAATTGGGTGGAGCATGCAAAATCTGCCCATGTTTTGTTACTTGATATGTGGAGTCATAGAGGGCCTCAGCAAAGGAGCAGTGAAAAGTATTTTGTTAAGGGCTGTCCATAATTGCAAAATGCAATAGTCCCTAGAGACTAACTCTGAATTTATTAAGCCTGAGCAAATACTTAAAGGTGAACCAAGTTCAAGATTCTGACCTTTTAGGTTCTCCTACCAATTATCCTACTGTTAGTCACCCTCAATCTCCGGGATACTTACTTTCGCATACTATCCACAAGCTATAAAGGCAATTTCTGAGATTCAGGGCATGACAAGAATATTTTCAGTTCGCCCCTTGTCCTTTGGCTTTACCATGTTAATCAGAATTTGTAATAAATGCTTGACCCCAGTTTTTGTATATGTCAGTACCCGGGGAATTCATGTGTTCTCCCCAGTTGGACTTCTATACAATTCAAGCTTCTTCCAGAGGAGAGTGCAGAGAGGTTGTCCTTACATCTATAAGTCAGTTTTGGAACTGTAGACCTCAAAGACATTCCTGGGACCACTTTTGGATATACAGCAGTATAAGCTGTTGCTGGCCCAGGGCAAAGACGTACACTTCGTAATTTTTTTTTCATACCTGGTCCAAAATTTAGCAATATCAGCTCAAGTGTTTCTGAAGGCCTTGGTTTACGTGTCACCCTCAATACTCAGGATGTCCCTGGTCAGCAACCAGTGTATGCCTTTTGTAACCTCATAGAGAACCCAGACCCTCACTGCTTTGGACCACATGTTGTGGTGGAGCCCATACAGAAAGCAGTAAGGTAAAAAAATGTAGAGCACATCTATGCTGAAGAGGACATGTAAACATAGAAGAGACAGTGACTCTCATTTTAGCTGTCAGGCCTTCAAGGCAGTCTAGCACCCAGGCCCCTTACTGATGGCTGCAGACAACAAAACAATGATGTGGTACATAAACAAGCAGAGAGGTCCCCACCCTTATCAGGTATACATACTATCCTTGATGATGATTGAAACAGCAACACAGCTGAGACTTTACCTTCAAACTTCATTCATCTCCTCAGAGCATAACTGCGATAGATTGTTGAGCATGTCTAGGACATTCACAAAAGGAAACTAAATCCCAGGATCTTTTACACCCTCACATGCAAATGAAGTTACTTGCCAGATGCATTGGCAAGGAAAACATGAAGCCCTGACTATGACTCAGGTGACCTGAATTTAATTAGCAGCTTAGGGGCCTGCTGGAACTGGCAGGGAGGGGAAGTGAATGATGAAGCATTGCCTACTCACTTTTCTGCACAGGATGGGGCCAGGATGATGTGCTATTGGTCGCTTCTGTAACTCTTGTGAAGACCAGGCTTTGAACAATAGTGGACTGGGTGAATAGGCAAGTTGACGAGGGAGCATTGCCATGTTAGGGCCCAGAGCGGGGATATTTTTAAGATGACACTTCATGGTCCACCTAGCTGAAGAAAGAAGCTGGCGTGCAGTAAAGATGTAGGGCCGAGACTGACACAGTCAGGCTGCACCTCCCCTAAAGGCTGTGGCAGCTTTCTGGTCCGTTGCTTCCCACACACACTCAGTTTGCCAGCTAACTGGGGGGGGGGGGGGGGGGCTGGTGATCCTGGCTAGGATGTTAACTGTATGTAAGACACATTTGAGGTGTTATAGGGGCTAATGGAGGAAAGATATGCTGCCAAGGATGAACAACCCTTATACATAAACATTAAAGGACTGAAACAAAAGCAATATGGGGCCCAGTCCAGGTACCCATGCAAGACAACATACTCAGCAAACACCTTCTCCAGTGAATGGAAAAAAGGTCTCATTTTATACTTTTCCCATTTTTCCCTCTGATCCCAAGGTTACTGATGAACAACTAGGAATGACGAGACCCCAAATTATTTTTATAGCTTCTCTGTGAATAAGGCAGCCATGGTCCTTCTAGTTAGTTTAATTTAGTTGGTTGGGGAAAGAGGCAGTCCTTCTCCTGCAGCGTTGGAACTTGCTAACCCAGGAAGAGGGACCACTGGAATGCTTCAGCCAGGCTGATTCTCATGTCAGCCTGATTACATCCAGGGATTAATTCCCACTAGGGTTGCCACCTGTCAGGAAATTTTCTTGACAGTCTGAAAATCCAGTTAGGGTGAATACTTAACTGGTATTTTGAATAATTCTGAGAGTGAATACATTTCTGAAGTATGTTTCCTAAGGTATTTATTCTTTCACTTGACATTCCTATCTGCATTCAAGTCTAAGTCTTAGCTGGGGTGTCTTTTGTGCTGTGTCTGTATCTTTTCTCTGTGTTAACATAGGTTTTCTGTGGATGGTCTGTTTTCCTCCCACATTCCAAAGACATGCAGTGGGTAGATTAAACAGTCTGTACTGGCCCTAAGTGTCAGCATGCATATGTATGGTATGGAAGAACAACTGCATCAGAGCTAGCCACCTGGAAGTGTGAACATTGTCACTAGATGGTGGTCACTGCTGACGAAACACCCCAACCTCATGTGCAAAACATGGAAAAAAAGGGGTTGGATAGATTAAATTGCAGTGTAAAAACAGTAATTTATGTGGTGTATCTTTGTGTGTTTGGTTTGAAGTGTATACAAGCACAACAAGTTGGTCATAATTTCTTCCACTTTGCATTACTGTCAGACATTAGCATTGCATACAGTAAGTGACTATTTTTGGTAGTCTGGCTAAATTGTGGAAAAGGATCACAACAGTGGTACAGTGAGTACTGTTGCCATCTGACAGCTCTTGGCTGTGGCTCCAAATGTGTGGAGGCTGCATGTCCTCCCTGTCTCTTTGTGGGTTTTATTCAGGTACTCTTGTTTTCTCCAGCACCCAAAAGACTTGCTGTAGATGAATTGATGATCTTTCAATTGGCTGGAAAGCATGTTGTGTGTGTGTGTGTGTGTGTGTGTGTGTGTGTGTGTGTGTGTGTGTGTGTGTGTGTGTGTGTGTGTGCTTGTGTCTGCTAATAGATGTGCCTTGTCAGGGACTGTACAAAAAGTATAAAAGTTGGAGGGGGTGCATACATAAATCTCCTGGGTATTGAAAATTTGCATTAGAATACATCACAAACGTCTAGAACCTCAGAACTTCTAAGGGCCATCATTCCTGGCTGTATGTTTGACTTAGTCCAGTCCTCAGCTGTGGGCCTCACCTAGTCTAAAACTGACCTCAGTCAGACGTGGCACAGAGATTGCTATAGTTTGTGCTGGTGCTAGGGATACTGTGGTCAATATTTCTTAAATTTTCCTCACAGTCAGATTTTAGAGATGTGTGCAGAATGCCACTACACCTTGTGTGTTGGCTTGGGACTGTGTGGTCATATTTCATTAACTTTTTTCCACATCATACGTCGTGAATATGGAATATTGCTGCAGCTTGCCTAGGACCAGTGTACTGTGTGGGAACAAAAAGGTGGAATAAATTACTGTTACTGTCTTTTTTCACTTTCTTCACAATTGAAATCAGATGTGTGTACAGGTGAATACTTTCTGGGGGTTGGGGAAAGGAGGTGTATTGCACATGTACACTACCCCACTACCTCTACATTTATTTTGATCTTTAGGCCCATCCCCCTTACCACCACCCAATCGCAACAGTCCCTCTCCCAAATACCACTCCCCCCACCTACCACCTGACTATACTTCAAAGACTACCCCCCTCAATCCACCCACCCACACAACTCCTCCATTAACACTCTCACCTCCAGCCTCCTAGTTTCTCTGCTCACTAATTGAAACAAGGTAGCTCACCCCCCCCCCCCCACACCATGGTAGGACACTCTTATAGTACTCTCCCTCTTATAATGCTACTACTTATCTCAACCTACCTGCTAATGAGTTACGATACCCTAAACCCTGCAGGCGCCTACCTACCCAACAGTCAAACCTCCCTGTACTCCCATGACACCCTCAATCTCATTCATCCCTCTTTCTACCCAACTTCTAACAAAAATCCCTACTGCTTCCACCTCACCCTCTCTTACCCAAAAACATCCTCATCCAGGGATCATCTCAAACTACTAATTAAACTCCAAAGAATACTTGACCATTTAAAAAGATCCATAACTAGAGATGGTGACATCCACCCCAACCCTGGCCCCTCCATTGACCTAGGCTCTAACTCCTGGAGCACTCCCAGAAGCCCATTGGGCTCACTCCATATGCTTCACCTCAATGTACGAAGCATCAACAACAAAGTTCACAACTTACATGCTCTGCTAGAAATCCACTCCCCTGACATCATGTGTCTTTCTGAAACCTGGCTCAAACCTATCACTAAGGATGAGGAAATCATCCCATCTGGGTATAACATCCTCAGGGCAGATAGAGTTACAAGAAAGGGTGGAGGAATAGCAGTTTTGTTCAAGAACTCCTTGAACATCACTAGGAATCCCCTTCAACCTCCAATAATCCACAACCAGGAATTGATTGCCCTAAAATTAAGCCTAAACAACCAAAAAAGTATTAATCTCATAGTCACCTATTTACCCCCAGGCAACAACATTGAAAACCTTGAACAAACTCTCAGCTGGCTTACCACCTTCTATCCACAAGAAACAATAATTCTAGGAGATGTTAACATTGACTGGTCCCTATACTCCTCTCATCCCAATCCTCTCCCTATTAACTTACACGGTTTCTCCCAACTTATTCTTTCCCCCACTAGAATTGGATATGCCCAACAAAAAGATAGTATCATAGACTGGATCCTTACAAACAAGGACCCTACCAACTATACCGTGGGGACCCTCCCCAACGACCTTAGTGACCACCTCATTACCTTTGTAATAAAACACAAATGTCCAAATACTCACCCCCCCCCCCAATCAGACTTGTTAGGAACAGCAAGAATTTCATCCCTGAACAATTTCTTGCAGACCTTAAAGCATGCAACTGGTCCATCCTAAAAACCCTACCCTTAGAAGAGAGTGTATCCCATTTTAATGATACCTTCCTCAAAATACTTGACTCCCATGCTCCGAAACGACTCATTAGAATTAGGGATCGTATCGCACCTTGGCTAACTAAAGACACAAAAAATAAAATTAAACTCAGAAACCTGGCATGGAACAAATGGAGGACCACTAAAACCCCCCTAGACCGTATCAAATTCCTTCAGCTTAGAAACTCAACTAAAGCAGCCGTTACATCCGATAAAAAGCAATATTTCTATCGCCTCCAAGATAAGCATCAAAACAACCCTAAAAAATTTTGGGCTGGCTTCAACCACCTCCTCCATCCAGGCAAATCTTCCACCCCCACACCTGCAACACTCATGGATAAAGATCCAAGTGAGATAGCTAACTCTTTTAATTCTTTTTTTACTGAGACTATCCAGTCCCTCGCCAGCCAGCTTACCTCTTCCCCCTCGGCCGCAACCACACCCAAGGATCTAAATCAACCTGCCTTCAACTTAGCACCCACCTCCACCTTCTATATCCGTACCCTCCTAAAAAAACTCAAACCAACTACCCTAGCGGCTGATCTACTTCTGGCAAAATACTTACAAATAGCAGCCGACACCATTGCTTACCCTGTATCCATCCTTATTAACCGGTCTATCTCTGAAGCCTCTATTCCCACAATCTGGAAAATCTCCTATATCATTCCTCTCCACAAAGGAGGTCCCTCCACTGAAACATCTAATTATAGACCCATTGCAATATTGTCCCCCCTATCCAAAATCATGGAACGCTGCATTCACAAACAACTTATTACCCACCTTACTCACAATAATCTCCTATCTAACTCCCAACACGGCTTTCGCCCACATCATAGCACCACTACTGCTCTCCTCTCCTTTGTTGACTCAATCAACCGCAACCGGAATAACAAATTAATATCCTCTGCGCTCTTTCTAGACCTATCGAAAGCCTTCGATATGGTTAACCACAAACAACTTCTCCTCACACTGGAAACCTTTAATCTTAGCAAATCCACCATAAGTTGGTTCAACGCCTACCTCTCTGGTAGAAAAAAAGCGGTACATTGGCAAAATATGATTTCAGACCTACTCCCCACCAATATCGGTGTCCCCCAAGGATCTATCCTCGGTCCCCTTCTTTTCTCTCTCTTCATTAACGGTCTACACTCAGTCCTTCCCAAAACCACCTGCATCCAATATGCAGATGACTCCACCCTTATTTGTTCTGATGACTCTCTCACCAACCTCCAAGCTACTACCCAAATCTGCTTTTCATTAGTCGAAAAATGGTTCTCAGACTTAAAACTCCTACTTAATCCAACCAAAACCAAATTACTTCTATTCTTCCCTACTCCAGCAACTCCTCCCAGTCTACAATCCCCCAACACCCAAACCCCAACCTTTGTTGTGTCTGCTAACAATGGTACCAAAATCTTTCCAGTCACCCACACCAAACTACTCGGGGTGACAATAGACCACAAACTTAGATTCGACATGCATGTGAATCTGACCATTAAAACACTTAACAAGAAACTCGGGTCCATGTACAGAATTAAGAAATTCTTAACCCCCCACACCAAACTAACCATCGCCCGAACTCATCTCCTCTCCACCCTCCTCTATGCCTCCCCCATATTCTCCTTCCTTCATAAAAAAGAGCTTAATAAACTATCCACTGCCTATCACCACATAGCTAGATTTATCACAGGAATGCCCTACCGCACCCACCACTGCCTAAATCTAAGAACACTAGGATGGCTAGAATTGCCCAATGTTCTTAAACTCAACCAGCTTACTGAGGCATTCAAAATCATTAAACATCCTGATAAAACTCCCTCACTAAATAACATTCTTACCTCCTATTCTAATCTGTCGTCCCTTAGGTCATCCAAAAGTATTCAAGTATTGACCATCAAACCTAACAACTCAGGAGGGGAAGCTCTTTATGCCAATTCCATTGGCAAGACTTGGAATGCCCTCCCAAGCAACCTTAGACAAATGACCACTCTGGACCAATTTAAAACTCACCTCCGAGCGTTACTAAAAACCCAATGGCTTTGCCCATGCCCTAACCCCGACTAATAGCACATGCCCCTGACCCCAAACAGCCTAGCCAAGCCACTATGCAACCCAATTCCAAAGGGTACACCCTATAACCATTACAATCCATCTCACCAACTCCTTTTTTCCCAGGATTACATTTTTTTATTACTTATTGTTCTTATCCAGTATTACATGTTTATACTACTTATTGTTCTAAATGTCTAACTTCTATTGTATTGTCAGTATATGTGCTCATGTACCTCTGTTCTTTGGAGCTTTTCTCCCCGGGCCTCCACTGAAAACGGATATGTATCCAGCTGGACTAACCCGGTCAACAAATGTAAAATAAATAATAAATAAATGTACAGCTAACAGCAGTAGGTTAAAATATGTTGTTGTGCTTCATTTCTTCTTTCATTTCCATCCTAGTCTGACTTCAGAGGGGTACACAGAATGTATCTTCCTTTGGCGTTAGGGCTGAGGAGGGTTGCTGTGTAGATGTATGACAGCAGCAGCTTGAAGTATCTGACTGTGTTCATTTGACCTTTCACTTCCATCCCAATTTAGCACCATCCTGGTAAACTGAAAATCCCTATCTTTTTTGGGTGGAGGGGTTGGGAAGAAGGCAGTCACCCCTGATATGATTTGTTCCTTTGTAAGCATTTTATTCTCAGTTTATGGATAATTGCTAAACACTTTTGTGGTAACTTCTGTTTTGTCAGCCTTTAACACTAATCCTTGGACATAAACCTATTTCTTCCTCGAAAAAAAAGAATTGGTTTCTTTCCTTAGTTGTCTTTTTATTTTTCAGACTATCACTGGACTAATGGTTATGGGGGAAAAAAGCTATAAAATGCTCCTCAGAGCATTTAGAACCCCAGAGCTTTGGGGCTTAGTGGCCCCTAGACCCCAGTATAATTAAATTCTTTCCCCCGAAGTCATTACAGTACAGTCTTAGCCAGTTAGGATGTGTTGCAAGTATATAGGACAAAGATGAACAGCAAGAGAAAGTGTGAGGAAACCAAAACAAACGTAATCTGGATAGTATATGTAGGAAAGGATGGGAGGAAAACAGGGAATAACTGGGTTGTTTGCCAGGGTGACATTAGACAGTAGGGTGGGGATTATCATGAAGCACTTTGCGTAGGGATTAATATCATCTGAGGCAGTCAACTATATAGAGGCTTTAAAAACTGGTGCCGCTGGGTGTGGCTTGCTAAAAGGAATGGCTACCCTGTGGCAGCGGATGCATTTTTATCATATCAGGGGCAAGTTAGTGCATTTATTACAACTGTATTTGCCTTAATATTGCTACAACTCAAGTGCTCTAGGTTGCACTGCATCTGAATTATTTAGTGTGTTTTAGCCGCTTTTCTGTAGATATAGACTTTTCTATATATGTAGACTAGCTACTTACTCTACTGTATTACTGCCTCTTAAATCGTTTTTCAGTTGTGCACTTGCCTTGCTTCATTTAAAAAGTTTTAAATTGTTAATTTTGTAGAGTTTTAATTGTATTTACTGTTTTAGGGCTACATACTCAAGTGCATTAGCCTTTTCTGTGTTTAGTGTATTATTGCATTGTTTAGCCTGTTTTAACAAAATAAAAACTATCTTGTTTGCTCATTTCCCACCTTTCTTAGCTAGTATAGTCCAGATGCCAGGCTTTGCTGGTTTCAGGACTTTATTTTCTGTGTTCAGAGCTATCCAGACCTTGCTGTGGTAGAGAGAAGTCCTACTGCTTACCAGTGGGAGTGGTGAGCATTGTACACTAGAGGGGTGGTTTCCAGCTCTGAAATTGTAGTTTTAGCTATTTGGGGCTGATTTCTATCCCTTTCAACTTTCTGGCTTAAAAACGCGCGTGTTTGCACATTTTTCACATCGTGCAGCACTGCTAGGCTACGGTTAAACTATTCCGGGTGCCAGAAAGTCTGCTCTTCAAATTCTCCCTTAGAACTAGCTGGTTTCTCAGTAGTAGCACTAAAATCTGAACCCCTGTGACTAGCACTTGCTCTGGAACCTGCTGGAAAGCACTAGGAAGCCTTAAACTGATACAAGCACTCAACTCTCCTTGTTAATAAGGAGAAATTAATCGTAGGCACTAAACAGCCTATAATTGCAAAGTACCTTGCAAAGGTAAGGGAAAACAGCTCTTGTACTGTACAAAAAAGCACCTAAACAGACACGTTCAAGGGTCAAATTCCAGTGATTTCTCCTGTCCACCTGGTGAGTCTGGGCATATTGGGGCAATGCAGCAACTGCCTCATGTACGCAAACAGCCCTCTCCTCCTACCACCCAACACTACAACCTGCGAGAGATGCACTTACATAGCCAAACTGGAAGGAAAGCTCTCTCCAGCCAAGATTGTGCTATACAATCAAGAGAATGTTAACACCTGCACTATACCTCAAGCAACACATAGCTCTTCAAAACCCACACCATCAACACCCACACAAAGCAACACTAAACCCATATATGTGGAGGCCCTTAACATTAACCTGCCCAAACAACAAGGACCTCCGAATCTGAAACACAAACACCAGTCACAACCAAAGTAACACATAGCTCACAACACCAGTGTGCCACCCAACAACAGCCCCTAAGGCAAGACAATGTACCCAACACTTTAGTCATAGGTGACTCTATAGTCAGACACACCGATATCCCACTCACCAGGCTGAACAAGGAGAAAATTACAGTCAGCTGCCTGTCGGGTGCCAGGATCCGCCACTTAAAACATGCACTCAGGTCACTCCAGAACAAGTACAAATACGACTCTGTCATTGTCCATGTTGGAGTGAATGACTTGAGACGTACCACCCTGGACTACATGAAAAGAGACATGGAAGAGCCCTCAGATCATGTGGCTCAGGCAGGTATGACCCTAGCCCTGAGTAGCATCCTGCCTTTGCCCAGAATGATACCACAGTACAAGGACAAAATGATTGACTTCAACAATTGGCTAAGATTCTGGTGTCATTCAAAGGGGATCCAGTATCTGTCTGCCTGGAACGACATGATCGGCAAACCACGATGCTTTCCCAGAGATGGACTGCACCTGTCACCCCTGGGATTCAGGTTACTGGCTAAAGCTCTCACCAGCCCTATAGTGCCTTTTTTAGGCAAGGTTCAAAAGACAAAACCACCACCGTAACAGATACAAGCATGCAAAATCTGAAGGTAATGCTACTCAGTGCTAGAAGTCAAACCTCAAAATGCACTCTCTCGAGGCACTCCTAAAAATGGAGAATATCGATAGCTGTGCAGTAACTGAGACCTGGTTCAAGGCTCCAGAGAGCACCCCTGTAATACCAGGCTACAACTCTTGCCACACTTTTCGGCCACCAAACCAAGACCAAAAACACTAAAGATATTCACAAGGATATTCACACCTCCAGGCTAGTTGCCCAACACAATGCATCTGAAATTCTCCAGGTGCAACTGACACTAGGTAAGACTGCAATCCAAATTGTAGCTTGCTACAGATCCCCCACCATGCCCCAAGATTCTCAATACACCTTTCTAAACATACTGGACAATAGTAAGGTACAAACAAACACCCTAATACTGGGTGATTTCAACTACCCTGCCATTAACTGGGGAAACTACTTGGGTGTCAGCACCTTTTCCCAGTGGTTCTTGGAATTCATAAATTCCAACTCCCTGGATTAACTAATCCATTGTCCCTCCAGGGGCTCCAGTATCCTAGACCTGGTCATTACCAACATGGGAGATAGATGCTCCACACCAGTGATCACCCTCTCATTGGTTAGGTCTGACCATAAGCAAATCACCCTTGACATCCACATCCCACCCCCACCCCCCAGTAAGGAAATCTCCATAAAAAAATTCTCCAAAGCCATCTTCATGCTAGTCAAGTCAGAAGTGACAAACCTCATGACACCCATGCAGATGGGAGCTGAAAGTTTGACTGCTGAATCTACACTAAGGCACTGTACGAGCACATCCACTCGTGCATGAATTGTGCCATCCCAAATAGAACCAAGATGCTCTCCTCCAAAAAAAGGAAGCCAATCTGGTGGTCCCCTGCCATAAACAAACTATACAACAGAAGAAAGAAACTCTTGCAGAAAAGAGGAAAATCCCAGGATGCAATAAACTCCCTTACCAACCTCAGTAAGATGCTAAGATCCCTCATAAAGTCCTCCAAAGCTAGTTACGAAAATACAATTGCCAAAAATTCCAAAGACAACTAAAAGGCATTCTAGTTATGTTAAGAATCTAAATGGCAATGCTCAGACATGGTCTGAGCTACAACAAAATGGCATTAAATATACTGATCCCAAGGATATTGCCAATATCCTGGCAGATCAATTTAGTGCAAACGTCACCCCCCTCTCACCCCCTAAAGGGCCCATCCTCGATACCAAAAGATGGCCAAATTCCAGTAATCACAGCCACACAGGTAGAAACCGCACTCTCCAAAGCTAAGAATACAGCATCCATGGAACCAGATGACATCCCGGGCTGTGTACTACATGAACTACAAAATGAACTGGCACCTCACCTAAGTATCATGTTTAATCATAACCTCACCTCAGGCTTCGTGTCCACTGAGTGGCGCACAGCTACAGTTATCCCACTCAACAAGGGTGGATCCACCTTGGATCCCAGGAACTACCATCCCATCAGTCTGACGAGCCTAATCTGCAAAGGCATGGAACGCGTTATCATGGAACTTATAAACAAAGACATTGGCAACCTTCAAACACTGAAACCCACCCAGTTTGGGCTCGTGACGGGCCGATCTTGTCTCCTGAACCTAGTAAAACCACAATAAGGTGCTCCAAAAAGTCAAGTATGCTCAGGTTCTAAAACGCAGTTTTATTCAAAGACAAAAGCGTTTTCGCTTCCGGAAAAAACAGAAGCTTCATCAGCAAATCATGAGCGCAAACTCACCAGATTAAAAAGCTAAGGGGGTGGCACCAATTGATGTCACTTCCTTAACATAAGCAAAAAGCTATTATTTAAACAATCGTTAAAAAACTAAATGGTTAAAATGAGGGATATACACCAAACAGTGAATAATAGTCAGCTAACACGACCGAACCAAACTACCTATGTAGTGCATTTCAAACATGATCCATATGAAAATGTAAAAACAGTATAACAACACATGTGGTACAAGAAATGCAATTTAAGTTTGCAATTTCCTAAATCCACTCATAATAATAATAAAAAATGCATTCCACGCCAGCCCATTAAAAGCCTGAATTGGATAAGCAATCCCTAGCTGGACAGCATGAAATCCTTTAGTACCCTACCAAAAATGATAAATATGGTAAATAAATATGACCTAAAAAGTGGGTACGGTTATCTAAGATAGCTCCTATACTTTAAAATAGAAGCAATGTTACAATTGTCATTGAGCCCGGGATAGGAGAAGGCATCTAGTTGGAGCTGCCATTCTAACTCCCTGGTCTCTAAAATTAAAGATTGGGGCCCACCTCTGATGTCCACCCTAATGTTGTCAATGGCCATAAATTGAAAGCTATGACCACCATTACTCATGATGTGTTTAGAAAGCGTTGTCGCTTTTTTGTTATTAATGGCATAGATATGTTGGTAAATACGGTCGCGAAATCGCCGATCCGTTTTACCAACGTAGAATGCAGGACAGCATTCGCAGAATGCTATATAGACAATAGACTTGGTGTTACAATAGATTTTATGGTTAATGAAATACTTCCTATTGCCTATAGCAAAGGAGTTACCAACCCGAAGGTATCTACACCACTTGCAACACCCACATGTGGTGGTCCCTTTCAATCTAACCATATGATCAACGCTTTTATTTCTCTGTAAGAGGTCTTTAAGGTTACTACCTCTTCGAAATGTAAACACAGGAGTAACCCCCAATCTTTCATGTAACCCAGAATTAGTAATAAAAAAAACAGTTCTTCCGTACAATAGAACAAACATGCCCGGAATTTGTGTTAAAAGCGGTAATAAAACTGGTTGAAAAATCTGGGCCCTTAGTGTTGTCATCAATTGCCAAGGTCTGTAATGGCAGTATATCTGGTGTAGTTAAGATGATGTCCTTCAAGGATGCATTTGCAGTCCTTACAAATGGGTTGTCCTGTCGTCAGGCAGCCCTTCGGTCGGCCGGATTCCAAAGTCTGGGTCTGGCCTCGGCTGGTGTCGCACTTCACCCGACGTCATAGCTGCAGTTATTCAGGTATAAAGGCATCAGCCGACACCATTTTCCTCAGTCTTTCTTGCCACGTGGCGCCCGAAGCAGAAGCTGTTCGCAAGTGCCGGTCGGTCAGAACCAGAGATTACTACTACCGAAAACTACTTCGAAGACTTCTAAAAAGCTAAGTACCCTGTTGGGGACTCTTTCTTGCCTCAGCCGATGTCAGAAAAAGTGAATAACTGTTTAACTTGTGGGAAACAAATACCTCATAAAGATTTCCACTCTTACTGCTTACCTTGTCTAAGCCCAGACCACGACGTCGCAGCTTGTCTAGCCTGTGCTTCTTTTAACCGGCGGACGCTTAGACGTCGGTCGGAGTTTGCTGAGGAGTTTTGCGGCTCCGATTTTGCTTATATTATGCCGTCGGATCCTCCGACTTCGCAAATTTCTAAAAAACGCAAGGAAAAGGACCGACACTCGCGGTCCGCGGTTTCGGCCGAAACCGCGGTTAAGCCAACCGCGAGTGTCTCGGTTTCGGCTGAACCCGAGCAGGCAGTTCCTCCTTCAGCCGAAAATCTTCCTCCTGCCGAGGCCTCTTCTAACCTCGTGGAATCTGCTTCTGATATCCCACTTACTGTTACAGTTTCTCAGGAATTATCAGACACTATTCCCTTGGATATTTCTACCCCTGCACGTGGAGCTGCTAGGCCACCTGCAGCCATGTCCATTAAGGCCTTTGCCAGGGCTAAAGCAGCTAAAACTACTAAATCTGGTCTGAGCTACAACAAAATGGCATTAAATATACTGATCCCAAGGATATTGCCAATATCCTGGCAGATCGATTTAGTGCAAACGTCACCCCCCTCTCACCCCCTAAAGGGCCCATCTCGATACCAAAAGATGGCCAAATTCCAGTAATCACAGCCACACAGGTAGAAACCGCACTCT
The DNA here is from genome assembly GCF_019279795.1 of Protopterus annectens. Classification (NCBI taxonomy): domain Eukaryota; kingdom Metazoa; phylum Chordata; order Ceratodontiformes; family Protopteridae; genus Protopterus; species Protopterus annectens. The sequence continues at coordinate 742,631,424 of NC_056733.1, read as the reverse complement.
CCAAAGCTAAGAATACAGCATCCGTGGAACCAGATGACATCCCGGGCTGTGTACTACATGAACTACAAAATGAACTGGCACCTCACCTAAGTATCATGTTTAATCATAACCTCACCTCAGGCTTCGTGTCCACTGAGTGGCGCACAGCTACAGTTATCCCACTCAACAAGGGTGGATCCACCTTGGATCCCAGGAACTACCATCCCATCAGTCTGACGAGCCTAATCTGCAAAGGCATGGAACGCGTTATCATGGAACTTATAAACAAAGACATTGGCAACCTTCAAACACTGAAACCCACCCAGTTTGGGCTCGTGACGGGCCGATCTTGTCTCCTGAACCTAGTAAAACCACAATAAGGTGCTCCAAAAAGTCAAGTATGCTCAGGTTCTAAAACGCAGTTTTATTCAAAGACAAAAGCGTTTTCGCTCGAAAAACAGAAGCTTCATCAGCAAATCATGAGCGCAAACTCACCAGATTAAAAAGCTAAGGGGGTGGCACCAATTGATGTCACTTCCTTAACATAAGCAAAAAGCTATTATTTAAACAATCGTTAAAAAACTAAATGGTTAAAATGAGGGATATACACCAAACAGTGAATAATAGTCAGCTAACACGACCAACCAAACTACCTATGTAGTGCATTTCAAACATGATCCATATGAAAATGTAAAACAGTATAACAACACATGTGGTACAAGAAATGCAATTTAAGTTTGCAATTTCCTAAATCCACTCATAATAATAATAAAAAATGCATTCCACGCCAGCCCATTAAAAGCCTGAATTGGATAAGCAATCCCTAGCTGGACAGCATGAAATCCTTTAGTACCCTACCAAAAATGATAAATATGGTAAATAAATATGACCTAAAAAGTGGGTACGGTTATCTAAGATAGCTCCTATACTTTAAAATAGAAGCAATGTTACAATTGTCATTGAGCCCGGGATAGGAGAAGGCATCTAGTTGGAGCTGCCATTCTAACTCCCTGGTCTCTAAAATTAAAGATTGGGGCCCACCTCTGATGTCCACCCTAATGTTGTCAATGGCCATAAATTGAAAGCTATGACCACCATTACTCATGATGTGTTTAGAAAGGGCGTTGTCGCTTTTTTGTTATTAATGGCATAGATATGTTGGTAAATACGGTCGCGAAATCGCCGATCCGTTTTACCAACGTAGAATGCAGGACAGCATTCGCAGAATGCTATATAGACAATAGACTTGGTGTTACAATAGATTTTATGGTTAATGAAATACTTCCTATTGCCTATAGCAAAGGAGTTACCAACCCGAAGGTATCTACACCACTTGCAACACCCACATGTGGTGGTCCCTTTCAATCTAACCATATGATCAACGCTTTTATTTCTCTGTAAGAGGTCTTTAAGGTTACTACCTCTTCGAAATGTAAACACAGGAGTAACCCCCAATCTTTCATGTAACCCAGAATTAGTAATAAAAAAACAGTTCTTCCGTACAATAGAACAAACATGCCCGGAATTTGTGTTAAAAGCGGTAATAAAACTGGTTGAAAAATCTGGGCCCTTAGTGTTGTCATCAATTGCCAAGGTCTGTAATGGCAGTATATCTGGTGTAGTTAAGATGATGTCCTTCAAGGATGCATCTGCAGTCCTTACAAATGGGTTGTCCTGTCGTCAGGCAGCCCTTCGGTCGGCCGGATTCCAAAGTCTGGGTCTGGCCTCGGCTGGTGTCGCGCTTCACCCGACGTCATAGCTGCAGTTATTCAGGTATAAAGGCATCAGCCGACGCCATTTTCCCCAGTCTTTCTTGCCACGTGGCGCCCGAAGCAGAAGCTGTTCGCAAGTGCCGGTCGGTCAGAACCAGAGATTACTACTACCGAAAACTACTTCGAAGACTTCTAAAAAGCTAAGTACCCTGTTGGGGACTCTTTCTTGCCTCAGCCGATGTCAGAAAAAGTGAATAACTGTTTAACTTGTGGGAAACAAATACCTCATAAAGATTTCCACTCTTACTGCTTACCTTGTCTAAGCCCAGACCACGACGTCGCAGCTTGTCTAGCCTGTGCTTCTTTTAACCGGCGAACGCTTAGACGTCGGTCGGAGTTTGCTGAGGAGTTTTGCGGCTCCGATTTTGCTTATATTATGCCGTCGGATCCTCCGACTTCGCAAATTTCTAAAAAACGCAAGGAAAAGGACCGACACTCGTGGTCCGCGGTTTCGGCCGAAACCGCGGTTAAGCCAACCGCGAGTGTCTCGGTTTCGGCTGAACCCGAGCAAGCGGTTCCTCCTTCAGCCGAAAATCTTCCTCCTGCCGAGGCCTCTTCTAACCTCGTGGAATCGGCTTCTGATATCCCACTTACTGTTACAGTTTCTCAGGAATTATCAGACACTATTCCCTTGGATATTTCTACCCCTGCACGTGGAGCTGCTAGGCCACCTGCAGCCATGTCCATTAAGGCCTTTGCCAGGGCTAAAGCAGCTAAAACTACTAAATCTGTGCCTGTAAAGCCCCCCTCTCACAGGCCTAGCTCTAGTTCACAAATGCTTAGTTTAGCACAGGATCTCATTTCTTTAATCCGAGGATCCCAACCTCAACCAGACAGGGCCTCTCATCCGCCTCCAGAGAAGAGGCCTAGGCAGAAGCCAATCCAGGGGTGCTTACAGAGGACGTCAGTGGCAGGGCAACAACCAGCGAGGCACAGCCACAGACACAGCCACCACCACAACTACTGGTCAATCACAGTGACTTGGCTCTGGCACCGCCTACCAGGGAACAACTACAAGCACCCTTAGGCGGGAAGCTAGCCTTATTTACGACAAACTGGCATTACATCACAAGAGACAAGTGGATTTTACAGATAATAGACCAAGGTCACAGGTTTCACTTCCATACTCTACCAGGGAAGAGAGGAATGCCAAACCTACCTCCAGATCAAAAGGCAGAAGCACTAAAGCAAATATCTCAATTATTAAGGATGAGAGCTGTAGAAAAGGTACCATCTATGGAGCAAGGGAAGGGATTTTACTCCGGACTCTTCCTGGTACCAAGAAAAGAAGGCAAATGGAGACCTATTCTCGACTTGTCCGCTTTAAACACATTCCTTATTGTTCCAAAATTCAAAATGCTGACCTTACAGCAGCTTCTTCCCATGCTGGGCAAGGAGTCTTGGCTGGTGACTCTAGATCTCAAGGAGGCATACCTGCACGTCCCCATATGACCAAACTGCAGAAGATACCTCAGATTTCTTGCAGGATCAGAGCATTATCAATTCTCAGCATTGCCCTTTGGCTTATCTACTGCGCCCAGAGTGTTCACGAAATGCCTGGCATCAGTAATTGCACATTGCAGGCTTCAGGGAATCCAAATCTACCCATACCTGGACGACTGCCTGATACAAGCGGACAACGAAAGCAAGCTAGCAGAAGATTTACAAAGGGTCATTTATCTGCTACAAGGCCTGGGATACTCAGTCAATTTAAAAAAGTCAAGACTGATACCATCTCAGAGAATAACCTTTTTGGGTGCAGAGTTGGACACATCAAGGCAAATGGCATTCCTAACAGTAGAAAAACAGGAGCAGCTACCTCTCTACTTCTTGGCCTTAACAAAACAGAACCATCTGACAGCAAGAAAAGTTCTGCAAGCCTTGGGATTCATAGCATCCTGCATAATATTGGTTCCTCATGCCAGGCTGCATATGAGAAAACTACAGTGGTACCTAAGGAATTTATGGTCTCAACACAAGCACAGCTTGGAAACCCAAATTCCCATTATTCCATGCCTGAAGCAAGAATTCCTGTGGTGGGCTCAGGCTTGTCAAGCAAACACAGGCTTGCCCTTTCACAGTGCTCAACCAAGCCAAACCATCACGACAGACGCCTCAGACCTCGGTTGGGGGGCACACATGCTGGACAAGTGCATACAAGGCTTATGGTCTCAAAACCAGCTGCACCTACACATAAATCTAAAGGAAATGCTGGCAGTAAAACTGGCAATTCAGGCATTCAGACCATTCCTTCAGCAAGGTCTATTGATGATAAGGACAGACAACACCACAGTTATGTGGTACATCAACAAACAGGGAGGCACACACTCGTACCCTCTTTGCCAGATGGCACTGGATCTCTGGAATGTGGCCCTGAGCTACAACATACAGTTGAAAGCAATTTTTGTATCAGGAAAAGAAAACAACCTAGCAGACATTTTAAGCAGGACAACCACTGATGCCCACGAATGGATGCAGCATCCGGACATCTTCAAAACCATTACAAAAAAATGGGGACTCCCAGAAATAGACTTATTTGCATCCCCACACAATCACCAACTAATGAAATTCTGCACAAGGACGTACCACCCACTTGCTTGGAAGGTGGACTCCCTATCCTTCAGTTGGAAAAACCTGGCAGCATATGCATTTCCACCACTTCCTTTGATGCACAAAGTGCTATTGAAGATCAAAGAGGACCGTCCAAGGATCATTCTGATAGCTCCAGACTGGCCAAGGCAACATTGGTACCCATTACTGAGGAGCATGTCTCGGGAACAAATGTGGCCACTTCCCCTGGTTCCCTTGCTGTTAACACAGAACAATTACAACAACCTGCATCCCAACCTGAAAACTCTGCAGCTGACTGCCTGGAACATTGCATAAGACCAATTAACCCAAATTTATCCCTAAGGGTTAAAGACATTATTCTTGAGGCTCGCAGACCCTCAACAAGAAAAAATTACTCAGCAAAATGGAAAAGATATCTCATTTGGAGTACTGAAAAAGGAGAAGATGTGTCACTGGTAAACATAGCCAACATTCTGGAATACTTGGCAGAGCTCTTCCACACAGGCCTGTCCTACTCCTCCATCAAGATTCATGCATCAGCTATTTCAGCAGAGTACGACTTAGATCCTCCTGTCTTCTCACATCCTCTGCTCAGACAGTTTCTGAGAGGAATTAAAAATGTAAAGCCTCCTAGGAAGCCACCATTACCAGCATGGGACTTGAACTTTGTGCTAGAAAAATTGACACTTCCTCCTTTCAAACCAGCAGCAACATCAGAATTGCAATACTTATCATGGAAAACTGCTTTCCTGCTGGCAATCACTTCAGCAAGAAGGGTATCTAAACTTCAGGCATTAATGGCAGTACAACCCTTCCTGATCTTCCATCAAGATAGAGTGTCCATGAGAACAAATCCTTCCTTTATGCCTAAGGTGGTTTCCAGAGTTTCCTTAAATCAGGCTATCCACCTACCTACATTCTTCCCTAACCCACAGAACCGGGGAGAAAGACTATTACATACCTTGGATGTGCATAGACAATTACACTATTACCTGGACAGGACCAAGGGCAATAGAAAAACTGACCAGCTACTGGTAGCATATGCAACAGGAAGGGAAGGAAAAGCAATTTCAAAACAGACAATCTCCAAGTGGATAGGAAATTGCATTAGATTTTGTTACTCCTACCATGGAAAGAAAACTCCAGAGAACATCAGGCCTCACTCTACAAGGGCAACAGCCACTACCACAGCCTTCTTACGAGGAGTGGCTACTAAGGACATTTTAGAAGCTGCTACTTGGAGCTCCGTGCATACATTTGCCAAGCATTATAATTTACCCTTATACTCTAGATCCCGAGCAGGCTTTGCCACTACTGTTTTGCAAGGGATCCTAACTACACCATAACTTTATTTGTCCACCTCCCCCAGTTTAGCTATGGTATTCTACCCATTTGTAAGGACTGCAGATGCATCCTTGAAGGACATAGTACAGTTTTGTACCTACCATAAATGTAGATGTCCGATAGGAATGCATCTGCAGTCAGGATTACCCACCCGCCTTCCCCTCTGTGGTGCTCCTAGGGTATTTGCCCATCTTATAGCTAGCTGGGGGAATCTATTATGGTGTATTTGTTGTATATATGTACATACATGCTTTTGTTTTGTGTTTGCTCTCTACTATTTGGAATCATTGGCATTTATCCAAATTTAGCCTTCCAAGAGGGCACCTGGCATCTGGGGCAAGAAACACTGAGGAAAATGGCGTCGGCTGATGCCTTTATACCCGAATAACTGCAGCTATGACGTCGGGTGAAGTGCGACACCAGCCGAGGCCAGACCCAGACTTTGGAATCCGGCCGACCGAAGGGCTGCCTGACGACAGGACAACCCATTTGTAAGGACTGCAGATGCATTCCTATCGGACATCTACATTTATGGTAGGTACAAAACTGTACTTTTTCACCACTAAGTGTCACCGGGTTAGAGGCAAGTAATGGTAAAAAAGTGCCATTCATACGTTTAGAATGCACTTCTGCCGTTAGTTCGACAATCAACCCTTCAGGATACCCTCGATTTAAAAACAGTTCCATAAGAAGGGAACACTCTTTGTCGAAAGCTAGGTCTGTGCTGCACATACGGGCAGCCCTGACCAATTGGCCCTTAACAATGGATCGCTTCTGCTTCCAAGGGTGTCCTGAACCTGATTGACTTCTTTGAATCAGTCTCCAGAGATGTGGACGAGGGTAAGGCGGTCCACACTGCATATCTGGACCTCACCAAGGCCTTCGACACCATCTCCCACTCTGGAATCATAGATAAACTTACTAAGCTGGGTATAAATCCCTACATCACTCGATGGGTTGCCAACTGGCTTACTGACAGAACCCAGACTGTAAAAGTAGCCTACTCCAAATCCAGCTCCAGACGAGTGACAAGTGGAGTACCTCAGGGTTCAGTCCTGGGACTGTTCTTGTTTGGCATCTACTTCTCTGAAGTACAGGCCAACACTAAGGGACTCTGGCTAAAAAAGTTCGTGGATGACTGCAAACTGGGAGCCATTACTGAATCCCCAAATGATGTGAATATTCTACAAAAGGGCCTTACAGAAACAGAAGCTTGGTGCCAGAGCCATGGGCTCAAGCTTAATGCCAAGAAATGTATAGTTATCCCCTTTGGGAAAAGCCATGTACCCATGAATTACCACATAGGTGGCAATACACTAAACACCGAAAGTATGATGAGAGACTTAGGGACTCAGGTGGACAGTGGTCTCACCTTCAATAACCATATTGCCACAACAGTCAGGAAATCTTCTATGTGGCACACCTCATCGCTAAGGGCTTTTCATCCAGAATAAAGGAAGTCATTGTCCCACTGTACTCATCCCTCATTAGACCCATTATAGAGTACAATACCTCGTTTGATATGTACCTTACAAGACATCTACAACAGCTAGAAAGGCCACAGAAATACCTCACTAAAAGAATCACAGGCCTAAAGCAGATGCCCTATACTGACCGTCTAAAAAAACTGCATCTATTCTCTGTGGCATATAGTCTACTCAGAGGCGATCACTGCTTAACATACAAGGCCATGTCAACCCTGAGCTGTTGGACATGCTCCATTTAAAGAAATCCCAATCTCTCAGAGCCACATGTTCCAGGGATCTAAACCTTGTCATCACAATGAACAAAACATGCTGGAGGGATAGGTTCCTGACCCAGAGACTCCCCATACTCTGGAATAGACTGCCCATACATGTCAAGCAAAGCGCCTCCTTGACGCTGTTCAAAAGGAAGCTTGACGATTGGATGGGAGATAGGAAATTCACCCCGGGGATCACGTAGACAGGGGTCCTGGGAAGTAAATATTGTGGGAAGAAATATCCAGGGAATTGTTATGGCTAGGCTTGTATAGGCCCTAGGGCCAATAGCCTGGTACCAACCTATGAACCTATGTCTTATTTGTTAGGAAATGGAACGGTGCAAAGGTGGCAACCCTACATCCCAGTGGAAGTACTCCAAATTCTGAGAATAATCCAGTAGCTTAGTGCTCAAATGTCTGACCTTTGAGTCAAAAATATTTTCCCTTGGTTGTTAAACCCATTTCAGTTCTGGGTGCTGTTGGAAGCCTCAGGATTCTGCAATTTCTGTCAAAGCTTCTCCAGGTGATCTCTTGTGTGGTTTACTTAAAGTTGTGGTTTATACCTCTCTGATGTTGCATCATACCTCTACATGGACTCCTTCCCCCCCATCTTCCACACTTTCCACCCATTGCCAAGTAAAGCTGTTTTTGGGAGTGGTACATCTCAAATTTTCTAAAAACAGTTCAGCCCTTTGGGACTTAACGTTTTGTTGCAGGCAAGCTGTAACACTACTGCTAAGTCTTGGAAGACCATTTTTTTCTGGTTGTACTTAACTCAGTAAGAAGGATCTCAGAGCTTTGAGAAGTTATGTGTATGGAACCATTCATAGTCTTCCATAACGATAAGATTAGTCTTAAGACAAATCTGTCCCTTACATGTAATTAGATGTCATATTTAGAGTTAAATTAATCTGTATACCTACCAGTAGTTTCTCCTAATCCTCATGACAAATAGATGATTCTGTATTTGTTGGATATTCTTAGGCAACTTTATTACTTGCCTAGAACTGCTCAGATCAGAGAGTCATACCGGCTGTTTGTGTCCTGTATGCCATATAAGCAAGGCTAACTAGCCTGCAGACATACTTTTCTAAATGTTTGGCAAATTGTATCACATTTTGCTGTGAACATTATGTAGTCAGGTCAAAGCCACTCTACCAGGTTAGCAAAGCCTCCTTCAGAAGTGCCTCCTTCTCAGAGTATCTTGGGAGTTACTACCATTTTCCAAGGAGTATGAACTGGTATCTAACCTGAACAGAGCAGGGTTTGTGTTGACTCCCTTGCATGGAATTCTCCAAACTGCTGTTGGATGTCTTGCATAGCATTCTGTAAATGCTTCTTTCCCTGTGATGGATAAGCACTTTAGAACTATCTCCACAGACAGTGATTCTACTTTAGCAGTGATCCCCATAGCAAATATTGTGCAGCTGTGTGCACATGCTCAGTGTAACAGTATATGTTTGAGTACAGCTATCAGTGCAACAGGATTGGGACCCACCCTCTTCTTCTAAGGATTATGGGAACTATCACTGGTAATCTGCCAGGAAATAAGATGGCAACAATTACCTGATGGCAACACTGCAGGGTAGCATAAAATAACACTGCATGTAATATAAGAATAAAGGAGAGAGACATTTGTTTATTACCCTTTTCTAACCTACTGATGTTTAAGTCAGTGCTTGAAACAAAAAGCTTGGGACACCTATGCTGTTTCACTTCTACAACAGAATGACATGGATCCTTAAAAGCATGTCTTATGTCCTCATGGGCTGTACAAGTTAAGGACTGAATACAAAGTGGAAATATTTTCAACATTGAAGAAACATTGATGATAGAGACTGCACCTTTGTTTTAACTGTAGATTGAACCGGTGTCCTTGGAAACTGAGGAGATCAGCCACACCTGGAATATGTCTATAAAACTCTACATACAGACAATTCAAAATAGCAGATGTCTGTCTATTGTTATTTCCTGCAGAAGAAGACTCTGCTGCAGTAATGATCCATATACTCTCCTCATCTTCAGCTTTGGCTAGGAAATGCACATTTATGTGATATACTTATGTCGATTGCTTCCTCCATGGTGAAATATTGCATGCTTTTTGGCACCATTAGTCTTCACTCACCTCCTTGTGTGTACTGTACTTTCCTTAATCTCATTCTCACTCTTTGTTTGGGCAGGCAGTGGTGAAGCACACTTTTTTGTGACTAAGCACCTGCCTTTTGCTTCCTGTGTGACGCATGTAATTCCTTTTATATGGTAGTGCATTTATGTTTGCAGTTTTGGACAATTCAGGTTAAGATACTGGTGTGAAAAGATAGAAGAGTGATGTACTGGTATAGTGCCAAATGTTTCATAGTTCCCAGTTACTATGTTTAGACTCAAGGGCCATACTAGAACGCAGACTTCAAGTTCATTGATTACACCTTTATACAGTGAACTTGGGGGACACAAGCTTATGGATTTAGGCTACTAGCCATCTGATCCAGCTTTGAACATATTGATAAAATTGTTAGAAACATCTGTTTACTTGTTGGAGTGAATTGTTATTCAAAATAAGAAACATGTTTGCCTATGTCATATGTGATAATTTAATAGTCTTACATTTATATAAATGAAAACAAAACATCCTGACACAATTCTAGTTGCAAACATTATATATTACAAACCACATTGACATAATTGTAGTTGCAAACTTTATACATCAAACAAGTGAAGAGGAAAAAAGTGCCCCAAAGTACTAAAACACGTCCAAAACCAAACAAAAATCAAGTTAGGGCACCAAAGAAAGGAAATCCTTACAAGTATTCAATAAGCACATTTATTGTTCAAAAACAGCATCCACATGTAAAAAGGACAATAAAATCCAGTAGTACCATAAACACTTAACGTTTTCAACACATTTACCTTCTAATAGCAGACTTCATCAGATAAAGCACAACCTCCTAACCCTTTGTAATTTATACATACCCTCATTTAAAATTACCAATAAGAAACATTTCCTCATTAAGAAATTAAACAGCCTTAAAATATTTAAAAAACATACATAAATATTACATGCAGTAGCGTTGTTGCCTCACAGTAAGACGCTGTCCGGTTCGATTCTCAGCTAGAGCGTTCTGCGTGGAGACATGCGTGAATGGGGTAACTTTGTTGAAGGTTGTGCATCAGGCCTGGCAAGCTGGTACATAAAAATCAACTGCCAATCATTAGCGGACTGGAGTTCCGCTGTGGCGACCCCTAACCAGGAAAAGCCGAAAGACACAAACAAACATAAATATTACATCCTAGAAAACCACAAAAGTGAATAGATACATACTAATAATAAATATGTAGATCTAAATATGAAACATTGCCAATTTGTAAGTATTTAAAAAATAATAAAATGTTAATAGTTTCTATTCATATAGACAAATAAAGCAATTTGAAATAAAACCAGTCTAGCTCCTAAAAGATATTTGTAAGGCTCATGCTCCCTCTAGTGGCTGAAGTAAAATGCACTTTATAATTTAACATACCTATCATCCACAGTCACTTTGTGGATGATATCTTTTTTATTTGGTGAGGTACTCTGGAGACACTACATGAATTTCTTCAAAACCTTAGTAACACTGCTATGTTTCCCAGTTTTACATATGAATATTCTGAGATGCAGATACAGTTTTTGGATGTAAATGTGATTAGTACTCTTGATGGTATAGATACATTACTATGTAGAAAACCTTGTAAGAAAAACAATATAGTACATGCCCGTAATATGCATCCTAAGCATGTAAAGCAGAATGTTTTGAGAGGTCAATTTTTTAGATCTGCACACCTGCATACTAAGGATAGTGATATGTACAAGTCTTATAGCTTTTTAACTGCAGACTTTGTTAAGAGAGGCTATGATGTAACTGATATAGTCATGGCTCAAACTGACGCCATCTCTTTGAGATACTCGCACAAAACCATTTTTTCATGGTACTTTTGAATGTAGTGAAAACAGGAACAATGAATCACCTTATACTTTGAGAATGTGCCTCACATACTTGAATGATACCAGTTGTATTTGTAATATTATTAAAAAACATTGGAAGATTTTTATGGCTGATGAAAAATGTATGATGGCATTAGGTGAACAGCCTTTCTTTTCTTTTAGAAATCATCCAGCTATTAAAAAGATGTGTTATAAACCTTTGCCAAAATTACAGTCTGGTCCAAATGTGATCAAGACTGGTAGCTTTCCGTGTCAAGGTTACATGTCTGCAAATATATTAGAACAGGTAATCAATTTTTGCATCCTGATACTTGCGTATTTTTCATGTTAACATTCTCGCCAACTGTGCCACCTGTGATCTAGTATATTTGGCAATATATGAGGTTTGTTAATAATCTTAAGTTGGCAAGTCAAATCGTTGCCTAAGAGATCATATTAGGGAACATTTGTATTGTATTAATAAACATGATAATAAAAATGCTCTATCTAAACATGTTATACATGCAGGCAATGATTATATTTTTAAATTTATGGCTATTGAACTTTGTAGAACTGATTTAAGAGGTGGTGATATTAGAACATATACTGAATGTACTGAAATTAAGTGGATGACAACCTTACAAGCAACAAAAGGGAAAGGGTTAAATGTGTTCTTACCTATTAAACCTACATTGAAGTCATGTGGTCTGAGGCATTAGTATTTAAGATGAGAGAATCTTGACTTTTTTAGATTTGATGAAGTACCATATGTGAGTACGAAAGCACTTCTCTTTCGTATTATTTTATTTCATTAAAGTTGTTGTTTTTATATAAACTGACACCCTGACCAGTTTTTATTTTTATATTTTTTTCTACGTTTTATCCCATTTACCTGTTTTACTCTTTTTGGCTTGTGTGTTTTACCTTTTATTGGTTTCCATATTTCTCTACAGACTTTCATAGAATTTCCAAAATATTTCTAGTACTTCTACATGATCTGTGGTTATCCTTCTTGTTATAGGATCCCTATGCATGGAGACAGCCCTTTCTGCTTTCTGTTGCCTGAGTTGTTGTGGTAAAAGTTTTTGTTCTCTTGAGTTATTATTAAAAAAACAGTTGCTTAACAGCAGTCTTTCTAAACTCATGCATATTATCAAGGTAATCCCTTATTTTCTGTTTAGCATTCTGCTGTTGTTCCTCTTCTTGTTTTGTGGGATTCTCCCTATTTTGCAATACTTTACATTTGTCAGTCCTTCTACATAATTCTTTTACACCCTATTTTTAGACTCCACTTTCATTTTATTCCATTTTCTAGCTATATTTTCAGATGACATTTCTATCTTCTGTAATAGCGCTTGAATAATTTTCTCAACCCATTCTTTAAATTCCTCTCTTTTCAAGATAGGTGGGAAAGCACCAATGTCTCATTTTTATTTCATTACCCTGTGTTTTTATTTTAACCACTATTGGTGCGTGATTTGAAATAGTTATTGGATGCTTATCAAGACCTTCATTAAATGCACATGTTCCTGTGAAATGTAAATTCTGTGTAGGCTAGCCCAGTTTTTTGTATCATAGGAAATAATATGTAAATTCACTCTGAACTCCTAGTACTGAATTCACATCTTCCTTGCCTAATGTTTTCATAAATGTCTTCAAAAATATACCATCCTTTGTTGTATTTTCATTTCTGGGCCCCTAGACACATCTTCACCATAGCAGATCAAATTCTAATCCCCACCTATAAGTAATATTCCTTGCTGAAAACTGATTATTTCTCCTGGACTTTTCTTAAGCTCCATTATAGCAGTTTTCGGTGGAATATAAATGCATGCCAGTGTAATCCTTCTCCCTTGCCAGTAGTCCCTTAGTACTAGAAATCCACCGTTATCTTTTTTTACTGTCATCTATCATTATTGGAGCTCCTCTTGCAATTAGTATAAGTGGTCATGTTTTCCTTTGCCCCAGGTATTCCACTGAATAAACATCCTGAAAGCCTTTCTTTATCAAATTCACACGTCATTTCTTTCCAACTGTGTCTTCTGTGGCCTAGCTATTTGCACTCTACATTTTGTAATATAGTTTAATATTCTTTCCTTTCTGTATTTATCTGTAAGACCATTGATGTTTAAAGACATTACAGAAAACATAATTTTCTTGAAAAGTTATTATTCCCACCTTTTACATATAACATCTTTTTTGTTAAATGTCTAGTTCCTTCTTTTGCGTTACATCCATATAATGTTTGGCAGGTTAATCTTTTATACAGTTTTTTTCTTGTCATCTACATTTGAGCCTATGTCACAACTTGCAAAACTTTGTTTTATTAAAAGCCCTCAAACAAAAAAAAAACACACCCAATACCCCCGAAAGACCTATTAACTTAATAACACACAAAACTATGTACATCTTCCTAATAGGAACAAATGTTTCAAACTGACACACACACAGACTTGAGATGACCTAAAATGAATGGTACAGCCTATGCTTCTACTAAATGCTATCTGGCTTTCTATTATCCTGTAGCTGTCTCAGCTGGGAAATCACTTGAATGCTTTCAGAAAACATTTTCTCCAAGCCATTTTTCTTTATCCGATTGTCTCCTAGAGACATGAGAACCAGACACAAAACTGCCAAGCATACATTTGTTTACTAGAAAAAAGCATTATAATATTCAATATTCTTTTTCATTGACTTACTTTCTCTTAAAACATGTTACTAGATTAACCTAAGGGTTTTAACCCAGTCACTCCCCTATGCAAGAATGAGAAGAAGCACATTATTTTTTCTTTTGTCATGCTCTTTTAACCAGATTTTTATTTTTATTTTTAACATTGCAGTGCCTACATTTCTCAAAACTGAACAAGGAGAAAAAAAGAAGGGAGAAATAAAAAAAAAAAAAGGCTGGAGCACCTATTTACATTAGTATTTCCATTACACTTAAAAATAACTGAGAAAAAATTATAGCATGCAAAGAAAATCATACACTATTAAAACTATTAAGAAAAATTGTTTTACTTACAGATGTTCATCATGTTACCCTGCTGCAGTCATCACACTTGGGTTATCCTGCCATCAGGCGGTCCTGCAGTCGGCCTGAGTTCCAAAGTCTTGGTCTGGCGTCGGTTGCTGTCACTTCTTCCCTGACGTCAATGCTCCAGGGGTATATAAGAGGCATCCAACACCATTTTCTTCAATCTTTCTTGTCGTGCGGTGCCCGAAGCAGAAGCAGTTCGCAAGTGCTGGTCAGCCGACACCTGAGATTTTCGAATCGAATTTCAGTCCGAAGTCTTCAATAAAGCTAAGTACCCCATTGGGGAACCTTTTCTTGCCTCAGTCCGATGTCAGAAAAAGTTAACAATTGCATTTCTTGTGGGAAGCAAATACCTCATAAGGACTTCCATTCTTAATGTATTCCTTGCCTAGGCCCATACCACAACGTCACAGGTTGTCGGTTTTGTGCTAGGTTTAATAAATGAACTATCAAACGCCATTTTGACTTTGCACGACATTACTTTGGTAGGAAATTTAATTATATCATGCCGTCGGAGCAGCCGATGACCGGCATGCATAAAAAACGCAAGGATAAGGATAGGCAGCCTAGGACCAAGCCAGACTCCGAGGCCTCTGCTGGGCCTGTCTCCGGTTCTCCGGTTTTCAGTGAGGTGCCTACGCAGCCCCTGACGACCGCAGAATTGGAACTCCAGACAACTGTGGATTCTCAAGTGGAGTGTACTATGCCGTCACAGCCATCTTCATTAGGCCCTTCTGACACCGGAGCAGAAGGAGATCCCGGTGCAGTAGAAACACCTTCGGTTGCAGAAGGTGTCTTCAGACGGACTACACTCACCATTAAATCTTATGCTAAGCTTAAAACTCCATTAAAACCAAAAAAGACTGTACATCAGTCTCCAGCTCAAGTCCCCATGCCTAGGAAACAGATGCTTAAGATGGCTGAAGATTTGATTACCCTTATCAGGGGTTCCCACCCCCCCCCCCCAGATAAAAGACCAAGACAAGAGGAGGATTATGCTTCCTCTGATCAGGTTTCAATTTCCTCAGATTCTTCTGAGGAACAGGATTACGCTTTTCCCCCTTATGAAGACTCTGATGCTGAATACTCTATTCCCTCAGCATCTCCCCCTGAAGACTACTCCTTTGGGGAAACTTTACATACCATGAGGGAACATTTCCACTGGGAAGGCCAGGACTACTCTGATTCTAAGAAAAGGCTCCAAGAGTTCCTTTTACTACCCCAGCACAGACCACTTGCTATCCTTCCAGTTTTAGACATTGTGGATGATGTTTACTTGGAGTCTAGTCTAAATCCAGACTCTCTACCTCCTGCTCCAGCCAAACCAGACAGATGCTACAGAGTACCTGACTCACACAAATTCCTTTATAAAAGCCCTGTGGCTGACCCAGAAACAATTTCCCGGGGTCCCAAAGGGGCTAAGGCTATGAGAGCATTAAATTGTCAGTTTCACATGCTGAAATATCAGCAATTCCTAATGTTTCAATTAAAACAAAAAATGAGCACACATTCTGAACAGTCTGAATTCAAGGAAATGCAGCTGAACAGGTGGGCAAACATACTTTACAGTGTGGATTTGATTCATTGGAAGCTTCCTGTAGAGCAGCTGTTACTGGGTCTGTCATACGTAGGCATGCTTGGTTAAAAGAACAAACCCTACCTGATCATGTTAAAGCAAATTTATTGGATGCACCTTTACAGCAGGATATATTATTTGGTGTCAGAGCAGAAGAGGTTTTAAAGAAAATGGAGAATAAGGCAAAGTCTATGCAGATGGTCAAGGATTTTTTACAGGTACAACCCCCTCGTTTCAGCAGAAATTGGCCAACAAAAAACTGGTACTTTCCAGCTTCTGACAGATCACAGAGGGGCAAATACAGACACCCAAGGGGCAGAGGTCAGTCACAAGGCCCTTACAAACCTCGCCAATGGGGTACTGCTACAGAGAAAGGAGGAGAAGACAGGCCCCAAGCTAGCAGAAGACAAACACAATGACTCAACCCTCAAACTACCAAGCAAATCTCTCTTGGCAGCTCCCTTGGGAGGAAAATTTGCACTTTTTGCAGACAACTGGCACATCATCACAAAAGACAAATGGGTCCTAAACATTGTCTCACAAGGATACAGATTCCACTTTCATACCTTGCCAAGGATAAAAGGAATGCCAAACTTGCCACCAAATCAATGGGCAGAGGCACAAAAACAAATTACAGCTCTCATGGACATGAGAGCCATTCAACAGGTACCTACACAGGAGCAAGGATAAGGATTTTAGTCAAGACTCTTTCTAGTCCCAAGAAAGGACAAAGCATGGAGACCCATTCTGGATCTTTCAATTCTGAACACCTATCTGCAAGTGCCAAAATTCAAGATGCTAACACTACAGCAGCTTCTTCCCATGCTGGGCAAGAAGGCTTGGCTAGTAACGTTGGACCTCAAGGAGGCATACCTGCATGTCCCTATCAGACAAAATTGCAGAAGATACCTCCGCTTCATTGCAGGTTCAACCCATTATCAATTCTCTGCACTGCCCTTTGGCTTATCTACTGCACCCAGGGTCTTCACAAAATGCCTGGCACCAGTAATTGCATACTGCAGACAAAGAGGAATTCAAATATACCCATACCTGGACGACTGCCTTATTCAAGCAGAAAGCAAGGACATTCTTTTAAAGCATCTGGCATTTGTCAAACACCTTCTAAGTTGACTAGGGTACACAGTAAACAAAAATAAATCAAAACTAGTGCCCTCACAAAACATAATATTCCGCGTGCCAGCTTGAATACAACGGCGCAGTTGGCTTATCTCACGCCAAACAAGCAACAACAGCTGACTCAATACTTCAAAATAATGGCAACAAAGACTCAACTCCCTGCAAGAAAAATTCTGCAGGCCTTGGGATTCATGGCATCTTGCTTACTACTAATACCATTTGCAAAACTGCATATGAGGAAATTACAATGGTACCTGAAAAGCGTATGGACTCAGCACAGCCACAACTTGGAAACAATGATACCACTCATTCCCTGCCTTCAACAGGAGTTTCTATGGTGGGCACAGGCATGTCACCTCAACAAGGGTCAGCCTTTCACCTTACCCACAGGCAGGCAAACTATGACAACAGATGCATCGGACTATACCTGGGGAGCACACATGGCAGGACAGTGCATTCAGGGCAAATGGACTACAGATCAAAGGCATCTGCATATCAATCAAAAAGAAATGCTAGCAGTACAGAATGCCCTAACAGCTTTCAAGGACCTCTTACACCCAGGACAACTAATAATAAAGACGGACAATACAACAGTAATGTGGTACATAAACAAGTAAGGGGGCACACATTCCTACCCTCTATGCAGGCAAGCAGTGACCTTGTGGAACACAGCACTGTCTTACCAAGTTCGACTACAAGCACAATTCCTGCCAGGAAAGAAAAACACATTGGCAGACGACCTAGGCAGAAACATCATGGATCCCCACGAGTGGAAACTAGATCCACAAGTATTTGCAATGATAACTCAAAAACGGGGACACCCAGACATAGATCTTTTTGCCAACCCCCAAAACTACCAACTTCAAAAATTTTGCACAAGGACATTCCACCCACAAGCTTGGAAAGTGGACGCCCTCTCATTCAGTTGGAAAACATTAACAGTGTATGCCTTTCCTCCACTGCCTCTTCTAGCAAAGGTACTGCTGAAAGCCAGATTAGAGAGGCCACAAATGATACTCATTGCACCAGACTGGCCACGCCAGCACTGGTATCCAATTCTAAGGAACATGGCCCACCATGGATTTTACCACAGATTCCTCACCTGCTCACCCAGCGAGACAGTCAGGTTCTACACAGCCAGCTCAAGACTTTAAACCTGGCTGCATGGCAAATTACCTAAACAACCAGCCGACACCTCTACCCAAAGCTGTTATGGATGTCATTCTGGAGGCCAGGAGGCCCAGCACCAGGAAAACCTATTCAGACAAATGGAAAAGATTTTGCGCCTGGAACCAGGCTAAAGGCCAAAATCCCCTTAATCCAAACATTCCTCAGATTCTACAATATTTAACTGAGATGTTGCACAAAGGACTTTCCTTTTCATCTATTAAGAGCCATGCCTCAGCAATTTCAGCTCATTACAACACGGATCCTCCTTTATTTTCACATCCACTCCTAAGACAGTACCTCAGAGGGGCTAAGAACATAAGACCGCCCAGGAGTGCACCAACACCTACTTGGGATCTCATCTTTGTTCTGGAAAAGCTTACACTGCCGCCCTTTGAATCAATTTTTTCAGCTGATTTAAAATTTCTTTCATGGAAGACTGCCCTGCTACTAGCAATAACTTCAGCTAGAAGAGTCTCAGAGCTACAGGCACTAATGGCAGTGGAACCTTTCCTCATTTTTCATCAAGACAGAGTCTCTCTATGAACTAACCCTTCTTTTATGCCAAAGGTGGTATCCAGTGTGGCCCTAAACCAAACCATTCATTTGCCCACCTTTTGTCCAAATCCCCAGAACAAAGGAGAAAGACTCCTGCACTCTTTGGACATACACAGGCAATTACATTACTACTTGGATAAAACTAAAGCTTTCAGAAAATCTGACCAGCTCTTTGTAGCCTGTGCTGCAGGATCACAAGGAAAAGCTATCTCAAAACAGACCATTTCAAAATGGATAGGACATTGCATACATTTCTGCTACACACAGCATGGGAAACCGGTACCTGCTAACATTAGGTCCCACTCCACCAGGGCTACAACTACATCAGCAGCCTTTCTCAGTGGGGAGCCAACCAAGGATATTCTGGAAGCTGCAACTTGGAGTTCAGTGCACACCTTCACCAAACACTATCACTTACCTCTATATTCTAAGACTAGAGCTGGTTTTGCCACTGCAGTTTTGCAGGGCCTACTAGCTTCTTCTAACCCTGTTTATCCACCACCACCCATCCTTAGCTTTGGGATTCAACCCAAGTGTGATGACTGCAGCAGGGTAACACGATGAACATAGTACAGTTTTGTACCTACCATAAATGTAGATGTTTGAGTGTTCTCCCTGCTGCAGTCCAGGTTACCCTCCCTCCATCCCCTCTGAACTAGCTGGACTTATCTATACCTTTCTATCCTATATGACCTCTCTGGTGTATTTGCTTGTGCCTGAAGGTATTGTTTTATTTTTATATGTACATTTTTATATAGCAATATATATATTGCCTACCTATTGGGGGCACCTGACATCTGGGGCAAGAAAAACTGAAGAAAATGGCGTTGGATGCCTCTTATATACCCCTGGCACATTGACATCAGGGAAGAAGCGACAGCAACCGACGCCAGACCAAGACTTCGGAACTCAGGCTGACTGTGGGACCGCCTGACGGCAGGATAACCCAAGTGTGATGACTGCAGCAGGGTGAACACTCGAACATCTACATTTATGGTAGGTACAAAACTGTACTTTAACTTTCTCCCTCCTCTTCCCCTCTCCTGAGTATTTTTCTGAGCATTAATGACATGAAGTAGGGCATATGCTTTAAAGTCCCTTACAAGTTTAACAAAGTCCAAGAAAGCCCAATATTTTCAGATTTTCTTGTTTTGTTGTGTTTCACAAATATAATTATTGCTTTGTAATCTCACATTTGTCATTGTCCAAGTTACTGGTTTTATTCCTGTTTATCTGCATCTCCCAAATCCTATCTCTGTTTCATTTCTAATGTAGTCTCAGTTCTTCTAGTTGACTCTTGTGCTTTTTTCCTTCTATCAAGCATTTTCTGTTGAAACGTTGGAAAAGGTTCATTGGCACAGTCTCTCTGTGGTCTTTATTACCAGAACAACAAACAGCAGAATCTCCTTTTGTTTCATAACTCAGTTATTTGGACAAACTTTTGTATTTCTTCTTTAGCATGTACTTCATCAAAAATGATTTTGTCCCTCCAGGGAAAAATATTTTGAAGATAGCTGGGTACAGCAGTTTGAATCTCACACCTGTTTCTTGACATTCACTGAATATAGGAATACATTTACTGCTCTTCTTTCTAGTGTACAGTGAGTAGTCATTTTCCACTGTCTCTCACTTTTATCACTTTGTCTTTCTGCCACAGTTTTGTCAGAATCAATTCCTTCTGCTGGTAAGATTGCATTTTTACTATTAAAGGTCTAGGTTGCTTTCTTATAGCTAGATTTGGAGCATACATACAATATGCCCTTCCAATTAACAGTTCCTGTTGTGGAATACCAGTCCAGTTGTGTATTTGTGCTTTCATAAAATTAGTACAGTCTGTTTCTTCCAGCCTCTCTGGTATAGCAGAAAATCTCAGGTTTTCCCTATGTGCTCTGTCCTCTAATTCTATTACTTTTTGAAATATCTCTCCTTGTACAATCTCATATTCAGCCAGCCTTTTCTTCATTTCAACCTTTGAGTTTTGCAGTTTTATCTCCTTATCTGAATATGTATTTAAAACTTAATTCCATTTTTTCCAGCCTTTTATTGTTTGAGTTGATATACTCCATCAGCGTTTCATTTATTTTCATCAGGTCTGTGTGCACTTGCCTTATACTTTACACTAGGTTACTAGAAGTCATGTCTGGCGCTTGCATTGCTTTTAGCAGAATAGCTGCAGTACTTTTCCCAGTCAGTGTTTCTTCATCATCTTTTGTAGCTGATTTTCCTTCAGGTCCTCTTTATTTCTTTTTTTCCTGGCATCCAGGCAGTGCACTTAGTGGACAGTTATTGAAATTTACCCAGGCATTTAGTCCACTGGCTCTCTGCTAAGTTTCTGTTTTCACATTGGGAGAGCTAGAATTAAGCTGTTAACTCAATGTGCAGCAATTTTGGAAGACAATCTGCTGGAGTGAATTGTTGAAGAAAATATTGGATATGATAGTAGGCATTGTGGTGTGAACGGGGGAAGGCTGACGTTCTGATTGCAGATAACATGAAATGGGAGTTATGACTTGCAAAGTAGAAAGCCAGAGGATCGCTACAGCCTAAACACATTTGCATTTTCCTGCATCTGAACTGGTTTTATACACTTCCATAAATAAGAAGGCGTGATTTAGCTGTTTCTTCCCTCTTGTGGCATTTATGTATTTCCTTATTGCACCTCCAAGTTGGTTCTGAATGAAATCTGATGATATTTTCTGTAGGATTGTGATCTCTTCTTTAGGAATTTATACCAGTGGCTGTTGTATCTCAAATTGTTTTGTTTGGGATCCAGGTAAAATGCACATACTAAGATATGTGCATCTCTCATTCTTTCCCATCTGTTGTGACCACAAACCTCTAGAATCTTTAAGATTTGTGGTTGCCTTGGGACCATAAACTTATTAAGCCTTTTTGGAATTCACCACTTTTACTGTGTACTTTAATTGTGAAAAAACAGTACTTGAGGAGCTAACCAATTCCCTTTTATTTAATAAATTCCATATATAGGTTTACTATTACATTCCAGAAACTGCTTCGGACGACCAGTCAAAACGTTGAAAGGTTCACCTTTTGGCCAGTTCATCATCATTGTCCATGGGATCCCCCTCCTTTAATGTAATCTCATGTCAAAATGTTTTGAAAGGGATTCTACATAAGAACCTCCCCCCCCCAAAAAAAAGAAAAAAAAGTGACTTCCCTTTGGGATCTGAATTTGGTGTTAGAAAAGCTAACACTTGCTCCATTTGACCCTGCTTATCAGGCTGACTTGAAGTTCTAACATGAAAGACAGTCTTACTCCTTGCTGTGATCTGTGCAAGAGTATCCAAGTTGCAAACTCTATGGTGGGTCATCCATATCTTATTTTCCACAAAGATAGGTTTTCATTGGGAACTGATTCTTTTTTTCATTCTTAAAGTGGTATCTGAGATTACATTAAGCCAGTATATCCATTTTTCTGTCTTCTTTCCAGAACCTAAAAATGGCAAGGAATAGGTACTTAATACCTTAGATGTCCATAGACAGCTCAAATACTGTCTTGATGGAGAAAAATCTTTCACAGCTTCTGATCAGTTCATTTCTTGTGAATGGTAATAAGGGAAACCTGTGTCTAACCAACTATTTCCAAATGGTTGTCTCAGGTTATTACCTTTTCTTCCCACCACAACAAAACTATTTCAGGCAGGCTCACTCTACCAGAGCCTTGGCTTCATGTATGGCTTTTTGGAAAAGATTAGATTGTAGAAGTATTCTATAAGCAACAACTTGGTCTTCTGTGAATACTAATAAAAAAGCACTATGAACTAGATTCTTTCTTCAGGTCCAGGATAAGCTTTGCTAGGACCATTCTCTAGGGGCTCCTGGACCCTTCTCTGTCCACCTCCCAGATCTTTTAAGATATGGTAATCTACCCATATAGCTTAGGCTACTGTAGCACTGATCATAATGATGAACATTTACATTTGTATAAGTAAATTCACCATAACAGACATTCATATGATCACTGCTGCTGTAGCTGCTCCCTCCCTCCAAGCCCAGCTTACTTTTGTATGTTTTTTGCGCCAGAGTGTGGACATGTATTTTTTTTTCTTTTTGTAGCAATGTCCTTTCAGGGCTTAGCTTCCCTTTCTCAGTTGGCATGAAAGCTGTGAAGGAATAGTTGCCCAAACCTGACATTTGGTCAGCTCAACTCAAGATAACTAACTGTTTGGACGAGTGGAAGGTGTCTTGAAGCTTTGGAAGCTGGATGGCTGTTCTGTCCTGTGCAGTTTGTTTGTGTCTTTCGGCTTTTAGGGGTCACCACAGCGGAACTCTGGTCAGCTAATGATTGGTAGTTGATTTTTACGTACCGGCTTGCCAGGCCTGACGCACAACCTTCAACGAAGATACGCCCATTCACGCATGTTTCCATGCAGAAGATGCTCTAGCTGAGAATCGAACCAGACAGCGTCTTACTGTGAGGCGACAACGCTACCGCAGCACCACCACCGCGGGTATATAACCAATATAACGTAGGTTACTGCAACAGTGATCATTTGATCATTTACAGTTATGGTAACAAGCGTTTATGTCTGTGAATGTTGCAGCTGTTTTGGTTGTATTAGTGATTCTGCTTCACTAATAACAGATCACAGAAGGAAACTATGTACCAAATTTTGAAAGTTTGCCTTGTATACATCTCATGGTAACCATTTCCAGAACAGAGTCATCCCTACCATGTTGCTGAGTCATGAAGAGTTGCGGCTCTGCAAATGGAAATGAGGCATTTCAGGGAAACGGCTTATGCTAATTAGCCATGCCCCCTGGGAAATACCTAAGAGTAAGGTATTTATGCAGCTAAGGAATTCCGAGAATACTTTAGTTGTGTAAGTTACAACAGCCACTTAAGTTAATGAATACAAACAAAAGCTCATGTTTACTCAATTGTGTTAGAAGTAAGTACCAGGTAGCTTAGCACACAGGTAGTGTTGGAGGTTGTATGCATGTGTGTCTTCCATGGAGGTCACATTAGGAAGCTAATTAGGGGATAGGTGAGGTAAGCTTGTGTGTATGTGTGTGTGTGTGTGTCTGCATGCATGTGTGCCCATGAGAACAATTGGGTGATGGAGGGTCTGTGTGTGTTTGTTTGCATGAATCTGTATTGAGAGAGGCTTTCAGCACTCCCACTCCCCTAGACTAACAAGAAAATCCTGCAACACAGAGGGGGGGCACTAGACATGACAGTTAACTGTTTATATCTTGCTTTAAAGGCACTAAAGAAATAAAGTTTTGTACCAGGAAAGACATGGGATGGGATGAGCATTAGACACTAAGAATTCTCCATATAGCATGCCCTAAAGACACTTTAAAAGATTCAAACCCTGTGCCATCAGCGCTCAAACACAACGGGTTACTTCGAAAATATTGCCTAAATCTTTGAAAAAAAATATAAAGTAAAATGTGGGGGTTCAAACCCTGAACCCTTGACACAAAAAGCAGCTTGTCAAGCAGGAGCCTTAACCAACTACAGTAAGTGATCAGTCAGTGTGATAGTGTAAAACTAATGTCTGGCATTATTCAATGATTGCAGCAGTCTGCGCTACAAGGGGCAGGACACCTTTAAGAGGCAGCAGCAGGAGCTATCTGTAAAATTAGGGAGAATTGAGAAGGATGGGGTTGTGTCTGTATAGGGAAGGCATCAGGACAAAGCTGGGAGGACACTAAAGTATACCTTGGACTCGTGTAAAAAGTTAATAGAGCAGCAGGTCTAGTATCATGATGCACTTTGCAAATAGTAACAAGAACGTAGTTTTAATTTCTGGTATTACTGACTGGCTTATCACCCATGGTGAATGACAGGTAGGGAAAAGAAGAGGTTACATAAACAATGTTCTGTCAACTCAAGAATAGGTAAGAGGTATGTGTGTCTGTGTTTGTGTTTTTGAATGTGTGTATGTGTATGCAAGAGTAATTGAAGGGGTGCCTGAGTCAGCGCAATGCATGATCCACAAGTGTTGGCTACTGTAGAAAAGTGCTAATTTGCACTTTTGGTAGTTAAAAACTATTCACAGAGACATGCAAATTAGCTATACAGATATATGCAAATGAGTGGATAATTGTGTCCTTCATCATGGCAACTAAAGTGCCTAAATCACATTTTCCACACTGTGGAAACAGTTCGTTTTGACTACAGCTTTTACTGCTAGTGGTGGGATTTTTTGTAATTGCCCAGGTCCCATAGCTCTCAACTTGGTTGCTCAGTAATTCTCTGCAAAGCCAAAAATAATGAAGGAACAAAGGGCCAAAATCTCAAGCAGATTTTAAATGTTGCTCTTATAAAGTTGCTAGAATTACAGGTTTTGCATTTGCATACATTTTCCGAAGGATGTGAACTCTCCTACTCAAATGTCTGACACTATTTAGTGACTACAATATTCAGTGTTTTGCCAGAAAACCACAAATTTTATGAGGAACAGCCCAAAAATAAGAGAGAAAAATCTGTACATTCTGCAAAATTCTGGACAGTTGATAGATGTGACAGGTCTGTGTTTTCCTTTTGGGATGGGTTAATATTGAAGGAGTTGCTCCTTCACTTTCTTGGGCAATTGACATTTCGATATCAATTTAAGTAGTCCCGATGTAAAGGAATGTTAAAAATTCATGATAGTCTCACACACTTCTGTATCTATATATATATATCTATATATATATATATATATATATATATATATATATATATATAGAGAGAGAGAGAGAGAGAGGTGTACTTATATAAAAAAAAAAAAAAAAAAAACACACACAAGAAACACACAAATGTGGACATGTCTAACCGACAGAAAATAATAAAAAAATAACATCAAAAACTCAGTGCACTTGCTCCAATACATAGCCTTAGAACATGTAACTTTAAACCAATCTTTTTTGCAGGCCCCACCCTATGCTGTGTATACATTCTAACTCAGATTGCGCAATACCAGGAAAAGGAAATATTCACTAACCCTGGTAATGTAGCAGTCTCATACAACTGTTGACCATCTGTTTTTTTTTTTTACCTTAAAGACAGTCAACTACAATAACAAATTCCATAAAGAGATATACATGAATATCATTTAAAAAGTAACAAAGTGCTGCAGGCCCTCTCTACTCAAATAAAAAGCCAAGGATGGCAGGTTTCTGGGCTATAAAACCCTGTTCTTTATAGTATCCATGATTGTTGCCATGCTTTATTTTCTTTATTTACAAGTAGATTGGCCACTGTCTATCCCTCCTAGTGAATGATCAAGTCATGAACTTGCCAGTCACCTAGAAATATTGCTTTAATTAAAGACATCGCTTCTGAGGAATTCACCAGTCATCCGGAATATAACTTTAATTAAAAATATTGCATTTAGTTGCAGTAGTAAGCATGTTGCTTGCACTGTTGTGTTTTCCAAGGTCAAACACTTTAACATTTTACCCCTTTAATTGAAGATGTAGGCAATTAGTTAAGTCATACAAGAAGCAGTGATGTGTATCAGCATCCTTTCAAGGACACACTTGCAGACTTTTACAAAGAATTTGTAAATAGGCATTCCTAAGCTTCATTTTTCTTCCTAAATGCATGGTGCCAGAAATGAGTACTTTAACTTGTTTGCAGGGCTTTCAGCATTTAATCACAGTTGGCCATGTGTGCCTAAGTTATGTGCAGTTTTGTCCATAAAAAAAATCCAGGATTTATTCTTTTTTTGACAATGTAGTTTGGCTCTTCTAGTGCTTTTTTGACTATGATAAGAAAAAAAAAAATCACACATACACAAGGCAATGTAGTGCATGGAGCACAGTGATTGCGCTCCGATATTTGGAAAAACACAAATAAATTAAGCAATACTATAGTGGGAGACCTGATATTAACAAATGTTAAGCATCCCCTGCGTAAACTGTTAAGGTCAAGTCTCCAGCTAGGCAGTCAAGTCTGCCAGTGCTGACGAACAAAAACAATGGCAGAATAAAAAAAATAGATTTGTTTCTGCCTGCTGCCCGTACTTTTAAGTGTCCCTGACTTCCTGTTATAAACTTAAAAAGTAGCTAAAATAACAGGATGTGTGTTCGCCTGTTTTTTCTGTAGAATACAAAGTTTGAAACTGAAATCCTTATCATTTAGTGACTTCAGTCCTCAGAGATTTGTACAAGAGCCAAATATTTTATGAGGAGCGGGCCAAGCATATCAGGCAAAAATCAGGATAGTTAAGAGGTATGTGAGTGTTAACACAAGAGACTGTGTTGCACTGTCTTTCTGATAGCACTTGCGAAGTGCTTTATGGCATTGAAAGCCTGCAAAACAGTTAGCGCTTTTTTTCCTATAACTAACAATACACAGAGCAGTTAACTCCAAGCACTACAAAGAATTATGATTGAGTCTCCGATCATAACCTTTAATTTCCTGGCACCCATGTTTTGAACACATGTAGGCTGTGATCGGCAACCCAATCACAATCCTTTATGTATGCATGCAAAGGGAAAAAGCGTTGTTACCAGTGTTTAGTGAGTGTAAAGTATTACAAGTCAGCAATGTTCAGTAAGGTAAAAATATATACTGAGCAAGCAGTAAAGTTGTAGATGTAATTTTTATGTGACCTGACCTTATATAATTTAATAGGTGGAATAGTGCAATGGTTAACAAGAAACAATGTTTTTCTGTTATGTGCTTCTGTGTTTGTTCATTAAAGTTATACTGTTATGTATTATTAAATCGTGTTAACCTAGTAGTTCACCAAAACGTCTTGCATCTTTAAGGATGATAGCATGTGCTGTTCTTTATTTTATTTATGTAAGACAATAATTTATCTATGAGTGTTTATATTAAGTTGAATATATGTACTGTCACATGTATACTACAGGTAGTCATGTTTTGTGGTGCGCTTGTATATGTGTTTTTTAAATCTTTAAAAAAATAACAATATTTATTTGCAGAGTAAACAGGAAAAAATATCTTTAAGGTTGCTGAACCCAATATAGTAAAAGGCAGTTTCTGCCTTAGACTGACAGGCACATATGTAATAATACTCACTCAGTTACTAGGTTTGAGAAGTACAGAATGAATAGCCTTGTAACTGTCTCATTTGCATCTCTCTTACAGGTTTTTTTCCTTTGTGTCTTTATTTCACATTCTTATCACTTTGTTTTATTATAAAAACAGAAAAACCCAAAGGAACCAAGAGTAGACCCAGTAATCCATGAACAAGAAAACCAAGTGGCAAAAGACAGCAGTAATAAAATACAAAAACATTTAATGTAAGCGCTTTCGTAATGTTTCACATTACTTCATCAAGCATAAATAACAAAAACTAAAGACAACTTATATAATACATCACTTATAACACCTACCAATCATAAGACAGTAAATTCCCTCCAAAAATCAATTAATTAAAAAAACAAATAAAAACAGTGGTTTAAAGAGATCTGTATAAAACCAATCATTCATATTATTTTCTAAGTTTCCTGGCTTTTAGTGCAGGCTTAAGGGAGACACAATCATTCAGGCCAGACCCACGGTGTGCCCCCATTCTTAGAATCCACTGAAGCTCAGCACTTTCAGTGTCATTCACCATATCTCCCAACCTCTTGTTCTCCATTTGCACATGTAGCACCTGAAACAAAATAGTATGTGCTTCCCCTGCTGCAACGCTGTTTCGCTATTGCACTATAATCATGCCCTTTCTTAAAGCAATACAAGTGATCCTTAATCCTTTCCCTGAGCCATTTATTAGTCTTCCCTATATAGAATTTAATCAAAACACCAAAAGTAACAAACTAGGTAAAACACGAAAATGCCACGGAAACCTTGCTCCAGCAAGAACAAACAGCAGTAAATAAAACTGCTCGAAGGCCAAGTAAAATTCTTAACGCAAAATTTATTATTCAACGTTTTCGCCTTGTTTAAAAACTTAGCTTCATCAGAGAACAATGAAGTAATGAAAATACATTTCTTATATATCACCTTAAAGGAAGTGATGTCAGTAAACTGTCAGCTGTTTCAGTCTAGCAACACTTGAATTGCATTATCATAAGTATTTAAGCATTGAAGTTATGCTAGTTAAATTAAAACAAAACAAAGTTAAGAAACTTGTAAGGGACAGGCAGGCGTATCATAGTGATAACGCCTACCCTAAGCTTTGTTTTTCAGAACAGAATGATGTAACTTTAGGTGCAACGAATGTTTTAACTAATTCTGAAGGAACTAATGACATTTTACATGACGTTAACGAAGAGTTATTGGACGATGAGTCTTTCATTAATTCAAATACAGGTCCGAGGCGCAGTAGTAGAATCAAAGGACAGAATGCTAACAATAAAAATTATAATAATAATAATTTTTTAGGCCAGCGCAATCCACGTCAACGCCCGAAAAGGCGTCAGAATTGGAACTGAGCCTAGAAGTTGGACAAGCGTATGAAGGACACATACTAACTGAAAACTGTTTCAGCGCCACTTGTGACAGCGTTACTAGTGACAACATCTCCTTTGTGAATACCTTTTTACCTCAAAAGACTCCAAAGATAATGTTGAACCGTGACGCTGACTTTAAAATTTACAACTTCACTGACCTTAATTTACCTGAAGAGCTTATTGAATTGTTAGCATACGGTTACACTTTTGTACCTAGTAAATTTGGAGATGTTTCAAAGGAGTTGATTAATTTGAAGTGTTTTGTTAGAAAACTTAACTTGAAATTGTATTTTAACAGTGAACCTGACTGTCAGGATAGTTTTCATTCTTTGAAGCTTCCTAGTGTTTTCAACCCACCATTGCACCCTTCTTTAATGCAATTCGAACAGGCTTGTGAGGTTGATTTGAGACATCTATTTAATGACAGGTTAAACAGAGGTTCATATTTTAAGTTTAACACTACAAAAACACAACTCCAGATGTTAGATGATCTTTGTAACGCATCCGTTAGGCTCCTTAAACCCGATAAAGGGGGTGGGCTAGTGATATTTGACCAAGAGATGTATATTGAAAAAATGTATACTATCTTGGAGTCACCAGCGTATGCCGAAGCTTCCCTTAATGAAATCCAAGGAGCACATAACAGGATGAGGGGGTATTTCCGTGATTTATACCTTGAAGGAAAAATCAATTTGGATATTTATAACTTTATTGATATAATACTCCCAAAAATACCTGTTATGTTCGGCATACCAAAAGTACATAAAGATTTGGCAAACCCACCAATGAGAGCCTTAATTGACGGAAGGTCATCTATGACCTATTTTTGTGCCAAGTTTCTTGATAGATTATTGACTAAATATTTAGTCCATTTTCCTTTAATATGTAAGGACTCATGGTCCTTTTTGGAAGCCATCAATAATCAACCCTTCAATGGTGAGGTTAATTTCCTCACCGTCGATGTGGTTGATTTATACACCTCAATTCCCCACCATGAGGCCCTTGAATGGGTAGCTCTTTTATTAGGTGAATTGGGTGCTCCAAAAAATGAGACAGATGTCATCACTGAATTACTGGATATCGTGTTATCCTCGAACTATTTTATGTTCGACAAAAAATACTTTTTGCAAAAACAAGGAGTTGCGATGGGCTCTCCTTGCGGAGCAGTAGTAGCAAATTTTTACATGAGTTATTGGGAGAAACATTTCGTTTTCTCTTCATCAGAACTTATGCCATTCATAAGATTTTATACACGATACCTAGATGACATTTTTATTTTATTTGATGGCAATGAGACAATGGCTGATACATTTGTTACCACTATTAATAATACTTCAGAATTTCTTAAATTTACTTATAATTTTTCAACATCAAGTATTGATTACTTGGATGTTAAATTAACTAAGGATTTCCAATCTTGCTCTTTCACTTCAAGGATACATAGAAAACCAACGTACTGTAATTCATTCTTGCATTTTTCTAGTCATCACCCTACCAAACAGAAAAAAGCTGTAGTTAAGGGACAACTTGTTAGGGCTGCAAGAATGTCCAGTACGTTGGAATCATTTTATGAAGAATGTGACTTGTTAACGGACATGTTTTTGAAGAGAAAATATCCGTTGAAATTCATCAAGGACATTTTTTATGAAGTTGAATTGAAGAGAAGTAGGGGACTTTTTAGTCCAATTTTGTCAACAACGAGTTTAAATAATACTTTAAACAACACTACTTCATCACCACCCATTGAAGAGAGTCCGATAGTAAGTGATAATTCACTGTTAATTAATAATTTTTCAGACTCTATGCTTTGTTATGTGACTACATATAGTTTTGACTCAGAACATATAACAGCAATTATTCGGAAAAACTGGGATTTTATCCTAAGTAATCCCAATTTAATTAAGAAATTTGGATATTCCCCCACATTTGTTTTTAAAAGAAACAAAAATTTGAAAGAGTTATTACAAAGGGACCTCCCAAGTAAATTTTACAATAAAAGATTAGGTATGTATCCATGTGGTTTTTGCAACAGATGTTACAAAACCAAGTCTGGCCAGACATTCACAGTAAGGGGAAAAAAGTTTGACATCAGGAAACCCCTCAATTGTGAAAGTAAGTCTGTAGTGTATGTTGCCATCTGCGACTGCTGCCCGTCTTTCTATATTGGAAAGACGGACCGCAGATCTGTGACCGCATGTACGAACACATTTATGCCATTAATAATAGAAATGAAAATAATGCTCTTGCCAGACATATAATTGATCATCAAGGTCATAGTTTTTCATATATGGCAATTGACCAAATGAAACAATCTATTAGAGGCGGTCCTACTACGTTACTTTTGGAAATCTTAGAATTGGAATGGCAATTTAGGACAGACGCATTTCATTATCCTGGACTAAATGACAGTTGTAATATTTTACCAGTCTTGAAATTAAGGAGTTATTTACGTTAAAGTGCTTGAATGAATGCTTTTGTATTTTTTACAACTCCTTCATTGCCTATTCTTATTTTATTGTTGCACCTAATTGTGTTTTGATATTTTAGTATACTTTAGTATACTTTCAGTATACTTTAGTATATATCAGTCATAACTAGTCAATGTAATGACTATGATAAATATTGCTAGTTGACTTAGTTTTTACATCACACTGTATATTCTCTCTCTTTTTTACAGATGGACTAGTGGTTTAAAAGGCAATGTTTTCCTAGTATTTTTAATATTGATAGCGTATTGTTTTTGACGTTAGTTTAATTTATCTTATCTTATTTTATTTTAATTATATGAATGTGTATTATATTTTAAATGATACACTATCTTCTTAAATACTTATGATAATGCAATTCAAGTGTTGCTAGACTGAAACAGCTGACAGTTTACTGACATCACTTCCTTTAAGGTGATATATAAGAAATGTATTTTCATTACTTCATTGTTCTCTGATGAAGCTAAGTTTTTAAACAAGGCAAAAACGTTGAATAATAAATTTTGCGTTAAGAATTTTACTTGGCCTTCGAGCAGTTTTATTTACTGCTGTTTGTTCTTGCTGGAGCAAGGTTTCCGTGGCATTTTCGTGTTTTACCTATATAGAATTTAAAACAACTGACAACAATGGGTAACATATACAATATTCTGGGTGTTACAATCAGCACCTACTCTCAAATGCCACAAGTACCTAGTGTCTGGATGTCTAAAAAATCGAGATTCATCAATGCACTCACAATAGGAGCATGTTCCACATTTTCGTGTACCTGCTTCCAACTGACTCATATAACTACAAGATCTGAGGTAATAAAGTTGCTGTTTCAGATTTTTTTCTACTCTTGTAGCTAAACCTAAGTCTGTTACCTACAATTTCACTAATCCTGTCATCCACAGTCCAAATGTGCCAATTTCTGCTAATTATATTCTTAACCTTGCCCACATCCTGGGTATATAATAATACCACAGGAAGTGATTTATCAATGGGACAAACTTCTTTCCTAACTCTTTATTACCCCAGAAATGGTAAATGGATATATGCTTTTGCGACTTTTGCACTTATAGTGCTGAAGAATTTAGCCCATTTGGCAAGGTTTCCGAGAAACTTGATGAAAGAATCAACTAACTCCATCTTAGATAATCTTCCTGTGGGCATCCAAAAGTCAGTGGAGTCCCAGTTGACTATT
The DNA here is from genome assembly GCF_019279795.1 of Protopterus annectens. Lineage (NCBI taxonomy): Eukaryota > Metazoa > Chordata > Ceratodontiformes > Protopteridae > Protopterus > Protopterus annectens. The sequence continues at coordinate 742,598,535 of NC_056733.1, read as the reverse complement.
CTACAGTCTGTCTAACGTATCCCTGCATTTGCTTTTTACCTCAGCTGATGGTACATCCAGGGCAGCAGGCAGGATTGCCATTCATCAATATGCCTGGATCTGCCTATGAAGAAGGCTTCAAGACATACTTTATTAATGCCTCATTTGATGGTTCTATAGTCTTTGGACCCAAGGTGAAAGATCACTCACCAAGAGTGAACAGGATGGCAAGACTGTGTCTGCAGTCTGAATTCTTTTTTTTTTACCCTGCAAAGGATCTTCTCCTGGATCCAGAAAGGGGAGAAAAATTGTGCTTCCGTAAATCTCAGGCAGGGGGTGCCTTTCCCTGCACTGTCAAGACTCGCATGCCATCACTCAAGATTCATGGGTGCAGGGGATAATCACCAGAGACTATATTATTCTATTGACTATATTATTCTTTTGTTTTGCCTCCTCCCAAGACAGAGGAAAATTCCTGACATTCCACTCAGTCAGATGGAATTAGCAGCAGCAGAATTTAAAAAGCTGCTAGAAAAGAGAGTCATCCAGCAGGTTCCCCCAGACCAACTAGGATCCAGAGTCTTTTTAGTTCCAAAGAAAACAGAGAACCTAAGGCTAATCTTGGACCTAAGCCAACCCAACCAGTTTGTAAAACAGACAAAGTTTCAGATGGTCACATTTCAGCTCATGCTACCTCTTCTGAGGAAAGATTACTAGATGTGCTCCATAGATCTCTAGGATGCTTGCTATCATATCAAGGTAGCAAAGCAGTCCAGGAGATTTCTCCATTTCTGGCTAGGAGCCAATCATTTCCAATTCTGAATACTACCCTTTGGTCTCACTACAGCCCCCTGGGTGTTCACCATATGCTTGGCAGTGGTAGCAGTAGACCTCCGACTGCACAGGTTCCAGATCTTGCCTTATTTAGATGATTGGCACACCAACAAAGGATCTGCTGTTGTAATGCAAGGACGTCTTGCTCCACCTTGCCCTGCAACTGGGAATCACAGTCAACCCTTTCAAGAGTTATCTCTTGTCGATGTAACAGATAGAATTTATCAGATGCCACCTGAACAGAGATCATCAAATAGGCAAACTACCTCAGTCCAGAATACTGTCCCTACATCAGGTTGCTTCAGAGGTCCTTCACCATCTTTACCCTCCAGCAAGACCTGTTCTTGACTTTTAGGCATAATGGCTTCTGCTATCACTGTAGTTTTGCAAGTCAGGTATTACATGAGAGTCCTGCAGTGGACTCTCTGTTCAGTAGCCTCTAAGATCTCATGCCCTTAATGCACTGATCCATTTCACATCAGTTTGCAGGAAACATATAAGCATCATAGATTATACAATGAATATAAAAAGTGTACACACCCCTGTTAAAATGCCAGGTTTTTGTGATATAGAAAATGAGACCACAGTAAATAATTTCAACACTTTTCCCACCTTTAATGTGACCTAGAACCTGTACAATTCAATTGAAAATCAAACAAATCTGTTAGGGGAAAAAACATACAATAAGTTGGTTGCATAAGTGTGCACACCCTTAAACTAATAATTTGTTGAAGCACCTTTTGATTTAATTACATGTCCCATCTTGACTTGGTAATATTTGCCCACTCTTCCTTGCAAAAGTGCTCCATATCTGTCAGATTGTGAGGGCATCTCTTGTGCACAGCCTTCTTCAGGTCACCCCACAGATTTTCTATTGGATTTAGGTCTAGTCTCTGGCTGGGCCATTCCAAAACTTTAATTTTCTGCTGGTGAAGCCATTCTTTTTTGATTTGGATGTGTGGTTGGGGTCATTGTCATGTTGAAAGGTGAAATTCCTCTTCATCAGCAGCTTTCTAGCAGATGCCTGAATGTTTTGGGCCAAACGTGATGGGTATTAGGAACTGTTCATAATTACCTCCACCTTGAGTAAAGCCCCAGGTCCATCTGAGGAAAAGCAACCCCAAAGCATGATACTGCCACCACCATGCTTCACCGTGAGGATGGTGTTCTTTTGGTGATAAAAAGTGTTTTTGCGCCAAACATACCTTCTGGAATTGTGGCCAAAAAGTTCAACCTTGGTCTCATCAGACCATAACACATTTTCACATATGCTTTTGGGAGACTTGATGTATTGTTTTGCAAATTTTAGCTGGGCCTTGATGTTTTTCTCTGTAAGAAAATGCTTTTGTCTTGCAACCCTACCCCATAGTCCAGACATATGGAGAATATGGGAGATTGTTGTCACATGTAGTACACAACCAGTACTTGCCAGAAATTTCTGCAGCTCCTTCTATGTTGCTTTAGGTCTCTTGGCAGCCTCCCTGACCAGTTTTCATCTTGTCTTTTCATCAATTTTGGAGGGACGTCCAGTTCTTTGCAATGTCACTGTTGTCCCATATTTTCTCCGCTTTTTGATGACTCTCTTCACTGTGTTCCATGGTGTATCCAATGCTGTGGGAATTTTTTTGTACCCTTCTCCTGACTGTTACCTTTCAACAATGAGATCCCTTTGATGCTGTGTAAGCTCTCTGCGAACCATGGCTTTTGCTGTAGCAGGCAACTGAGTAAATGTCAGGAAAATCCTACTAGGACAGCTGAACTTTATTTGGGGTTAATCAGAGTCTCTCTAATTGATGGCAGGTGTGTACCTAAGAAGACTGAATGTTGTAATTAAATCAAAATGTGCTTCAACACTTCAACAAAGTTTTAGTTTAAGGGTGTGCATACTTATGCAAGCAGCTTATTATACATTTTTTATTTTTTATATGTTTTCCCCTAACAGATTTGTTTGTTTTTCAATTGAATTGTACAGGTTCTAGGTCCCATTAAAGGTGGGAAAAGTTTTGAAATGATTTATTGTGGTCTCATTTTTTTATATCACAAAACCTGGCATTTTAACAGGGGTGTGCACACTTATATCCAATGTAGGTTAGTACAAGGTTAGGTGCCCTTGTGGGTCATTTTAAGTCTATCCAGTTTCCCGTCAAAGGCGAGAATCAAACTCTGGACCTTGTGAATGTGAGCTAAATACCTTAACCATTATGCCAACCCCCAACCCCACTGGTGGTTGATGTCCCCCATAGTGTCATTGGGTTGTTCGTTCTCCTTACCACCTCCAATAGCCACTGTAACCACAGATGCTTCCTTCTAGGAGGTGCATTTTGAAGGGAAAATGGTTTAAAGTTTATGGTCAGTGATGGAGGTCAGGCCTCACATCAATATCTTGGAGATGAGGGCAGTCCTCCTAGCATTACAGGCCTTCCATGACTCCTTTCCCTACAGTGCGAATTTCATTCAGTTGGAAAACATGGCTGTGGTTTGATATATCAACAAACTGGGGAACCTCATCATATCCACTATACCAGGAAGCCATGAGAGTGTAGCAATGGGTGATTTCTTCCCAATGCTTTATTATTGCAATGCACATCCCAAGGACTTTCAGTGTTCTGGCAGACAAACTCAGTAAGTCTTTCCTTCTACCTCACTAGTGGTCCTTGAATCAAGCAGTGACAATGCAGGTTTTTAGTCACTGCGGCCAATCTTGCTGAGATCTTTTTACTTTGTACCTAAAAAACAAATGCAGCAGTTACTTTGCCCTGATCCTTCCACAGTATCAGTCACCGAAGGATGCTGTAATCCATAATTGGTTCCCGGGCCTTCTTTATGCCTTTCCTCTACTTCCCCTGATTGCTAAGTTTCTTCAAAAAGCCAGAAGGTGCAAGGCCAAAGTGATCCTCTTTTCCCACTTTTGCAAGTTTCATTCCTGTTCTTCTGTCGTCATCTTGTATACATGCCCTGGGTATTGGACCCCTGTCCAGATGTCTTCAGCCACCCATTCGGTCAGCCTCACCAGGATTCAAAAACTCTGAGGGTAGCTGCATGGTTTCTCCTATTCTAACTGTGGCCAGAGATACCAGACTGTCTGCTTCTGTTCAAATTGTATCCTCTTCACAGAAACCAAATGCCAGGAAGATTTATCTCCGTAAATGGAAGACACTTACCATATGAGTAATCTCCAGTGGTTTGGACCCTTTTTGCCCCTCTTCCAACCATCTGGGATGTTTCTTGACAGAACTATTTCACAATGGATCTAGCTTCTCCACTATCAAGGTACAGTTAGCAGCTATTTCTAATTCTGACATAGGGCAGAACCAAATGTCAATCACCTCTTTAAAGATTTCCAAGGCTTTTCTGAAAAGAACTTTCCTTTTGAGACCTCCAGTTGGAAGCCCAGTCCCTCCATGGAATATCACTATCATGCTTCAGACTTTAACAAAAAATATCTTTTGAGTGGCATATACAGTAAGTTTAACATTTTTGTCTTGGAAGACTCTCTTCTTGATGTCCACAACATCGGCAAGGAGGATTTGAGAGTTGCAAGCCTTGTTATCCAATATTCCATAGACAGGGTTTCTTTGAGAACAAATCCAAAATTTATCCCAAAAGTGGATTCTGAAGCAAATCAATCTACAGTATTTTTCCCAAAGTATTCCAGTAAAGGAGAATATATTCTGCATTTTCTAGATGTGCCTCAATAACATTTCTGCTTACACAGAACAGAGGATTTCATGAAGTCTGATCGGCTTTTTCTTGCCTTTTCTAAAGCCAAATTTGGTCAAGGAATATCTAAAGTAACCATGTGCTGGTAACTTTCTATCTGTAAAACTTGTGCCTACAATCAGTTGGGGTTGACCTTACAAGTCAAACCGAAGGTGCAGGCTGCCAGGGCAGTATCTACCTCTACTGCTCTGTTGGGTAGGGTACCTGTTGATGAGATTTGTGCTGCAGTGACTTGTTCTACTGTCCATATCTTTGTATCACACTACAAGATGGACATACCATCAAGAACTTGTACATCTTTTGGATTTATCATTCTCTGAAATGTCCTTCCTTGATTCCACCCAGGTGTTTAGGTAGCTTGGGAATTTGTTCTAAAGGTTGAACTGGATGAAAACCGACAACAGTGGATACAAAAGTTAGGTACCTAACCATAATGCTAGATTTCTATTGTCTTGTTTTCATCCATTTCAACATCTCTCCTACTATCCCCCAGCCTAAGCTGTCTTTTAGATCCTGTTCAAACAGTTGGACCTCATCAGGGCCTTGTCTTTGGACAGCCTTTCCCTTGCTGTCTGTTAAGGTTTCATCATTTTCCTCTATTATGTCAAGTAGGTCTGCACAGGTTACTGTTCTAGAATGATCTATTTTAACTATAAGCAGGCAATCATGATTCTGAGGTACACCAGTGAACTGAGAGAATTATGAGTAGAGAGAGGAGTCAGAGCCCTGGATCAAAGATTCTAAAAAAAAAAACAAAGTCTGATCCAATAACCCAAAGGTTGAACTGGATGAAAATAAGACAACACAGATTTAGCTTTATGGAGATAACATAACTTTCATATATGATGCTACTGATGCCACTTCCAAGGCAGCTGCCACTGGAACTGTTTTGAGGAGGTTTGCTTGGCTGCATTCACAAAACCTTCCAGAGGATGTAAAAAATTAAATTTTGAATTCTAGTTGGGCCAGGAAGAACCAGCACCCATTCAGGGATAGCGATGTCCTTCAAGAATGCAACTGCAGTCATAACATATGGGTTGTCCTGCCTCAGGCAGCCCTCGGTCGGCCGGATTCCAAAGTCAGGGTCCGACGTCGGCTGATGTCGCATTTCTCTCCGACGTCAGAGCGGCTGGAGTATATAAGCATCAGCCGACGCCATTTTCTTCAGTCTTTCTTGCCGCGCAGTGCCCGAAGCAGAAGCAGTTCGCAAGTGCCGGTCGGTCAGCTCCTGTATTCTTCGAATCTGAAGTCATCAAAAAAGCTAAGTACCCCGTTGGGGACCTTTTCTTGCCTCAGCCGATGTCAGAAATTACTGAAAAAGTTAACAATTGTCTGTCTTGTGGTAAACAAATACCTCATAAGGATTTCCCTCTTACTGTCTTCCTTGCCTTGGCCCAGACCACGACGTCTCGGCCTGTGTCGCCTGTGCTCGCTTCAATAAGCACACTCTCAGGCGCTGGGCGGAGTTCGCTGAAGACTTTTTCGGTGATAAATTTGCTTATACAATGCCGTCGGAACTTCCGACATCGCAGGCTCCTAAGAAACGAAAAGACCGGGACCGACATCCTCGGCCCCCGTCTTCCACCGACTCCACGCCAAAACCTACCGCGAGTGCTCCGGTTCCCCCTGAGATGGTTATTTCACCGCTCCGAACCGAAGACACCGCATTACCGATACCTCCGATACCGGAGGCCACACCGATGCCAGTTATAGATTTTCCTCCGGATACTGAAACCGAGGAAATGCCCGAGACCATTGCTGTAGATAAGGTCACTCCTGCATGTGGAGCTGCTAGGCCTCCTATGGCCATGTCTGTTAAGGCCTACACACGTGCCAAGGCAGCCAGCAAGACCAAGCACCTTACTTCTAAAGCCTTACCTCAGCCTACTCCTGAAACACAAATCATGACTATGGCTGCAGACTTAATTTCCATGATTAGAGGTTCACAGGCCCATCCTGAGAGAGGATACCAGCCTCCTTCTGATAAGAGGCCCCAGGTTAAACCCTCTGACCCTATCCCTTCAGATGAAGATTCTGAGGACTCTGTTCACTCCGATGGCCAGGAAGAGCTCTTCCAGACCTATGAGGACTCGGATGCAGAGGATTCCATCCCCTCGGCCTCCCCTCCTGAGGATATTTCTTTTGGGGAAGTTCTGCATACCATGAGGGAACATTTTAAGTGGCAAGGCCAGGAATATTCTGATTCCAGAAAGCGCCTTCGAACCTTCCTTAAAAAGCCCCAACACAGGCCCCTGGCTATACCTCTTGTGCTTGATGTTTTGGATGACCTATACTCTGACTCCAGTGTTACCCCGGATACTCTTCCTCCTGCTCCAGCCAAGCCAGACAGATATTATAGGGTCCCAGAAACACATTCTCATTTCTTTAGGGCCCATGCTGTTGATTTAGAAACTATTTCTCAGGGACCTAAAGGGGTTTCAGCATCCACCTCCAAAAATCCTTTGCCTTCAAACAGGGAAGCAAGGTCATTAGAGAGATGGGGGAAAAAGGTCTACACCTCCACTACTTTATCTATGAGAGCTCTGAATTGCCTCTTTCATATGTTTCAATATCAGGATTACCTGTTAGATGATTTACAGAAAACATTGGCCTCTCCTGAACCTTTAGACAGGAAGTCTTTGCAGGAAGCTGTACATAATTCTCAGCAAGTCAGCAATCACTTTCTGCAGTGTGGATATGATGCATTGGAAGCTTCATGTAGGGCAGCTATGACAGGGGCGGTCATTTGTAGACATGCATGGTTAAAAGAACAACCTCTACCAGATCATGTTAAGGCAAAACTCCTTGATGCACCCTTGGAAAATAACAAGCTTTTTGGTGCTAATGCTAAAGATGTGTTAAAGTCCATCGAGGAAAAAGCAAAATCAGTTCAGACGGTCAAAGATTTCCTCCAAGTTCAGCCACCCAGATTCAGCAGGAATTGGCCTTCTAAAAACTGGTCCTTTCCTAATCCTGAAAGATTTCAAAGGGGTAAAAACAGGCGTGGCCGAGGAAGAGGACAATACAGAGGTTCTTACAGGGGACGACAATGGCAACCAACAAACCAAAGAAGTGACACAGGGGTCTCCCCTGCCCCACAGGGACAATCTCAATGACTTTCCTCTCCTTCCGCTGACCAAGGAGCAAATAGAAGCACCCTTGGGCGGAAAATTATCTCTGTTTTCAGACGATTGGCACAGATTGACAAAGGACAAATGGATTTTGGACATTATAGACCAAGGTTACAGGTTCCACTTTCATACCTTACCAAGAAAACAAGGCATGCCAAACCTACCACAAAACCAGAGGGCAGACACTATCAAGCAAATTTCTCTGCTTGCTCAGATCAAAGCAATAGAAAGAGTTCCACAACAAGAACAAGGCCAGGGGTTTTACTCAAGACTGTTCCTTGTTCCAAGAAAAGAAACTCAATGGAGACCAATACTGGATTTGTCCGCATTAAACACTTTTCTCATAGTACCAAAGTTCAAAATGCTGACTCTACAGCAACTCCTTCCCATGCTGGGCAAGGGGTCTTGGCTGATTACTCTGGACCTCAAGGAGGCATACCTGCATGTCCCTATCAGACACAGCTGCAGAAGATACCTCAGATTTCTTGCAGGGCCGGAGCATTATCAATTCTCAACATTGCCATTTGGCTTATCTACTGCGCCCAGAGTATTCACAAAATGCCTGGCTTCAGTAATTGCTCATTGCAGGCTCCAGGGGATCCAAATTTACCCGTACCTGGACGACTGCCTCATACAAGTGGACGACAAATTGATTTTGACAAAAAACTTGAACTATGTCATACAATTGCTACAGGCTCTGGGATACACAGTTAACTTCCAAAAGTCAAGACTTCAGCCATCCCAGCAAATAACCTTCTTAGGAGCCAATCTAGACACAGCCTCTCAAATGGCTTACCTGACAGAAGACAAGCAAGAGAAGTGAACTCATTATTTCAAAGGTTTGGCAAAACTCACCCAGATGACTGCAAGGAGATTCCTACAGGCCCTGGGTTACATGGCATCCTGCATTCTCCTGGTTCCATTAGCAAGACTACACATGAGAAAGCTTCAGTGGTACCTAAAAAGCCTATGGTCTCAGCACAGCAACAACCTAGAGACAACCATACCGCTCATTCCATGCCTACAAAAGGAATTCCTATGGTGGGCTTTGGTAAGCCAGGCAAACACAGGTATGTCATTCAAAAACCTCAGATAACACAGACCATGACCACAGACGCCTCAGACCTTGGATGGGGGGCTCACATGGAGGGCAGATGTATACAAGGACAATGGTCTCCAAAGGAAACACATCTGCATATAAACCAAAAGGAAATGCTGGCAGTAATGCATGCCATCGAGGCCTTTTGACAACAACTTCAGCAAGGCCATCTACTGATACGGACAGACAACACCACTGTGATGTGGTACATCAACAAGCAAGGGGGCACCCATTCTTACCCCCTTTGCAGACTGACAATGAATCTTTGGGAAAAATCACTGAGCCTAAACATACAGTTGCAATCCCAGTTTGTTCCAGGCAAAGACAATGTGCTGGCGGACAGCCTAAGCAGGAATTTCATAGATCCACACGAGTGGAGGTTACATCCGAAAATCTTCACACAACTCACCTCGACATGGGGCAGGCCAGAAGTAGAACTATTTGCCTCCCACCTCAACCATCATCTACAAAAATTCTGTTCAAGGACATATCATCCACAAGCTTGTAAAATAGATGCTCTTTCATTCAACTGGAACTTCCTAAAAATCTATGCATTCCCACCTCTGCCACTGATGACCACAGTATTACTAAAGATCAAAGCAGAGAGGCCCAAGGGGATCCTAATAGCTCCAGACTGGCCAAGACAACACTGGTATCCACTACTACGGAGCATATGTCACAACAAAAAGTGGGCCCTTCCCCAATGGTCCCTACTTTTGACTCAACACAACTTCAAAACAGTGCATCCAAACCTTCAGACGCTGCAGCTAACAGCCTGGGAGATCCCATGAATAACCTCAATCTATCTCTCTCCAAGGAAGTTCAGCAGATATTAACAGAAGCTCGAAGACCATCCACCAGAAAGATTTACTTAGCAAAATGGAAGAGATTCAGCATTTGGAATACCAGCAAGGGACATGATGCATCATTATTGAACATCCCACTCATCCTGGAATATTTGGCAGATATGTTACAGAATGGACTCTCATATTCTTCCATAAAGATACATGCTTCAGCTATTTCAGCTAGATATAACACTGATCCGCCTGTGTTTTCACATCCTTTGTTAAGGCAATTCCTCAGGGGAATCAAGAACATTAAGCCACCAAGAAAGGCTCCAGTGCCAGCTTGGGACCTCAACTTTGTCCTAGAAAAACTGACTCTACCCCCCTTTGAGCCAGCAGCTTCAGTGGACTTACAATTTCTCTCATGGAAGACAGCTTTCCTGTTGGCAATTACCTCAGCAAGAAGGGTTTCGGAACTACAGGCCCTAATGGCAATACCACCGTTCATAATCTTTCACAGAGACAGGGTCTCTTTAAGAACCAACCCCACTTTTATGCCAAAGGTGGTATCTAGGGTTTCTTTAAATCAAGCTATTCACCTGCCTACTTTCTTCCCCAATTCTGAGAGCAAGGGGGAAAGACTGTTGCATACCTTGGACATTCACAGACAACTTCGCTACTACCTGGACAGAACCAAGACCAGTAGGAAGTCTGATCAGCTTTTTGTAGCTTACGCCCCTGGAGTACAAGGAAAAGCAATTTCCAAACAGACTATTTCAAAATGGATTGGACATTGCATCAGATTTTGTTATTCCTTCCATGGGAAGAATGTTCCAGCTAATGTCAGACCACACTCCACCAGAGCTACAGCCACCTCTACAGCATTCTTAAGAGGGGTGCCTACAAAAGACATTCTAGAAGCTGCTACATGGAGCTCCGTGCATACATTCTCCAAACACTACAATCTCCCTTTATACTCCAGATCCAGAGCAGGCTTTGCTTCGGCAGTCCTGCAGGGTTTGATTGCCACACCATCTCTTTCCTAGAGCATTCCTCCTCCCCCAGCTAAGCAATGGTATTCAACCCATATGTTATGACTGCAGTTGCATTCTTGAAGGACATAGTACAGTTTTGTACCTACCATAAATGTAGATGTCCGATAGATATGCAACTGCAGTCGGTTTTCCCTCCTCCATACCCCTCTATGCCTTGGGTCCACTCCTATCCCTGTTTCTCTTAGCTGGGGATATCTGTTATGGTGTATCTGTTTATTGCTTACTTATTTGTCTGGAATCCTGTTTTTGTCTTCCAATTTGATTACAGCCTTCCTTGGAGGGCACCTGGCATCTGGGGCAAGAAACACTGAAGAAAATGGCGTCGGCTGATGCTTATATACTCCAGCCGCTCTGACGTCGGAGAGAAATGCGACATCAGCCGACGTCGGACCCTGACTTTGGAATCCGGCCGACCGAGGGCTGCCTGAGGCAGGACAACCCATATGTTATGACTGCAGTTGCATATCTATCGGACATCTACATTTATGGTAGGTACAAAACTGTACTTTTCTCTTTTTGCAAATGGTTGTCTCATGCTATTACTTTTTATTACTCCCACTGCAACAAAAATATTCCAGGCAAGGTCAAGGCTCATTCTCCCAGGCCTTGACTTCTTGGAAAGGATTCAATTCTACAAATAGTCTAGAAATGGAAACTTATCCTCTGTGCATACTTTTACAAAGCACACTCAGTTTCTTCTTCAAGTGTAGGACCGGCTTTGCTAAGAACCATTCTCCAGGGGTTCCTGGAACCTCATTCATCCTCCTTCAAATCTTTCCTCCTTCAAAGCTATGGTAAATCCACCCATATAGTTTAAGCTATTGCATCAGTAATCAAATGGAGAACATAGTACATACAGTAACATTAGATGATCACTTCTGCAGTAGCTGCTCACTCCCTCAATCCACCTAGTTTTTTGAACATTTTTATGCCACGGTATGAACATTTATTAGTATTTTTCTATCATTGTTCTTCTGAGGGCTTTAGCCTTTCTCTGCCCCTCTCTCTCTCTCTCTCTCTCTCTCTCTCTCTCTCTCTGTTACTATAAAAGTACCAAAAGGCTTGGCCCCCAAACCTAACTACATGTTTGCGCATGTGGAAGGTGACCTGAAGCTTTGGAACCTGGCCAACTGTTATGTTCTTGGCAGGGCATAACCTATATATCTTAGGCTACCTGTAGTAGTAATCATTCTAACATCTACTGTTATGGTAAGTTTACTTACCCAACTGTAGTTTTCTCACTTCTTGGCCCAGACTCTGGAAATTACTTCCACCATATCTTAAAAACCTTATCTCAAACACTAAATTCTGAAATAACTAAGAACACGCCTTCTCAACCAGGCAAAATGCAACTGCCCCCTTTCTGGTCACATAATCTAACTCTAGCTGTCTTTCTCACCGTAGTCCTCCTTATCTACTTTCTTAAGTAATACATATATTCTTGTTATTATCAATTAAAAATCTCTCTAACTTTCTAATCTCCATTTTATATACTTAATGGATATTTTAGTTTCTTGTTTGTATGTACTTTTGTAATTCAATGTCAGAGACGAACATTTTCTATGTCTATCTTCTTACAGTTATTGAACTCATTAGACCTAGATTAAAAATTACTTATATTTTCTTATTTCATTTTATAACCTTTGTAACCTTCTTTTCACTTTTAAACTGTTTACAACTGTTTTGCCATCTACTTTAAACTGTTTTTATTATTTGTGTCTGTGTTTTCTGTGCTGCCTATTTACAGTACTTGGAACAATTTATAGCATAGGCTAGAGTCAGACTTGCTGAATCTAGACTGGCATTTTCTGAGCACTAAATCCAGCCGTGTTACATTAAGAGGGCCCTCCTGCACCCTTATGACAGAAGAGTGTAGTCAAGGACTCATCTGAGTTGGGGATTGTTGGAACAAGGCTCAGTCCATGACTATCCTATTGGCTGGATTGTTTGAAAACTGTTTCACTTAGCTGATATTTAAACACAACGTTTGCTGGGGTTTGTGCTCGGTTTACCAGAGCTGGTCAGGGTTTGGCTTCCTTAGCCAGAGATCTGAAGTCAGTTTGACCAAAATCCAAGGCATCCTGTGAATTCTACTGAAAAATAAGTATTTGTATAACCTTCTTTGCACTTTTAAACTGTTTGCAACTGTTTTGCCACCTACTTTAAACTGTTTTTATTGTCTATGGCTGTGCTTTCTGCACTGCCTATTTACAGCACTTGAACAATTTATAGCATAGGCAAGATTCAGACTTACTGAATCTAGACTATTTTGCATTTTCTGAGCACTAAATCCAGCCATCTTACATTGAGGGCCCTCCTGCACCCTTGTGGCAGAAGAGTGTAGTCAAGGACCCATCTGAGTTGGGGATTATTGGAACAAGTCTAATCTTGGGCTTTCCTATTGGTTGATTTATGTGAAAAATGTTTTACTTAGCTGATATTTAAACACAGCATTTGCTCGTAGCTGCACACCACACAAAATGGGTTAGCACTGTTATGTATAGACGAAAATGCCTAAAAAGTCAAATTTTCCCTAGATAACTGCCAGAGAACCCTTCTAAGCTTCCTTACCTTTCAGCGGACAGTGCTGTTGCATATCGCTGCCCAGAGAGCAGCCCATCTGCACTTTTTGAGGCCCTCGTGCAGGTTTATACCCCTAAACCTCCTATGTATTAGCTGATTTTACTAGATCTATAACAGAACCTAGACCATCTAGCCTACCCTCCACCACTTATTACAGAATACATCTGACATAATGGAATGCCAGTTTGCCACCTGTTCTCCAGCCAGCCTAATTGATATGGGCATCCTGAGGTAATGTAGCAGTTGCCTCATGTATACAGGCAAAACATGCTGTACAATATGTGAGAGATGTACATATACTTTGAATCTGGAATCAATGCTTTCTCTCTCTCTCTCTCTCTCTCTCTCTCTCTCTCTCATGTAACAGACCAAACGCAAAGCAGGTTGTCAGCACCCATACTCCAGCTCCCAAACATAACAAGCACACAACACATAAACCCACACATGTGGAGGTACTCGCTAGAAATATACCAAAAGAGCAAAGACCTCGCAAGCTCAAACCTTCTGCGCACAATACAGTCCCAACAGCACCCACTATACATAATAACACACACATCAGTGTCTCACCCAATAAGCCCCTAAGCCAAAACGTAGTTAAACCAAATGTCTTGGTCATAGGCGACTCCATATTTAGACACACAGATACCCCCCTCACTAGGCTGGACAAGAAGGTCATGGTCAGTTGCCTGTCTGGTTTAGGATACGCCAATTCACGCACGCACTCAAGTCTCTCAACAAGTACTGTTATGACTCTGTCATAGTCCATGTTGGAGTGAATGACTTGACCTGTACCTCACTGGACTATATGAAGAGAGACATAATGGAGCTTTTAGATTGTGTCTCAGGCAAGTATGTCCCTAGCCCTAAGCAGCATTCTTCCCTCACCCAGGATGATGCCACAATATAAACTAAAAATGGCTGACTTCAGCAATTGGTTTAGCTTCTGGTGTCAGTTCAGGGCAATTCAGTATCTGATGGCCTGGGATGATATAGTAGACAGACCATGCTGCTTTGCCAAAGATGGTCATCACCTGTTGCCTCTAGACTTTAGGTTCCTGGCAAAAGTACTTGCCTCCCCCATAGTGCCTTTTTTAGGTAATGTCATGAGGACAAAATTACAAATGTAAAAATATCCTCCTCAGTGCTAGGAGTCTAAATCAGAAACTGCACTCACTTGAAGCACTTCTCACCCTGGAAGATGCTGATGTCTGCTCAGTCACAGAGACACATGGTTCAAGATTTCATAGAGTACCCTGACCATGCAGGGCTAGAATACCTTCCACACATTCAGACCACACAACTTCACCCCCTGTCCCCACCAGTTATACCTCATAACATACCTGTCAGCAGTCCGCTGCGTAGTATCTCCAGAGACCAGGTCATACCCACATTCCCCAAGGTCAAAAACACAGCCTGTATGGGACTGGACAACTTCCCAGGCTGCCTATTAAATGGTCTAAAACAGGAGTTAGCAGAAATGCTGAGCACGCTCTTCAGTCTCAGTCTTAAGCACTATCTTTGTCCCAGCTGAGTGGAAAACAACAACTGTAATCCCCTTGCCCAAACAGGGTCCCTCAATGACCCTGGGAACTATAGACCCATAAGTCTAACCAGCCTTATCTGCAAGGCCATGGAGAGAATCATCATGGATCTTATTAACAAAGATATAGGTGACCTTCAGACTCTTGACCCAAACCAATTTGGCTTTGTTAAGGGCAAATCTTGCCTGCTAAACCTGGTGGACTTCTTCAAGAATGTCACCAAGACCCTGGATGAGGGCAAAACTGTTCACACTGCCTAGCTCGAACTAGACAAGGCCTTTGACACAATCCCTCACTCAGATATCATTGAGAAACTCACCCAGATGGAGATATTAACCCTTATGTCACTAGATGGGTTGCCAGCTGACTCACAGAACACATACAGTCAAAATAGAGAATGCCAACTCTGCAAGCAGACCTGTTACCAGTGATGTTCCATAGGGATCTATGCTAGGCCCCTACTGTTTGGTATCTGTTTTTCAGAAATCCAGGTAAAAATAGATGCCCTATGGCTTACCAAGTTTGCTGTTGACTGCAGACAAGGTACAGTCATCGAATCCCCCAAAGATGTCAGTATACTGCAAAATAGCCTTACACAGACAAATGGTTAGTGTCAAAGCCATGGACTTAAACTAAACACAAAAAATGCATTATCCCCTCCTTTGGCAAAGGAGAAACTCCTGCTAATTACAACATTAATAATATCCCCCAAATTCAAACTCAGTGGTGAGAGGTTTTGGAACGCAAGTTGATAACAGCCTTAATTTTGATCATCAGGTATCCACTGTAGTAGGGAAGACCTTCTACATTGCACACCTCATAAGCAAGGGTATAGCATCCAAAGCGAAGGAGCTTATAACTCTCCTATACTCAGCTCTCATCAGACCAATAATAGAGGGCAGATAGCCTAGTATGAACCTATATTCATTTAAAATGGGTGGCGAAAGGCAAACACATTCTGACTAGGCTTATAAATGCCCTAGGGCAGATAGACTAGTATGAACCTATGAGTGCAGTACTCCCTTCTTTATGTACCTCACCAGACATCTGCAGCAAATGAAGAGACCTTGGAGGTTTCTCACCAAGAAAATTCAGGGGCCTACAACACATGACCTACACGGACAGACTGAAGGCCCTATCACTTTACTCAGTATCGTATAGACTGCTTAGAGGCGACTTGTGCCTGGCTTACAGAGCAGTCTGAGACCCTGCATTGATGAAGCTGCTGCACATCCACAAATCCAATGGGACAAGATTCACTCACTCTAAGGATCTTAACCTAGCCTGAGATATTAACAGGACATGCTAGAGAGACACATATGTATCTCAGAGGCTGCCATTCATCTGGAACAAACTCCCAATTCATGTAAAACAGAGCTCCTCAATAACCCTATTTAAGTGTAACCTGGATGATTGGATGGGAAACTGTAAATTTACACTCTGGGTTTCAGCTATGTCCCTCTTAGACAGGGGCAGCTGGTGCTGATCTTAGATTTGCGTGCAAACATAGACTATATATCTTGGTCCATAAGGGAACAAGAGTATAACATGGCTAGGCTTGTAGAGGCCTTAGGGCCAATAGCCTAGTAACCTCCTGTGATCTCATGATTTTATGTACTCCTAAATATTTATTAATTTTTGGCATTTGCCTCTGTTTCTTACCTCATTTTTTCTGTGATGTCATGGGCTAAGACTGAAACTGGACCATTGCTGTGTCCTGGTTAACACTTTTAAATGAATGAATAAAATAAATTAATATATTAATTTAATGTGGACATATATTTAAAGAATGGTGAAAGAGAGAGATTTTGTATTTGTTTGTAAGTGGATGATAACACTGTTCCATGTAAACTTTATAATAAAGCTATGAATTAATGTGATTTCAGAAACTGTAGTTAGTGCACTGAAACAGAATTATCTGATACAAAAGTAAAGGTGGGTCACTATTGAAATGCTGGGGCTCACAATGCTGAGTTATGAAACACAAAAAAAAAGAGATAACTGATGCAGAAGAACAACAAATATTGAACCTCGCTCTTCTCCTTTAAACTCTGACATTGCCATACCTGGGAGAAAAGGGAATATTCCAAAAAGTGGCAATCTCAGACTTAGTATGTGTAAGTCTGAACCTTTGGCCATTCAGTCTCCATGTTCTAGGAGTCAGCATTTCAAAGTTCTGACATTTTAAATGGTTGCCAAAAAAGTGACTGGTTATTCATGTGCTGATATTCTTCCAGGTGAAGGAAAATACCACCAAAATACTTATAAAAACACTATAAACACACATTCACTTATGGTACCAAGGAAAGTGCATACAATAGTGGACTTAATTGCTTGTTAAAGAGAAAATGTGGTGGCGAATGTCATAGTCATTGAATGCCAGACTAATTGCAAATATGATGACCCATGGAAAGAGTACATTGACTTTTTGAAAGAATTTATTTATTTGAACCTGTTAATTAGGGTAGAGCACTGATCACAAAGAACCAATTTCAGTCTCAGCTTGGGTTGAAATACAGAGTAACAATATATTGAATGAGAATCACATAAAGAGAAAAACACATTTTCACACTCTACAGCATAGTGTACAACTTATAAGACCTAAAGTTTCATAATCTACAGTAGTCCGTGTGTACAGTTTGCAGAACTAGGAAGTGCAACAGCAAATGCACTGTCCTATACATGTGAGACATGATTAGGGTACGTAGTGGTAGGAAACTTGGTTTGTTTACTCAGGAGAAAAACAAGAATATGCGTATGACCAGCAGCATGAACACAGGTTAAAACTGATAACCAGAAGTGTGCTTTTTATTTATTTTATTTATTTAACATTTGTTGACCGGGAAAGTCCGACTAGGTTCTACAGATCCTGTTTTCAGCGGAGGCCCGGGGAGAAATGCTCCAGAAGCATGTCTTTAGAATGTGGGAGGAAACTGGAGTACCCGGAGGAAACCCACGCGAATGTAGGGAGAACATGCAAACTCCGCACAGAAGGCATCCCAGCCGAGAATCGAACCAGAGAACCTCTTGTTGTGAGGTGACAGCATTAACCACTGCACCACTGCGCCGCCTTGTTCTGTAACATTGAGAAATTTGTCAAGCATGTTTTTAAAAATATTTAATAAAGTGATTAGAACATTACAGAGAAGCAGCCCCTGCTGTTTTGTTTGTTTGCCAAAGAAGCATACTATTAGGGCCTTGAAATCTTTAATGTATATCTTTGATTCATCAGTGCAGAAAATATCCATTCTCTCATTGGAAACTGCTAAAAGCAAAGCTTGACGGGATGAAAAAACTTGGTGTAATAAAAAAAAATGAGTAGCTCAACATAATGGGTTAATTCTGTAGAAATTGCAGATAAAAAAGTGAAAACTGGAATTTATTTGGATCCTAAAGATCTGAAGAGAGCAATAAAAAGAAAACACTTTAAATTTCCCTTCGTGTGAGTAAATAATGTCACAGTTTACTCAGGTTGAATGCTTAAATATATTAAATGCAACCTTGGGCTTTTGGGCACCTGAATGTGGAGCATGCTGATTTAGCATTACGTGCCTTTAGAATACACTGCATAGCACTTTGTTTTGCTATGATCTGACATTGGTTTTCTGCTACACTTCTGGGACAGAAGTATTCACATGATTTATGAGCACACTGAAGGAAAGACCCATCAGTGGATATTACAAATGGTTGGGTTTACTACTAAAGAGCAGCAGAGTTCTAGACTCAGAAATGTACTGGAAGCTACATGCCAAACAGAACTTAAGCTGAGTAAGGGTAAATGTGAGTTTGGTATGAGAGACATGTTTTTTTGTATGTGATATAATGAGTAGTGAACGTGTCTATCCTCATCCCATGAAAACTACAACTATTAAGACAACTCAGAGACAGCAAGACAAGAAGGATGCCAGAGGTTTGGAGAATGGTAAGCTACACTTAAAGTCTCATGTCCACCCCACCCCACCCCAAAAAAAAAATACTCAGAAGGTTAACTGAAAAGTAAAGTAAACAGAAATGAGAATGGAATCTTGAACATGAACAGGCTTATAGGTTCATAGCTTTATACTAGGCTAAAAACTACCAGGGTCTTTATAAGCCTAGCTGCACAACCCAACCCAGTTTTGTCCCTAATTACCTTGGATGCCTATGTAGTGGGGTATGGTTAGTCTGGAGTTTGCTAAGAGTGATGTGGGGGGGCTGTTAATGTGGGTTTAATTTACTTACTGTTGACTTCTATCTATCTGAGATATGGAGACCAGACCAAGGATGAATTTGCAATTTCTCATCCAGTGGACAAGGTTTTGTTTGAATTGGGTCACGAATTAATTCTGATTCACATGGTTGGACGCTTATGCCATAGAACAGGGATCATTTGAGGGGTCTGTGACAATGGATCGAATACACTAAATATCGAACGGCCGGAAAATCGAAAACACAGGTGATAGAAACCTGTTTTGTGGGGGGCACACCCCCCACACCTCCCGCTAAATATATACTAATTTCAAGATCACACTACAGTGAGGAAAGGTCAAATTTCCCGATTTTCACTGTACTGTGACCTCATAAAACGGGTTTCTGTCATCAGCATTTTCGGTTTTCCAGCCATTCGATATTTAGTGTATTCGATCCATTGTCATAGACCCTCATTTGAGATGCGTATTGGTCTCTCCAGCACATTCTGTTTATGCTTCAGACAAAGTTCAGGTCCATGGATCTAGTGTTCCTGGTGCTCCTTGTTTTACAGATGTGCAAGAGAGCGATTGAAACTGGATCGGCATTCACCTCTTAGTCACCTGAAGGAGACTGAGTACAAAGATAACTGTGTAGGATGGCAGTTGTGTTTCATGGTTCACTAAGGGAATCAGTTGCATATCAAAAGCAACGCTGTCCCATGTTACTTGGTTCTAGGTCCAGTGTTTCTGATCCTCTCATTGGAGCGTGCACTATCTGGTTCACGATATTGTTGTTAAGGTCCAGGAAATGTGCCTGTGGATTACAGGTAGTGTAAGTTTCCCAGTCTATAGAGGGGTAGTTAAAGTCTCCCATAAATAGGGTATTTGGTAGGATGTTGACTGCCTCTAGTAGGTCTAGGTATGAGTTGTGAGCTTTGTTGGTCATAGAGGGTGACCTGTAACTTGCCAGTACCTGGTAAGGAGTCTTGTCTATGAGACTTAGATGTGGATGAACTCTAGGACATCATCCTGTTTTACCAACTTGTAGTTGTACTTGTTACTGACGTAGACAAAGGCATCTCAACCATTAACCCTCATTCTGAACTGCTGTTGGTCTAAATGTGTGGAAGGCACTGTAACCTCACACTCCTGGAGTAGTTTCTGAGGCTTTAAACCAAATCAAGGTAACACTACAGATGTCTACATTCTCCAGAGTGAGGAGAGATTGAAGGGCTTGGTGTTTCTTCTTTAGGCTACTAGCATTGAGCAGTAACACCTAAGATTGCCTTGAAATTTTTTTTTCTGCTATGTTGGTAGTTTTGTCAATTTAACATTGCCTAAAAATGCGCTAAGGGGGTGGAAAAAGTTTTAGCCAATATATGAAAGTTCAAGGGGGACAGTAACGGAATATCCTTGGAAAAGCAATGTGGTCTGTTAACCATGTAATTCCATGCTGATAGATATTGGATTCCTATGGAGTGACACCACAAACTAACCCAATTGATCATTTTCTGTTCATACTGTGACATCATCCTAGGTAAAGGTAGAATGCTACTCAGTGCAAGGCATGTACTTGTCTGTGACTCATATTCAGAGAGATCCATAATGTCTCTCTTCATAGAGTCCAGTGATGTATGTCTCGGGCCATTTATACCCACGTGGATCCTAGTTCCAGACAGGCAACTAACCATTGTCTTCTCTTTGTCAAGCCTGGAGAGAAAAACACCTGTATGTCATACAGTAGAGTCCCCTATGAAAAGACTACTAGGTAAAATGTTTTCTTGCCTTATGGGCTTTGTTTTTGGGGACCATTAGGTGTAGGATTGTGTGTGGTGGTTGTGTTGCTATTGATATGTGCTTTAGTAATTGCTGAGGATAGGTGTTGCTGTTTGATGGCTCTGAAGGTCTTTGAGGTTTGATAAGGTTTATTTTAAATGCCTCAGCATAAGAAGGTCTATATGTGTGAACAATGTTTGTGTGTTTGACAGCCTTGCTCATTAGCAAGATTTTTGCCTCCATGGAGGTTTTGTAGGTACATCTCTTAAAATACGGTGTTAGTTTTTTTAAGGATTAAAGGGCTGTCAGAGTACATGAGACAATTGCTACATTGTCTCAAGATGCCTGTATCTACCAAGCTGGCCACAAGGATATTAGAAAATTGCATATCCATGTTGTCAGGACCTGTATGCTAGACTATTATGGTTTAGGGATTTGGTTTTACAGGGGTCACCTGACTGGTGTCTAGGGTTAAGGCTAGATGTTAATTAGTCCTATGATCTGGTATTATTGTCATTCATCTTTTTATTCCCATTTATTCCCACATAACCACACCCACAACATTCTGCAGCCTATCAAAACATACTTCCCTCCCCTCACACTCACACCCTCTCTACTTGTAAACTTTCCTATCTAACATTGTCATTTTGCATTCTTAACATGTACAATACTCACCTTCCTCTACTACTTCTAACTCTGCTAACTATTCTTTCTCCACCTACCTTATAACCTGGTATGAGCAACCATTTCATCCTAATGTTAATATCCCACATAGACACACACTAACTACCCCCCCATCTACACTCACAACACATCTTAGTCTAACATATTACAACACATATCTTGACTCAAAATATCATCGTCTCTCACATATCAAATACCTTATTCTTAGACACACAAAATACTTGTACCTCTTTAAGCCTTCACAACTAACTCACCTCATACTTTGCTTCCATTTACTTGATGGGGACATCCACCCCAACCCAGGCCCTAAAATCTCAACAACATCCCCTAAAATTAAAACTACTCCTACACCAGATTCTAAACCTCCTAAATCTCTTACAGTAGCTCATCTTAACATCCGTAGCATTTGCAACAAACTTCCAGCTCTTCACGCCCTACTTGAAGTCCAACAATTTGACATTCTCTGTCTTACCGAAACCTGGCTCAAACCTTCAATAAAAGATAATGAAATTATCCCCCCTGGCTACAACATCCTAAGACATGACCGTCCTAATAAAAAAGGCGGTGGTGTAGCCATTCTCTTCAAATCTGGACTGGATGTAAACAAATCAGCCCACACCCCTCCATATGACACTAACGCTGAACTTATTATTTCTAAACTCTCCCTTAACCCACAAAAAAACATTAATATTATCTGCACCTATCTTCCCCCAGGCAACAACCCCCCCATATTAGAAAACCTACTTAACTGGTTTTCTACTAATCTTCCACAAGAAACCATATTGCTAGGAGACTTCAATATTGATTGGAATGTTTGTAACCTAACAAATCCATCCACCCTTATCAACCTGCATGGATTCCAACAAACCATTAACTCCACAACCAGAACAAACAAGAGCAATAACAAAGATTCCATACTTGACTGGATCCTGATAAACAGTCCCCATCAAAAGTATTCAACAGGTACCCTACCAGATGACCTAAGTGACCACTCTCTCACATACATCATAAGGCATAAAACTCACCTCAAACCACCACCCCTAATTCTTTTATCTCGTAGCAAAAAACACTTTGACCCTCATCAGTTTCAAAATGACCTTAGCCTGGTTAACTGGTCCCCTCTAAAAACTCTCCCTATTGACGACGCTGTTAACCACTTTAATAAAACCTTTCTTACTATATTGGATGAACATGCTCCCATCCGTTCTATTCGCATGAAATATAATACTGCCCATTGGCTTACAACCTACACAAAACAGCTCATCCTGAATAGGAATAAAGCCTGGTCTCAGTGGAGAACCTCCAAAGACCCCATTGATCACCTTAGCTACAAACAAAAAAGAAACATGACAAAATTAGCTATCATAAAAGACAAAAAGAACTATTACACCCACCTACAGCAATCCTCCCACCAACATCCCCACAAATTTTGGAGATCTATTAACACTCTTCTTTCCCCTGGAAAAATTGAAACTCCCAATCCTATTGGTTCCTGCCCTGACTCTCCCTTACAAACAGCTAATGCTTTTAATAACTTCTTTACATCTACTATACTTAACCTAGCCAACCAACAAACCCCCGACCCCTCTTTATTAGGTAGCCCAAGCTTCACCCCTCCACTTATGCAGCTTAAACCCATACCAACCTCCTATATTCTAAATTTACTTCTAAAACTTAAAGCTTCCACCCCCTCAGCTGACAAACTCCCAGCTGAATATCTCCAGCTAGGTGCCAAAGAAATTGCCTACCCAATCTCAATACTAATAAACATAACCATAACAGAAAGTACTATACCTTCCCTCTGGAAAATCTCACACATCATCCCTCTCTTCAAAGGAGATGATTCATTTGAATACTCTAACTACCGCCCTATAGCGCTGCTATCTCCAATTGCAAAAATAATGGAGAAATGCATCCACAAACAGTTACTAAATCACCTCCTGTCTAACAATCTCCTAGCTAACTGTCAACACGGCTTTCGTCCTTACCATAGTACCACTACAGCCTTATTATCATTTACTGACTCCATTAATAGTAACCGTAATAACAATCTTCTATCATCAGCATTCTTTGTAGACCTGTCTAAAGCCTTTGATATGGTGAATCACCAACTCTTTCTACATCGATTAAAATTGCTTTCTCTTGATAAACCTGCCCTTACTTGGTTCACTTCCTATCTTCAAAACAGGAGGCAAGCTGTTCTATGGAACAACAATCTCTCTGAACTCCTCCCCACCACTTTAGGGGTCCCTCAAGGCTCCATCCTAGGTCCTCTTTTATTTTCAGTCTTTATCAATGACTTGCATCTTGCCACACCCTTAACTACCTGTATTCAGTATGCTGATGACACCACCATCATTTGCTCTGCCACAAACCAAGCTGACCTTCACTACCTTACCCAAAAGACATTTACTACTATTGAACAATGGTTCTCCAATCACTGTCTTCTCTTAAACCCCAAGAAAACTAAATTTCTCCTTTTCTTACCAACACACCTGTCTCCCTCTATTAATCTCACAATTACATCTAACAATGGCACCCTTATATCTCCTGACCAAACAACCAAACTATTGGGTGTTACCATTGACAACCTACTAAAATTTGATTTTCACATCAACTCCAGCATTAAAGCAACTAATAGAAAGCTAGGCTCACTCTATAGAATCAGATCATTCCTAACCCCTGAAGCTAGATCTACCATAGCAAGAACACATCTTATCTCTACTTTACTGTATGCTTCTCCTATTTATACTAATCTATCTAAGCATAACATTAATAAGCTCACAACAACCTACAACAACATTGCTAGATTTGCCACTGCCTCTCCATATAAAACACATCACTGTCTGAACCTCTCCAACCTAGGATGGCTGGAATTACCCCACCTAATTCAGTACTATCAGCTTACAATTGCCCACAAAGCCCTTTACTACCCTGAAAACATACCCATGCTCTCCACCCTTATAAAACCATACAACAGCTTAAAAGCCCTACGCTCTTCCAATAAAATTATGATTAAAACATCTCTATCAAAGAATACAGCAGGAGACTCTATATTTTCCAACTCGGTAAAATCTGGAACCAACTTCTTTCAGACCTTACAGATCAGACTTCCACTACACAATTTAAGACCAAACTAAAACTCTTCCTTTCTAACCACTGGCTTTGCTCTTGCATCAATCCCAGTTAAGCTACCTCCTACTTGGCCTCCTATCCTTCTCCCATATCCCTTATACTTACTTCCTTATCTAATTCTCCGATTTATTCTTTTTTCCCCTTTCAACCTGTTATATGACTACCCTAAATAAATAACTTTACTTCTCTTGTAACACTCCTGACAACTGTTTTGGGAATTTAATTCTTCTCTCCCTTTTTCTTACATATCTGTACTTAAATTACTTCCTTGTCTCTCTATCCCCCTTTTTTTTTGTAAATTCTTTAAATTGTTGTTACTGTCTTTTACTTTGTTTTTTATATCTACTTTTTTTTTTTACTTAAAACCATCATGTATTTTGTATTTAATGTTTTGTTATCATGTATGTAGATAGTGAAGCTTTTCTCCTTGGGCCTCCACTGAAAATGGACTTGTATCCAGTTGGACTAGCCCGGTTAACAAATGTAAAATAAAATAAATAAAATCTTCAGTTGCCCTAAGCTTAACTTTGCACAAAGCTTTTCTGCATTACAGGTTAGAATCCAAAGTACTGTCTTTGTAGCTAAATGCCAGTCTAAACATTTACTACTATACAGAAAACTGCTAGCCACCACTGCACTGTGAGTAGCTCCACTCAAATATGCCTAATTTATAGCCAAGAGAAAAATACCTGAAAACGAACTCCTGTGCCCTTTAGCCAATAAACAACTATATCTATGCTTTCCAACTCAGAGAGACTAAATGGATGACCCCGGAATTTCTTAATATAAAAGCACATTAAAAGTAGCTCTCAAGTGCAGATTCACTACAAACAGCTACCAAACAAACAAGTCCCTAACTATTTTGCCCTTCTACAAGATGATTTGAAAGCAAACAGTACTAGAAAAAAAACAGTAAGAGGAATGATGATTTTTGCCACAAAATTAAATAAATGTTTTCAAAACTGCACAGAAACAGTAGTAATCAGTGAATAAAGCTAATGAAATAAATCAAGAAATTATTCTTATCTTTGCTTGGATGGCTCTGGATTTAGTAGAAACACCTGGAAAGTGTTGCTAAGTTCTGCGAAAGTCAGCCAAAATGTGTCAACTGAGCCAGGTGCTAGACAAAACTATAGTCTTCTTTATTGAATTATTAGTTATGACATAGGTAGTCATACATTTATGTAAATGAAAACAAACCATATTGGCATATTTTCAGAGTCCACATGAGAGATGGTAGGGGTCTGAATGGAGAGATGATAAAATCAGCAAGAAAAGGAGAGTGGTATTGCTGGAACTGAATTTATCTTCAAGTCTTGGTGAATACCTTCATGTGGTGGACCCTGTTTTCTCAAAATCTCACCAGGACGGCACTGATATTTAGACTGTATTTTATATAGCATATATCATAGACAGAGGTAGGTTAAAAATAAGAGACAGCTGGGTACACAAGTCCCAGGATAAAAAAGTGCCGAGTCCTGGTTTGCACACTGGTGCCATGACTGGAAAAATGACAGTGTAGACTCCTTAAGGCATGGAAACATTCCTACAATGATGTTAGGCCAGGCTCAGGGGAGGATGGTCCACCTGTTGTATAAGGAAGTAGTCCACAAAAAACACAAAAATGGACAGGTCAGACAAGAGCCATAAATTTGATAAAGTAGACTGTTGAGGACAAGGACAAAAGTATGTATTGTTACTATTATGCAAAAAGCCCAGAAATTTCCAGTAAAAGATATTAAAAAAAACATTAAGAGAGAAATTAGAGGAAAGAAAAATACATGCACAAAAAAAAAACTAATGTCAAAGGCTTCAAATGCAAATTTATGTTCATTAATATAAGAGATCCATGAAAAACTTAGACAAAGAAACTTTGGGCTACATGGAAAAAGAAGTGACAGAGGTAGTATGCAAATATAGAGAACAAAACCTAGAGATTGGTAAAAGGTTTAAAAAAGAAGCATGGACATGGGAAAGAAAAAGAGATCTGATAAGGTGCAATGTAGAACAGAAGATCACTAAAGTAGAAGTTAAACAAATACAAGCTGAAGATGCACAGTGAAGAATTTAGTGTAGAAAGTCTAACACAGGTTGTGTCACAGCATGATGTAACAGTGAGTCCCCAAAGTAAGGAGAAACAGCTGGAGTATCACATCTGAAGAAGAAATATGGACATGGAAAAGAAAGAGATTTAATATGGTGCAGTATGTATGGAAAGGCGAAAGCAAAACGAACCAATACAAAACATCAGCACCAAAGATGTTTGAAGGTAAATACAGGCAAAGGCATTCAGATCTGGAACATTTCACAATACAAAAAAAAGTAAAACAAAGGAGGAAAGTATTAAAGAGGGTTGTAATGGATAATTTAAAGAAATAGAACCTGAAGTTATGGATTACCTGCGAAGTGAAGGATTTAATGTAGAGAATCCAACTCGGGTAGCATCACAGCATGACGGAACAGTAAGTCCTCAAATTAAGGAAAAACAGGTGGAACAGGAAGCATCTGATCATTTGCCACATAAAGATGCTCTGGAGCCTTCAGTGGGAAACAAATAGAAAAGTTCATTTGGAGTTGCACAGCAATGGAAGGAGCAGAAAACAGTGGCAACTCTGAAGCTGTCTATATTTTGGAATGATAGGCCAGTGAGTTCCCATATGAAAGAGAAATGGATGACACAGGATGCAGCTACAGGGATTGTGTCACAGAAAGATTTTCTGGAACTTTCTGTAGGATACCTGCAGGAAATAGAGAACAAAGAATGTTCCCTTGGTTTTGAAGAAAGTTATCTAAAGGAAGAGTTGCTTGATTTAATAAAGGTGGATAGACATATTAAGATCGAAGAAATAAATATGTTACAGAAAGTAAATAAGACTCAAAATGTTAGAAGTCTAATAAAACAGATGAACACAGTAATCAAGACTTTTTGTTGAGTCTTTCGGCTTTTCCCACTTAGGGGTCGCCACAGTGGAACTCTGGTCCGCTAATGATTGGCAGTAGATTTTTACATGCCGAGTTGCCGGCCCTGACGCACAACCTTCAATGAAGGAACGCCCATTCACGCATGTCTCCACACAGAAGACACTCTAGCTGAGAATCGAACAGGCAACGTCTTACTGTGAGGCGACAACGCTACCGCAGTACCTATTAACAGAAATTCATGTGATATAACAGAAGTAAATAGGATATATTACATTGCTGCTAAATTAATAACAGACTAAGTTTTATCAAAAAAACACATTGCAATAAGGGAAAGGAAGGGGAAAAAATCAAATAACATCATGAAGATATTGACTAGAGAAAACTACAAAGCAATTAAGAGAAGTATGACTTGGAAGAGAGAACAGATCAACAAAAAGACTTAGAAAGATAGACGTGATAAAAGCAAAGTGCAGAATTAGAACAAACCAACATCTATTGTATACTTTTGTAAATAAACTAAAGATATCACCACAGGCAGAAAAACTTAGGAGGTATGCAGATAAATATAAAGGAAAAGTACAAAATAAGCAATTCATTGAGCCAAAAAAGTTTTATAGAAAAACTGTGAAACAAAACAGAATAGAAACACCAACAAAAAAGAAAAAAAAAGACATTTTGGAGAAACATCTGTGAAGACTTGTGGAATATAACAAAGATGATGAATGGATAGAATAAGTAAAAGAAACAGTAAGAAGTTCAAATGTACAATATATGAAATGGGATGAAGTAACAGCCAGGAAAATTGAAACAAAATTAAGAAAAGCTCCTAAATGGAGAACCCTACACCCAGATGCGGTACTTAACTACTTGCTAAAAGTATTAACATCTTTACACAGAGATTTAGCTCTAAGTAAGAACTAATTGTATGCATATCCTGAACAGACACCACCCTGGGTAACAACAGGAGAAACAGTACTCCTCCTTAAGAGTGAATCTGCAAGCTATTCTAAAAAGTAAAGAGCAATTACTTACCTTCTGATGATGTATAGACTATGTACTGGAATAGATGCTGACAGAGTTTATAGTAATTTAGAGGAAAACTTGATCATGGCAACAGAACAGAAGGGTACCAGTAGAAAGTCATATGGAACAAAGGATCATTTGTTGTTAAATAAAGTCATAATGGAGAATTGTAAAAAGGGAAGAACCTAAGTATGGTATGGATAGATTACAGAAAATCATTTGACAGCATCCCACATTCATCTATAAAGGAGTGCTTACAGATGTATAAGATCCCCCCTACATTGGTCAGTTACATTACAGCAACTGTAAAACAGTGGCAAACCACTTTGCAGCTATGTCGCAATAAAGGACAAATTATTATCCAAAAGATAAAAATTCAAAGGGGAAAGTCCAGGATGACTCTGTCAC
Source organism: Protopterus annectens (assembly GCF_019279795.1). Taxonomy (NCBI): domain Eukaryota; kingdom Metazoa; phylum Chordata; order Ceratodontiformes; family Protopteridae; genus Protopterus; species Protopterus annectens. Next base: position 742,569,691 of record NC_056733.1, on the reverse strand, counting down.
CGCTGCTCTTTTGCCTTGTCCTTAACCCATTAAGCTGTCTTCTTAATTAATTAGGTCATAATTACAATTTGGCTCCCAGAAAATAACTGAGTGTAAAGTCTTTTCATCTACTTTGTGAATTATTTAAAACTGTATAATTCATCAGATGAGGACCTGAAAGCACAGCTGCAAGTGATTAAACCTTTCTCAGATGATATAAGAATGTCATTTGGTCTTGATAAATGTGCAAAAGCAACATTTAAAGCAGGAAAGCTGCAACACCAAGAAAATATAAATATGGGGCAGGAAGGCATGTATAAATATTTGGGAAGTGATGAAAGATCAACAGTAAAACATGAATACATTTGAACAAAACTCATTAAGGAATATTTTAGAAGACTAAACTTAATACTGAAAACTGCCTTGACATCAAGGAACAAAGTCCAAGCTATAGACCAATATGTTCTTCCTTTTCTAACTTACAATTTTGGGGGTGATGTTGGCCCCAAAAGGTACTGGATCAGTTGGACAGGAAAATAAGAAAAATGCTTCACACTTGTCAGATGATATGTAAAACTCAGTGTATACCAAGATTATATATTCCTCTTTCTGAAGGAGGTGTGGGCCTCCTCGAAGTTGATTACATGTATAGATCTGCAATCATAGGACTGCATACATGTCTGCTGACTTCACCAGATCCAAGCACAGTGAAAGTTTTAAAACATGAAGAGAAGAAGTCTAAGATGAATTCCCTGCTTATTTTAGCAGAATCATGTCAGTGTCAAGTGGGAATGGAAATCAAACCAGAAGTAGATAAAAATCAGGCAGCAACTGAATCTGCCAAAAAGCAAAAGAAAGAATATAAGGTGAAGGATCAGATCAGAAGGCAAGAAATCTGGAAGAATATAGCTGCAAGTACAGAAAACTCCTGGAACAGTCTCATGTTGATCAGGATGTGATGCAGAAATGGTTAAATAGAGGTGAATTTAAAACAAAAGATTAAAGGTTAATATTATTTCCCAGGATAGTGGACTACATGCATATTGGTTTACAAAGTCCATTGAACATGTGGGAAAAACAAACAAATGCATGTTCTGTAAAACAGAACTGGAAACAGACACGGATCTTGTTACTGGGAGTGATACACTAATGGCTAAGGGCCTGAATACTGAAAGGCACAAGACTGTTGCTTTGCCGATTGTGCAGACATTACAATATTGAAGAGCAGAGAAGCATTGGAAACATGAGACACAAAGTATTACAGAGAATGATGAAATTTATATCACGTGGGATCAGCCATTAGGAGCAGTTCAGAAAATAGATGCGAGAAAACAAGATACAGTAATCCAAGAAACAGAGAGAGAAAAGTAGCATTGATCATTGAATTTGCTACACCCAGTGATTACAGTGCACTGAGTAGAGAGAGAGACACACAAAGTCATAAAATAACTAGATTTGCAGGCAAGAATAAGGGCAATATGGAAGAAAGATACCCAGACAGTTCCAGTAGTAGTAGGAGCAATGGATCGCATAAAAATGCATTTACAGTTGTATTTAGATATGCTACTAATACATGTAACTCCATATGAATTGCAGAAAGTCAGTTCTGGGCATATTGCAGCTGCTGCAAAGACATGGATAAATTAAAAAAGAGAACAAAACATATTTTCTGTTACAAATGTTAATCACAGATAACGTACTGTACAGTTGTCAATTGAACATTATGTAGTTCATTCAATTCCTGACTTCCCTTAAACTTCATTCCCCTTCCAAAATATTATTCTACATGTATTGTTCCCAGAATTCTCATTTTTTTCTATGCAGTTTGCTCCCACCCTTTTCTAAAGATCCCGTTTCTAGTTGCTTTATTTTTGTTACTGTATTCACTACTTCTAGGACAGTTGGTTTAGTCTTTGATTTCCATTTACTCATAATTGCTTTTTTTTTTGGCAGCCACCAGAATTAAACTCAGCAAGGCCTTATAATGTTTTGGCAATTCTGATACTGTATCACAGCTCAGAAAATAATTTCCTTAGTTACATTAATTTGCTCACGCAGCATTTCTGACAGAGTAGTCTGAGTGAATTTTTAAAGTGTACCAACACATTCCATTCCTAAAAATATGCTCCCAATTACCTCTTTCTTCCCCATCACACTTAAAACATTTGTAATCCACCTGAGGAAAAATCCTTCTGAGTGTGCTTGGGGTATAAAAATAATCTTTTGTGTAATTTGATTTACTACGTGTTGCCTGTTGGATTTATTAAAAGTTCATTCTGCTTTACATCACTTGAGCTTGGTTTCATATTGTAAACGAATGAGTGAGTGGGACCAATACAGCTTCTTCATCTGGACTTCTTGTTTTTTTTGCCATTACATCAGTCTTTCTTGCCGAGGAGCCTGAAGCAGAAGCAGTTCGCACAAGTGCCGGTCGGCCGCTACCTGAGTTTTCATTTCCGAATTGAAATTGAAGCCTTTAAAAGCTAAGTACCCTGTTGGGGATCCTTTTTTCTTGCTCTAACCGATGTCAGACAAAGTTAACAATTTTCTCGCCTGTGGAAAGCAAATACCACACGAGACTTCCATTCTTACTGCGTTACCTGTTTAGGCCCAGAGCACGACGTCCCCCTCTGTTACTTTTGTGCTTTGTTCAATGCCAGAACTATATGTCGTCAGGACCTTATTGTAGCTAGATATTTTTGCTCTCGGTCCTCTAATTCTGATATGGCTTTGGTAAGCCATCCGACTACTAATCTTCCGAAAAAAACATAAGGATAATGACAGAGAGAGACTGCACAGGTCCAAAACTGCTGACGATGCTTCCGTTAAGCTAGTCATCAGTTTTCTGGTCCTCACTGAGGCACTTTCACAGCCCCTGATGCCTGTTTCTGTGGATTCACAGGCCACTACCGAGACGCTTTCGGAGTCCAGTATGCCGCAAGTCTCTTCTTTGACTAAGGGTCCTGCAGATGTCTCTGCCTTGGATGGGTCCATAGCTGCTTAGCAGGCACCGGCTTCCAAGGAAGTTCTTTGCACTACCGATACTTGACACAAACCAACGACTTCTTTCACGTCATTTCTTTCTAAAACTACCAAGTTTCTAAGGCCCAGGGTATGAACTACCCCCAAAAAACCGACAACCCAAGCTCAGGCACCTGCTTTCATGCCTCAATCTCAAATGCTTAAAGTGGTGGAAGACCTTATTATGCTTATTAGGGGAATCCAGGCTACCCCTTCCAAAAGAAAGAGAGACTTGTCCCCAGTAGTTTTATCTGAACAGGAGTCCGATGACTCTGATGCTTCTGAATCTGAAGACATGCAACCCCTCCCTGCTTATGAGGATTCTGGTGCAGAAGAATCCATTCCTTCTGCCTCTCCACCCAAGGATTTTTCATTTGGTGAAACCCTACATACTTTAAGGGAGCATTTCCAATGGGAATGTCAGGACTATCCTCAGTCAAAAAAGAGACTCAGGGAATTCTTAGATTTACCACAGCACAGATCTTTAGCCATTCCTACTGTCCTGGATGTTGTGGACGATGTTTTTCTGGAATCCAGTTTGACTCCTGACACCCTTCCTCCTGCTCCCAGGAAATTTGACCGGTACTAAAGAGTCCCTGACTCTCACAAATTCCTTTTCAAAAATCCTACTGCTGACCCAGAGGTCATGTCCCAAGAACCTAACAGAATTAAAGCAACCTCAGCTCAGAATCTCACCCCCTCAGACAGGGATTCCCGAGCTTTAGACAGATGGAGTAAAAAAGTATACACCTCTGCAACTCTTGCTATTAGAGCACTAAATTATCAGTTCCACATGCTGAAATATCAGCAGCATACCGTGGAACTCCTCAAACAAAAAATATCTTCCTTTTCTGCTTGTGTAGAAAATAAAGAATTACAAAGAGCTTATGCATTCTGCAAGCCAAGTTACTAAGCACACTTTGCAATGTGGTTTTGATGCCCTAGAATCATCTTGCAGGGCAGCAGTCACTGGTTCTGTCCTTAGAAGACATGCTTGGCGTAAGGAACAGACCCTGCCAGACCATGTCAAATCAAAATTATTGGACGCACCATTGAACAAAGACAATTTGTTTGGCACCAAGGCAGAAGAGGTCTTAGAAAAGATGGAAGAAAAAACTAAATCTATGCAGACAGTTAAAGACATTTTACAGGTTCAGTAGGCATTGCTCCCTTCAAGCACTGTTCCTTTCTGGCCCCCTCCAGGCCAGCTCAGCCCAGACCCAGGGGAAGCAGACCCCCCAGACAGCAGTCCCAGGGAATGCAGAGATCTAAGCAGTGGAGTTCCTCCTCTTCAAAAACAGGGAGTGCTAAGCCACCCTCATATGGTAAGAACTCAGAGTGACTTTACCCTTACCTCTGCCCACCTGCTTGTGTCTCTAGGAGGAAAACTCTACTTCCATGCAAACAACTGGGCCTCTATTACCAATGACCGATGGGTCCTCAACATCGTGTCCCAGGGATACAAATTTTATTTCCACACACTGCCAACCCCAAAAGGGTTCCCAGATCTTTCTCCAAACCAGTGAGCAGAGGCCAAAAAGCAAGTCCTTTTCCTGCTCTCTATGAGGGCAATACAGCATGTTCCTGCAGACCAGATAGGCCAAGGTTTCTATTCCAGACTTTTCCTGGTACCCAGAAAAGAGGGCACCTGGTGCCCAATCCGCGATCTATCCATTCTAAACACCTTTCTGGTGATACCAAAATTCAAAATGCTCACCCTCCAGCAGCTTCTTCCTGTGCTTTCCAAGGATGCTTGGTTAGCCACCCCAGACCTAAAAGAGGCCTACCTACACATCCCAATCAGGGAATCTTGCAGGAAATATCTGTGTTTCAGGGCAGGATCTATGCACTTTCAGTTCTCTGCGCTTCCCTTTGGCTTATCCACTGCTCCCAGAGTTTTCACAAAATGCCTCGCTGCAGCCATTGCTTTTTGCAAACAAAGAAATAATCAAATTTACCCCTACTTAGACGATTGCCTGATTCAGGCAGACAGCCAGGAAAAGCTGTTGCAGCACCTGACCTTTGCAAAGGACCTGCTGACCTCCCTGGGGTATACTACCAACAAAAAGAAATCAAAACTAGTCCCCACACAAAAAAATTGTATTACTGGGAGCAAGCCTGGGCACAGCATCCCAGATGGCATTCCTTACTTCAGAAAAACAAGCCTAACTGACAGGCTACTTCTCTCAACTAGCCACCAGAACCCAATTATCTGCAAGGAAAACCCTGCAATCTCTAGGATTCATGGCCTCCTGCATTCTACTCATTTCATATGCCAGACTGCATATGAGGAAACTACAATGGTACCTAAAAAGCCTTTGGTGTCAACACTCTCAAGACCTGGAAACTGTCATACTAATGATATCCTGTCTAAGGAAAGATTTTCTTTGGTGGGCAGCAGCATGCAAACACAACAAGGGACTTCCCTTCTCACAACCCCACACTGCCCAGACCCTCACCACAGATGCATCAGACTATGTCTGGGGTGCACACCTGGATGGCAAGTGCATTCAGGGCCATTGGACCCCAAATCAAATACATCTGCACATCAACCAAAAAGAGATGCTAGCTGTTCAGCATGCCCTGACAATTTTCAGACTCCTACTCTCCCCAGGGCTTCTACTGATCAAAACAGACAACATAACAGTGATGTGGTATGTCAACAAGCAGGGAGGGAGTCACTCTTATCCTCTATTCAGGCTCGCCATGACCCTTTGGCACATGGCCTCAGCGATGCAAATACACCTGCTAGCACAATTTCTACCAGGCTTCCTAAACTCTCTTGACAGACAGCTTAAGCAGAAACCGGCTAGACCCACATGAGTGGCAGCTAGACCACAGAACTTTCACCCTTGTAACCCAGAAATGGGGCACCCCGAAGGTGGACCTCTTTGCCTCCCACTCCAATCATCAGCTCAGTAAATTCTGCACCAGGGAACCTCACAGCAAGGCCTGGAAAGTGGATGCTCTATCCTTCCAAAGGGTAAACCTCTCGGTCTATGCATTTCCCCCTCTACCTCTAATTTCAAGGGTACTGCTCAAAATAAGGGAGGAAAAACCAAGCGCAATCCTGATTGCCCCAGACTGGCCATGCTAGCACTGGTACCCACTGCTGCACAGTGCGTCACCCCTGCCACCATGGCACCTACCTCAGATCCCAACACTCCTGACCCAGAAGAATGGAGAATTCATTCATCCACAATTGCAGACCCTCAACCTGGCAGCCTGGCTTATTCCCTGACCTCTCCTCAAGCTGCCAGCCTAAGCAAACAAGTCTTAGATGTTATACATGAGGTCAGATGCCCCAGCACTAGAAAATCCTATGTTGACAAGTGGAAAAGGTTTTGCACCTGGATCCAGGCTAAGGGAGCCAAAACAGAACAGCCCTCCCTACCTCTTATCTTGGATTACCTAGCAGACCTACTACACAGGAGTCTAGCCTTCTCTTCTGTTAAAATTCATGCTTCTGCCATCTCTGCTCATTGCAGCACAGAGACACCTCTCTTCTCACACCCTCTCATTAAATAGCTCCTAAGAGTGGCTAACAACTTAAGGCAACCCAGAAGAGCTCTTACCCCAGTTTGGGACCTTAACTTTATGCTGGAAAAGCTCACCCTACTCCCCTTTGAAACCTGCAGCTTCAGCAGAGTTAAAATTCCTCTCTTGGAAAACAACCTTGCTTCTGGCCATCACTTCAGCTAGAAGAGTTTCAGAGCTATAAGCACTTATGGCTGTAGAGCCCTTCATCATTTTCCATGCTGACAGTGTCTCCCTCAGGACTAACCCATCCTTCAAGCCGAAAGTGGTGTCCAGTGTGGCTCTCAATCAATCCACTCATTTGCCCACCCCTTTCCTTAACCCACAAAACAACGGGGAAAGGATTCTGCACTCTTTAGATGTGCACAGACAGCTCAGATTCTATCTGGATAGGACTAAATCTTTTAGAAAAACTGACTAATTGCTAGTCAGCTTCACAGCAGGGGCAGAGGGAAGGCCATATCCAAACAATCTCCAAATGGATAGCACACTGCATCCATTTCTGCTACAAACAACACGGGAAACCACCCCAAATGGGGTCAGGATGCATTCCACCAGGGCAACCTCCACCTCTGCAGCTTTTCTCAGAGGGGTCCCCGCCAGGGACATCTTGGAGGCTGCAACATGGACTTCTGTTCATACCTTCACCAAGCATTACCACCTGCCTATCTTCTCCAAATCCAAGGCAGGCTTTGCCGCCGCAGCCTTGCAGGGCATCCTAGCCAGCCCCCAGTCTTCTTGACTGCCTCCACCCTTTTCTTCAGTTTTGGGAATCAACCCAAGTGTGATGACTGCAACAGTGAAACACAAAGAACATAGTACAGTTGTGTACACTTACCATAAATGTAGATGTTCGAGTGTATTCACTGTTGCAGTCCTTGTTTCCCACCCTCCACCCCCCTTGTCTCTCTCTCTCTCTCTTCCTCTCTCCTTACAGGAAAGTTTTTGGTATTTACTTTCTACTGGTAGTGTTCTTCCACCATAAACTCGCTCCCTATTTGGGGGGCTCCTGAAAGTTGGGGCAAGAAAAACTGATGTCATGGCGTCGGCTGCCTGATTTTATACCACTGACGACCTGATGGCAGTCCTGGAGCAGCAACCGATGCAGAAATACTAAGCCTCTGGTATCTGGGCCGACTGAGGACTACCCCCTGGTAGGATAACCCAAGTGTGATGACTGCAACAGTGAATACACTCAAACATCTACATTTATGGTAAGTGTACACAACTGTACTTTCCACAGCATGCAAATCATTCAAATACTTCTTTTCACTTTTCAGAACGAAGAACAGTCCGAAAACCACAGTCCAACCAATACCATTTTATCAACACTATACTCTTTTAATTTGGTTCTAAGGAGCATAGGCTGTTTCTGATGGGTCTATGACATTTTGTTCGACCAATACTATTTGATTAATAGAATATATTTTTTAATTCGCTCCTAAGGAGCATGGGCTGATTCTTGTCCCTGATTGGTTAACAATGCATTCAAATAGTTGTTGATGTCATGTTTTTAATAGATCTGATGAAGAGTTTTTCAACTCAAAAGTGTTTATCCTTATTACATTTTGTTTTTATTAAAGTGTATGCTTCAGACTGCGGTTGTCGGACTGTTCTTCATTTTGATTCTTACTGGTTTTGTTCAAGTCAGATTTTTAGTAGCTGCTGGTGTATTTCTTTATTATTTTCACTTCTGCATATATTTGGAAAATGACAAATTTATCACATATTCTGCAGGACTGATTAAATTCTGGACAAGTACTCCTATATTTGTAGATACACCTACTTAATAAAGCAGGGATTTAAAATTGAACATTTTTTATTCAGGCCTTCATTTTGGATTATTTCATGAGTGTCTTTTTCATACTCATTACTGTGTAGCACATCCTGAGTTTGTTTCTTTTGTTTGTTGTTTTGCCCAATTCACATTTTAGTTAACATATATCCTTTTTCATCAGCTAATTATTTTAACTCTATGCTAATAATTTCACTCACTCTGTAGACAACCATTTTTTTAATTTATTGTATTGTGACAACCATAGCTTTTGATAAGGTCAGATATGTTTGTATTAACAACATACCTCCTGTTTCAAATAGCACATGATTCTCTTTTATTAGTGAAACATTCAATTTACCAATTTCACAGATCTTAGTTGTGTGTGTCAGCTCAGTAACACAGGTATTTATAGCTTCCTCAGGACTTTCTGCTCCTTAAAGATACAATTTGTAATAAATTAGTTTCTTTCTGAGGTCACCCTAATTCCTGATTTCTCTTTAAGTGCTGCTATCTTGTTTTTCTGTTTTGCAAGAAAATTAAGAGAGTTAAGTGCCTTTATGGCTTTTTCTCTAGCAACATGTAAGTGTGTAGCACACTAAAGGTGTTCAGGATTCTAGGGTAATCTGCTTGTAGTGAAGAGTGAATCCATTTTCTGGATCTGGAACGTCCAGATTTCAGCCAAGTTTCCTTACAGCATAAGGATTTGCAAGTGGTGCAGTTAAGTCATATTATACCTGAGAATTAAAATTCCATCCATCCATGCTCATGAGTTGTACCCATCTCCTGTAGCAACCCAGTGAACTGCCACTGCCATCCACTGAGTTTTCACTTTGGAGAAATGGAAGTAGATTGCCTTTATTCAGTGTCACACATGCGTGCACATGCACCTTTGGACACTTTAGTAGTCATCAATCTACCTAACACACGTCTTTGGAATGTAGGAAGAAACTGGAGCACCCAGAGAAAACCCACAAGAATACAGAGAGGACATGCAGCTATGCATAAAAAGCACTCCTTTCAATATCTGAACTGGAGAATCTGTTGCTGTGAAGTGACAATGCTAGCCTCTCTGTCCTCTTATAATTATATTTGCATGCTTCCAAACAAAAACAAACATATTTCTGACATTCTGCAGATATATTTCTTTATTTTGATGCCATGTCATATAATGAGGCTTTTTTTGCACACGTGCACTGTGAGTATGATGAACTTCCATGAAGAATGTATCCAAACTGGATCATAGGAAGTTACTAGGCTATTGGCCCTGAGGCTCTTACATCCCTAGCCAAGAATTTAGCCCAACTGAACTTTTTAGAACTTGTACTACTTGATGTACAACATTAAAGCTGTATACCTCATGTCTAACATAGCCCTTTATACCTCGTGTCTAAAAGAGCCCATCTACCTGGTTATTAAAAGTGCTGTTTGTCTATCTTTTCACATAGTTGTTCTAGGCTTAAGCCTCTGACTAGAGTAGGCTTTTTAGTCTTGCTTTATTTATTTCTACCCGCACTCGCCGTATTTATAGGTGTCTCATTTATTTATCTGTGCTGCCAGTCTTTTAACATGATTATGAGAAAGTGGTCAAGGAAATGTTTTATTGACTTGTAATGGCTATAAAATGTAATGCTTTGTCACCTCATATACACTTCAGAGACTTTTATTTTGGCCAGGCATGTTCGTAGAGTATGAACATATTTTACAGGAAGACATTATAAATTGATTTTTCACATTGCAATGTATGAGCCATATACATTGCAATGGCATGTTGCAGAACCATGTATGAGATACAAGTTCTCATCATATTTTAATTCACGTGTAAACCACAGTGTAGGACTAAGTAACAGCCAAGTAAAGAAAAATCCAGGTGAAAAGCACCAAGGCCATTCCACCACGGAGATCATGATCTGATGAAGGCTTAGTCTGAAAGTGCTTATCATTTTAGTGTTTGTTACAAGGAATAAATGATTACCATTATTCATAGGTAGGTACTAGGCTATAGGCCCAAGGGCCTATGTAAGCCTAGCCAACAAGGTTCCCTGGCTTACGTCACCCAAGAAAGTTATTTTCCTATGCCACTGTCGAGCAGAGACGCAGAAGTGATCCCCGGGGTGTATTTCCTATTTCTCTTCTTGCTACATATTCTCTGTGGTGGAAGGGCCTTGGTGTTTTTCATTATGTTTTAATTGTCCACCACTAAGTATCTGGTTCACCTTGCTTTCTTTGTTCAACATAAAAGCTGCTAAAGTTTTCAAGCAAAAAGTCCCTGCTTTGCTGTTTATATTTGCTCTTTTGGGAGCTGCTATACCTGTCTACATTCTCTCATTTTGCTGCCACACATATTTATAATTCCAAGACTCATGATTTCAAGTCCCAGGATTTAATGGTCATCTGCAATCAAAATAGGTTACCTGGCCAAGCTGTTGCCCTCAGCGAAAATAAAAAGGCAGTGTGACGCCCATGCACTGGCCCAGTAATCAAGGAACCTCAATTTTCACCACTAACACCAGTTTCTAATTGCCATGTTAAATTTTAAGTTCCTGCTAACCTGGAAACTAAGGCAGAGGTGACAAGAATTATGTAATCTGAGATGATACAGCAAAAACATTTGTTAGTAACTTAAGAACTATCTCAGAGAGAAAGTCTGTGCATTTTGTATTTTGTTCTGGACCTGTACACATCCCTTCAGCACTTCTCATCTATATCTGCCTGGCTCTGTCAGTAAGACATTTAGGGCATAGTATCTCTTAGAGATAGGAATATAGCAAGAATAGTCTAGATGTTTTCTGCATTTAAAATATTTCCTGTGATTCTGAACTCTGTTGTCACTGTGTTGAGTTAATGAGTATTGTTGTGTGCTTTTATTATTTATTAAGTATATTTAAAACTTTTAATTGTGGCCGGTTTTGTTTAGAGATATTTAAGCTCTTACAGTACTTGCATGTCTATTTGGTGATACTGTATAGGCCACTCCTAAATAGCCTTAAACGTTCTGGTCACACTTACTATTTGAATAACAGTAACATTACACAGTAGAATTGGATACCCTTTGGTAAGGGCCTTTATAGTAGCTGATAAGGGTGGTTGGTGGCAGATGGTACTACTGTATAATCTGGGCAGAAGGGGGCATAGCTAGTAAACCTGTGCCAGCCTTCCCCAGGAGTGTCTGTATATTTGTATATAAATCAAATCTCAAAGTGTGTGTGTGTCAGCTACTTGGGCAGAGACACAAAGCACTGGTTGGACAGAAAGGGTACTGGAGGTTTTGGCTTGACCACTCGGCTGAGATCATAACCCTATAGCTGTGCCAGTGGTATGTCCTTATTGGGGATCTGGAGAGAGAGGGAGAGACCAGCCCCAGACTGACTGTGATCCCTGTGTGCTCTTAAGGAAACGTGTACTATATTATGTGTGTGTACTTGTTATCCTCCCAATGTGCATGTCTCTCACTCGTGTTAGGGTGAGGATTGAGGCTCCTTGATTACTGGGCCAGTGCAGGGGTATAACATATTAATTGTTTGACAGTGGTGGGATATCCACATCAATTATTAATTGGTTGATAATGGTGAGATAGCCACATCACATATTAATTGGCTTGTAGTGATGTGGATATTGAATTCCTGTTAGCTTGTGTACAGTGATCACTGAAGGTGTTTTTGTACTCTAAATCAGCCACGCAGTGAACATTCAGAGTTCATATCACAGTTGTTTTATTTCTTTTGTTAGCTTAGTCAGAGAGAGCAGGCAAGCATGTCAGCAGAGGAGTATAGCAAGCTGACAAGGAGCCATTTGGCTCAGATGTGCCAGGCTAAAGGACTGGTGCATGGAAACCTGACTAAAGGAGACATGATTGCAGCTTTAGTCACAACTGCATCAGAAAATAGCAACTAGGAGGATGATAATATGGGCCATGGGGATGTACAACTCTCAGAAAATGGGCAGCTCAACCTTTCCACAGAGGACCTAAAATCCATCTGGAGCTAAAGAGACTTGAGTTAGAGGCCAAGTGTTTGGAAATAGAAGCAGCAGAGAGACTGAGACATCTGGAAGCTGAGGAAAAGGAGAGGCAGAGGCAACAGGAAAATGAGATGCTGACTCTTCGCCAGAGTCATGGAAGTAATGGGGAAGGGAGTAACTAAACCCCAGAAGCAACAAAGGTCAGTAAACTTCTTCCACAATTTGCAGAGGAGGATAATTTTGATAGTTTCATTCATATATTTGAGAGGGTATGTAAACAGTATAATGTTGACCAGGGGCTCTGGGTACAGTTCCTGACCCCCTTACTCTATGGTAAAGCTGTAACTGTTCTGTCCAAACTGTCTGATAATGAATGTCTAAATTATAACATTCTAAAGAATTGTTTGCTAGAATTTTTTAAGTTAACACCTGAAGCTTAAAGAAAAAAGTTTTGTGAGCATAGACACAAGGCAAATGAAAGTGTGTGTGAATATGTTGCTGAACTGAGCACTTATTTTCATAGGTGGGTGAGTTGATATCAGTTCACCACTTTTGAAGCACTGGCAGACCTTTTGGTGAGGGAACAAGCCCTTAGCAATTTGAGGACATGAGAATCTGGTTAGCTGATAGATAATGCCTTACTGTAGATGAGTTGGGGAAGAAGGGAGATCTATACCTAGCAAGAAGGGCATCCTGCACAGGAAAGGGACACCCAGTGCTGCTCATGGGTCTAAGGAAACCCATGGTGGGCAGCCCAGACTGCCCCAACAGAATCTGCCAGTAGCAGGAGAAGCCACTAGTCCAGGTACAGGTCCTGGACCTAGGGTTAAATGTTTTAAAGGCAACCAGTGGGTCCATGTAGCATATAGATGTCCACGGAGGCAAGGTGGGGAACAAAAGGTGGGACAGCCAGTAAATGGGAATAACAATATGCCAACAGTAGGTTGTCTTGAGACAACAAGGGTACCAAACTACCACAACAGGTTATATCCTATCTTAGTGAATGACAAAGAGACCATTGCTAAGAGAGAGAGAGAGAGAGAGCCTCTGACCTAACCACTGTGAAGCCTGCAACGGTTACAGGCAAGCACTACTTGCCTGGGCAGTCTACTCCAGTCGCAGCTTTAGGAAGGACCCCATTCCAAATACCTTTGTCTAGGGTTCACCTTGACTGGGAGGGGGGAAAAGGAAGCCAGCAAGTAGGTGTGTTTGAGGATATCCCTGCAGATGTCCTGATAGGGAATGATTTTTATAATGCAGTACCATGTGTTCATGCAGTTACATGCAGGCAGGCCTGGAGACAAGCATGTGGGTCTGGTAGCCTGTGGGAGACCTGGACAGACCGCAGAGTTGCAGCCAGGACTGGCGAGTTGGTTACTAAAGGGAGAGAGTTACCCTGTAGCAGAGAGACTGAAAGTGAGCCACAGCTGCTTGTGGGTACTGATATTCCCTTGGACAGATTGATTGCAAGGGCAGAGGTGAGTAGTAGTACCCAGGCTGACAGTGAGGCACTGCTGTCAGAGGATACCAGACTTCCTGTGGAAGGGGAGCTGGGAAGAGTTACAAAAAGAGAGTTGAGACAGGCTCAGCTCTCAGACCCTGCATTACAAGGCCTGATAGAGGTAGCTAGTGAGGCACCTTATTCTCAAGGGAAGGGGGAATCTGTATACTGGGAGAAAGGGTTACTGTATAGAGAGTGGACCCCTGAGGGAGGGCTAGAGGGTGAGAGAATACAGCAGTCGGTAGTGCGTAGAGCCTAACATCTGGCACTTCTAGCCATAGCCCATGATATCTCCTTTGCAGGTCATATGGGCACAAAACATATACCTACGATCTTGAAGAACTCCTACAATCTCTTAGATGATTTAAAAGAAGTGTCGCTATTAGAAAGGGTAACATCAGAAACTCTTATGGTGACTCTTGATATTAAGAACTTATTTACTAGCATCCCGAACAAATTCGGTATAGAGGCAGTCAGGAAACATCTTAATGAATGTGACAATATTAATAATAATGAGCAGTTTGTTATATGCACTTTGCTTGAACTGATATTAAATAATAATGTGTTTATGTTCCGAGATAATGTATATAGGCAGGCATGGGGGGTTGCCATGGGCACCCCTTGTGCTAATGCCTATGCGAACATAGCAATATATGAGTGGGAAAGGGAACATATATTTAATGAAGAGACTTTTGTTAATAGAGCTATTTATTATAGGAGGTTTGTAGACGACATTATTCTCTTTTGGAATGGGACCTTAGAATCCCTGCAGGACTTTGTGGAATTTATGGGGAATACAACCTCATTCTTAAGCTTTACACATGAGGTTTCCTTGACAAGTATAAATTACCTTGATGTCTCTATAGTTAAAAGCGATGAGAATGATTTTCTTACATCTCTATACAGGAAGCCCTGTTGGAAAAATGGGATATTACACTATGAGAGCATGCACCCCAGGCATATCTTTCCCAATGTGGTTAGTAATCAAATGGATAGAGTTGTCAAACTCTGTAATACTGACAGTGAGAGAGAACGTCTCTTAGATTTCCAGGGGCAATGCTTTATGAATAGAGGTTATCCCACTCATTTGGCTATGAACTATGGAGACAATCATGTAAATGCTCCCGAAACCAACCTTGTAAAGAGATATAAATATGAACATCAAATTAGATTACAGAAGGGCATGGTGCAATATGACATCAAATATACTAATGATGTCAAGTATATTAAAGAAATGTTGGTTAGGAACTGGAAATTATTAAGTATGAACAAGGAATTAATGAATATAGTAGGCAAACATCCAACATTTAGGTATAATAACTGTTTTAACTTAAAGAGGATGCTGTGCAAGGAAAAAGTTTCACATATACCAATAGACATTAGAAGTAATTACAGACTAGGAACATTTCCTTGCAAAAAATGTTGCATATGCAAATATATCACTAAAGAACAGCGATATGTGGATAGGGAATTGGGTGTGAGTTTTACCCCCAATTTTTATGCAACATGTGATACCACCAGTGTAATTTACTTAGCCACCTGTGACAGTTGCGATGCATTTTATGTGGGTCTCACAACACGTAGATTTAAAGATCGTGTGTATAACCACATTTATGATATACGGAAAAAGAATGATAATAATGTATTGACTCGACACTGTCAGGAGTTTGTGACTCATGGTTTTAGTTTTAGAGTGCTTCAGATTTTGTATCCTAACAAACGTGAAGGTGACACATTAGGAACCCTTGAATTATATGAATTAAGATGGATCTTGACACTTAGGGCACATTTAGAACCTGGTCTTAACACATCAGTTAGTATAAGACCAGCCCTTTTATGAAATTGTGTCATTTCGTCAGTTAGAATTGGGAATTGATCTTGACACTTAGGGCACATTTAGAATCTGGTCTTAATACACTAGTTAGTATAGGACCAGCTCTTCTATGAAATTGTGTCATTTCGTTAGTTAGAATTGGGATATATATTAGTTATTTTTATGTTTTACATGGCATGATGTATTTATGATGATTTATTGTAACAAATGAGTTGCTTTTAGAGTAAATAATATGTTTTGTTCTGCTGGAATGATGTGACTTCTAATTTGTATTTCCTGTCATGTGTTATATTCCTCCCTCCCTCTCCCCTCTTTTTTTCTATTTTTTCTTTTTCCCCCTTTTTTTCTAACACCACCATAACCCTCCCCCCCCTTCCCCCCCCCCTTTTTCTTTTTCTTTTCTTTTCCTTTTCTTTCCTTTTTCTTTTTATTTCTTACTCTTTCTTCTTTTTTCTCTTTTTCTAGTTAGCGTTCCTAGTAGATTGTGATGGGTGATGATGTTTATTTTTATTTTTATTTTTGGTAATGGTACACATACTAATTAAACATTTTAGGTCTTAATATTTTTATATTCAAGTAGTTTTAGTAGTTTTGATTAGATTAGATTTTTGTCTTTATATATATTCTTGTATGGTATGACTATGTTATATGCCAATTTGAGTCTGATGTAAAAAGCCAGTATTTGCTGTCTTTAGGTAAAAGAGTTTTTACCATCTCCAATTTGCATAATTAATTGGGCTTTTACCCGCCAAAATGGCTCATTAAGTAGGGTGTATTTTGAATATATATACTGATGCATTTTTATAATTACTACAACCTGATGAAGCGCACTTGTTAGTGCGTGAAAGCGCTCGTTTTACTCAAAATAAAAAGTCTTTTTATCATCGTGGTGGCTCCAGTAATTTGTTGGAATATGGGCACAAAACATACAAAGAGACATATTCTGCAGAACCTTTATTGGCCTGGGATTTCCAGAGTTGTAACAAGGTACTGCAGGATGTGTGAGCAGTGCCAAAAGGTAGGCATGGCAGGAGACAAGGTGAAAGCTCCTTTGATGCCTTTGCCTGTGATTGAGGAGCCATTTCAAAGGGTAGCTATGGATATTGTGGGGTCTCTGAGTACCCCAAGTTCCATAGGAAAAAGTATATCCTGGTGGTAGTAGATTATGGTACAAGATGCCCTGAGGCAGTGGCTCTGTCCTCCATTGAGGCAGAAAAGGTGGAAAATGCTTTGTTAGAGATTTTCAGCAGGGTAGGTTTCCTAAAAGAAATGCTGACTGACATAGGTGCCAATTTCATGTCAGACCTGCTGGCTTATCTGTGGAAGTACTGTGGGATGAAGCACCTAAAGACCACCCCCTAATATCCCCAGACTAATGGTCTTGTTGAGAGGTTAAACTCTACACTCAGGATGATGCTATGGGCATTTGCAGACCAGTTTAAAAGGGATGGGGACAAATATTTGCTCCATCTGTTGTTTACTTACAGAATGGTTCCCCATGAATCCACAGGTTTTTCACCCTTTGAGTTGCTGTATGTGCATAGGGTGAGGGGGCCTCTAGACTTAATTCGAGATGAGTGGGAGGGTGAGTGTGAATCCCACAAGGAGTCTGTTATGCCATATGTCCTAAACCTCAGGGCAAGGCTCAGGGAACTCATGGGCTTGGCCCAGGAGAACCTGGCAGAAGCCCAACAGCAGAAAAAGGTCTGGTATGAAAGGAATGCTCGAGCTTGAGAGTATGCTGTAGAGCTGTAGAGCAGCAGGTAATGGTTCTTGTTCCTGTCAGACACAGCAAGCTGCAGGCAGCTTGGGAGGGACCCTACAAGGTGATAAGGAAGGTCAGTGATATTAAGTACATGGTAGAACTGCTAGGCATAAGGCAGGGGCACAAATTGTACCATGTCAACATGATGAAACCTTACCATGATAGGGAGGCCCTTGTGCTGAGTATTTGCAGTGGGTTTCAGGAGGAGTTTGGGGGAGATCTGGTGACTGATCTCCTCAGTGAGACTTGGACTGACACCTCAGTGGAATGGGTAGCAATGTCCCAGCAGCAATCTCCTAACCAGGTTCGAGAAATCCAAGTACTGTTACAGAAGTTTGGGGACATGTTCGCTAGGAAGCCAGGTTGCACCCACCTGGTGCAACACCATGTGGATACAGGACCCCAAAGGCCTATTAGGCAGTTATAGGGTGCCTGAGAGAGTCAAACAGACTCTGAGGGAGGAGATACAGGAAATGTTGGAACTAGGGGTAATTCAGGAATCCAGCTGTCCCTGGGCCTCCCCAGTGGTGCTGGTATCAAAGAAGGATGGCAGCACCAAGTTCTTTGTGGACTACAGAAAACTAAATAGTCACACAGAGTCAGATGCTTACCCCATGCCTAGGATGGATGAAGCCCTAGAGCAGCTGGGTGGGGCTAAGTATCTTACCACCATTGATCTTACCAAGGGTCACTGGCAGGTGACCTTGACTCCAAGTGCTAGAGAGAGGTCAGCCTTTGTGACTCCTTTTGGTTTGTATGCATTCACAAAGATGCCCTTTGGGATGAAAACTGCTTCAGTGACTTTCCAGAGGCTGGTAGATCATATCCTAGCTGGAGCAGGAGATTTTTGCCCTTGCTTACCTAGATGACATTGCCATATACAGCCATTCCTGGCAAGAGCACCTTCAGCATGTCAGGGAGGAGCTGGGAAGACCATTAAGTCCAACAAATGTCAGGTGGGTATGGCAGAGGTCTCCTACCTAGGACAGAGTGGGGAGTGGTAAGATCAGGCCATAATTTGCCAAAGTAGAAGCCATTCCGGCATGGCCTACACCTGTTACCAAAAAGCAGGTGAAGACATTCTTAGGGACAGCAGGGCACTACAGAAAGTTCTTCCCCAGTTATAGTACCATAGCTGTTCCCTCACAGACCAGACAAGGAAAAACAGGCCAGATAAGGTAGTGTGGATCCCAGAATGTGAGCAGGCATTCCAGATTACAGCAAAGAATTTGTGGTGCAGACGGATGCTTTGAACCATGGGGTGGGGGCTGTTCTTTAGAGGGAGAAGAGCACCCAGTGGTGTATCTCAGTCTTAGGTGCCAACCCAGGGAGGAATGCTATGCAACTGTAGAAAAGGAATGTCTAGCTATAGTGTGGCACTGCAGAAACTTCAGCCTTATCTGTATGGAATAAAATTCACTGTAGTTACAGATCACAATCCATTAACATGGTTACATCGAGCCAGCCAGCAAAATGCCAAGTTGCTAAGGTGGAGCCTAGGGTTGCAAGCATATGATATGACAGTGCAGCACCGCAGTGGGGTTAATAATGCCAGTGCAGATGGGGTGTCAAGACAGGGAATGGAGAAGGTATTCCCAAATAGACTCAACCATCTCAAGTAATGTTTCTCAAGGGTCACTTGAAAAACTAGCTTGAGTTATTGGGGGGGGGGGGTTGTGAAGGCTGCCAGCCCAGCTAGGTAGAATTTTGTAAATAATTCTATGACATTTGTGAATAGCAAAATGATTTGTATGCTTGTCTTAGAAGTGTAAGAAAACTATATGTTCTGTACTGGGCTTCAGGATTGTAACCGCAGTGCACCCTGCTGGAGAAGAGCAGAAATGTGTGTAAACTACATGCCTATGCAAATGTGTTAATGGTAAAGGCTGGAATATACAGAGTTAACTTGCAGACTCTAAGAAAAAAAGTGGAACTTGTTTATGACTCTGTTCTCTCTGTTTCAGGTCAAAGCAGACACAATGTCTAGAGTTGTAGGCTTTCCTATTGTCTGGAAACAGAGGTAATTACAGGTTTCCAAGATAATTGTTTTACGGCTTCCAGTTTCAGGCAAGCTTCTAAGAGAGAAGTGTCAGCTTCTGAGAGATAAATATTTTTAACAGAGACATGTTAAATTTTAAGATGTTCTTCGTGTTTCACTGTTGCAGTCATTACATTTGAGTAATCTGCTGGCAGGTTGCCCTCAGTCGGCCTGATTAACAAAGTCTTGGGTCCTGCGTCGGTTGCTGTCCCTTCTTCCATGACGTCAGGTCATCAGGGGTATAAAACATGCAGCTGACGCCATTACATCAGTCTTTCTTGCCGCACGGTGCCTGAAACAGAAGCAGTTCGCAAGTGCTCCTGAAATTTTCGTTTTCGAGTTTCAGAACCGAAGTCTTCAACTAAAAATGAAGTACCCCGTTGGGGAAACCTTTTCTTGCTCCTTACCGATGTGAGTAAAAGTTAATAATTGCATTACTTGTGGGAAGCAAATACCTCATAAGTATTTTCATTTGTACTGTATTCCTTGCCTAGGCCCTGACCATGATGTAACTTGCTGTCGGTTTTGTGCTTTATTTAATCAGCACACTATCCTTTGTCGGAACATTTATGCTTCCAAGTATTTCGGTTCTCGATTTAAGTGTCCAGAAATGAAGTCAGTTAGCCATCCGACTACCGGAATACCAAAAAAATGCAAAGATAAAGACAGAGACAGGCCGTTGAGGTTCAAAACTGCCGATGATGCTTCTCCTAAGCCAGTCGCCAGTACTCAGTGAGGCACCTTCGCAGCCCCTGATACCCACTACTTCTGATTCGCAGGCCTCTACTGAGACCCATTCAGAGTCTGGTATGCTGCGAGATTCTTCACCTATGGAACCCGTGGATGTCTCTACCTTGGATGGGTCTGGAGCGGCTGTGCAGGCACCGGCTTCTGAGGGTGTATTCAGGCCTATAGACTTGCATATTAAACTGACTCCACCTTCAATACTAAGGACTAAATCTCGATCTATGTCTAAAAAACCAATGCCCAGGCCACATGTTCAGGCCCCTATGCCTAAAAAGCAAATGATTAAAATGGCTGAAGATTTAATTACTCTAATCAGGCATTGTCTACCCCCCTTCTAAGAGGTGTAGGGCTGAACCTGACTATGAATCTTCTGAACAGGACTCTGTTTCTTCTGACTCTTCTAATGACCTGGATTCATCCATTCCTACTTATGAGGACTGTGATGCAGAGGATTCCAGTCCCTCTGCTTCTCCCCCTGAGGATATTTCTTTTGGGGAAACTTTACATACCTTAAGGGAGCATTTCCACTGGGAAAGTCAGGATTTTTCTGAATCCAAAAAGAGGCTTAGGGATTTCCTTCTTCTTCCTCAGCATAGACCTTTGGCTATACCTCCTGTACTAGACATTGTTGATGTGTTTTTGGAATCCAGTATGGCCCCTGATTTCCTGCCTCCAGCCCCTATTAAACCAGACAGATACTACAGGGTTCCTGAGTCCCACAAATTCCTTTTCAAAAAACCTGTTGCGGACCCTGAAACCATTTCTCAGTGGCCCAAGGGCATTAAGGCTTCTACTGCTGAAAATCCTACCCCTTCTGATAGAGACTCCAGGTCACTGGATAGATGGGGTAAAAAGGTTTATACTTCTGCAACCTTGGCAATCAGGGCTTTAAACTGTCAATTCCATATGCTAAAATATCAACAGCATATCATGGGACTACTTAAACAGAAAATTATGTTGATTTCTGACTGTGTGGAAAATAAAGATTTACAGGATTTATTGCATTCAGCTGAACAAGTTGGAAAACATACGTTGGAATTTGGTTTTGATGCTTGGAGGCCTCTTGCAGGGCTGCTATTACTGGGTCTGTGCTTAGAAGCCATGCTTGGCTTAAGGAGCAATCTCTGCCTGATCTTGTTAAAGCAAAACTGTTGGATGCTCCTTTGCAGCAGGACTGTCTGTTTGGCAATAAGGCTGAAGAAGTTCTAAAAAAGATGGAAGATAAAGCTAAATCTATGCAGACTGTGAAAGATTTCTTACAAGTACAACCTCCAAGATTTAGAAGGCACTGGCCTACTAAGAACTGGTCCTTTCCAGCTCCTTCCAGAGCCACTCCAGCAAAACCCAGACACTCCAAAAGCACCAGGTTTCAGTCCCAAGGGACTTTCAGAACTAAGCAATGGGGTGCTTCCACTTCCAAATATGGAAATAACAAGACACCACCCTATGGTAAACAGTCTCAATGACTTTCCTTTAAAATTACCAAGCACTTACCTCTCAGCCGCCCCTTTGGGGGGAAATCTGGCTCTTCATGCAAAAAACTGGCAATTTATAACCCAGGACAAATGGGTTTTAAATATAGTGTCCCAGCGATACAGATTTCATTTCCACATGTTGCCAACTCCAAACGGGTGGCCAGACCTGCCCCCAAATCGGTGGGCAGAGGCTCAGAAGCAAGTACTTTACCTCCAAAACATGGGGGCTATTCGACTAGTACCAGAAGAGAAAAAGGGATAAGGTTTCCATTCCAGACTTTTCCTGGTACCCAGAAAAGACAAATCATGGCATCCAATTCTGGCCCTGTCTACTCTAAACACCTTTTTGGACATTCCAAAATTCAAGATGCTGACTCTTCACCAGTTACTTCCTATGCTAGGCAAGGATGCCTGGTTGGCAACTCTAGATTTAAAAGAGGCTTACCTGCATATCCCAATCAGGGAATCTTGCAGAAGATACCTATGCTTCAAAGCATACTACTTGCATTATCAGTTCTCTGCACTGCCCTTTGGCTTGTCTACTACACCCAGGGTATTCACAAAGTGCCGGGCTCCAGTAATTGAATTTTGCAGGCAAAGAAATATTCAAATATATCCATACCTGGACGATTGTCTAATTCAGACAGAAAACCAGGCCATTCTTCTAAAACATCTGGCGTTTGTAAAAATGGTTCTAACTTGTCTAGGGTGCACCATAAACGAAAAGAAATCACAACTGGTACCCTCTCAAAAAATTACATTCCTGGGTGCAAGCTTGAATACAACTGCTAGATGGCTTTCCTTATGCCAGAAAAGCAAATTCATTTGGTGACTTCAAACAGGTGGCCACAAAAACCCTGCTATCTGCAAGACAAGTACTGCAAGCCTTGGGGTTCAGGGCCTCTTGCATTCTTCTAATTCCATATGCAAGACTGCATATGAGGAAACTTCAGTGGAACTTAAAAAAACTTATGGAGTCAACATTGTCACAGCCTGGAAACAATGATTCCTATCATACTTTGCCTGCGCCTAGAGTTCCTATGGTGGGCAGAGGCCTGCCACCAAAACAAGGGACTGCCATTCACACCACCCCCTGCTGCCCAAACCCTAACTACAGATGCTTCAGACTATGCATGGGAGGCTCATCTGGCAGGGAAGTGCATTCAGGGCAAATGGAGCCCAAATCAAATGCACCTTCATATCAATCAAAAAAAAATGCTAGCTGTACAGAATGCACTGACTGCCTTCAAGGACTACCTTCATCCAACTAATGGTAAAGATGGACAACACCACGGTCATATGGTACATAAACAAGCAGGGGGGGTACACATTCTTACCCCCTCTGCAGACTAGCCATGGCATTGTGGAACACAGCCTTGACCTATCAAGTACAACTACAAGCTCAATTCCTGCCAGGAAAGCTGAATATTCTGGCAGATGAACTAATCAGAAATCTCCTGGACCCACACAAATGGAAACTGGAACCATGGATTTTCAACATGTTGACACGCAAATGGGGGAGCCCAGACATAGAACTTTTTGCCTCCCCCCCAGAACTACCAGTTGGACAAATTTTGCACAAGAACTCACAAAAAAGCCAGGGAAGTGGATGCTCTGTCCTTCAGCTGGAAAAACCTATCAGTCTATGCCTTTCCCCTCTACCTCTGCTCTCCAACGTTCTACTAAAAGTCAAACAGGACAAACCAAAAATTATTTTGATTGCTCCAGACTGGCCTCACCAACACTGGTACCCACTCCTGCGCAGTGTGTCACAAATTTCTCCATGGCACCTGCCTCAGACACCTTCCTTACTGTCTCAGCAGGAGAACCAAATTCTGCACCCTCAGCTCCAAACATTGAATCTTGCAGCTCGGCTAATCATTTAAATTCCCCCTTAGCATCCCTCAGCAAAGCTGTGATGGATGTCATTCTGGAGGCCAGAAGACCTAGTACTAGAAAATCTTATGCTGACAAATGGAAAAGATTCTGTGCCTGGAATCAAACTCAAGGGATGAGCACAGCAGTGCCCATTTTACCTCAGATTTTGCAATATTTAACTGAGATGCTTCACAAGGGCCTGTCTTTTTCCTCCATAAAAATCCATGCCTCAGCCATTTCACCTCATTACAACACAGAACCACCCCTCTTCTCTCATCCTCTGCTAAAGCAGTATCTCAGAGGGGCCAAAAATTTGAGACTACCCAGGAGAGCTCCAACCCCTGCCTGGGACCTTAATTTTGTATTGGAGAAGCTCACTCTACCTCCTTTCGAGCCAGCTGCTACTGCGGACTTAAAATTTCTTTCCTGTAAAACAGCCCTCCTTTTAGCAATCATTTCAGCTAGAAGGATGTCTGATTTACAGGCCCTAATGGCAGTGGAGCCTTTCATCATCTTTCATGTGGACAGGGTATCACTCAGGACCAATCCATCCTTCATGCCCAAGGTAGTATCCAGTGTGGCTCTTAATCAGTCCATTCATTTGCCAATTTTCTTTCACAATCCACAGATCAAGGGGGAGCGGATTCTGCATTCTTTGGATGTACACAGACAACTTAGATTCTACTTGGACAGGACTAAATCTCGAAGAAAATCTTGACATCTGCTGGTAGCATTTGCTGCAGGGGCAGAGGGGAAGGCTACTTCAAAACAAACCATTTCTAAATGGATAAGCCATTGTATTCATTTCTGCTATAAGCACCATGGAACACCTATCCCCCAGGGGATCAGATCTCATTCCACCAGGGCTGCATCTACTTCTACAGCCTTTTTTAGAGGTGTTCCTACCAGGGATATTCTAGAAGCTACTACCTGGAATTCAGTTCATACTTTCACCAAGCATTATCACTTACCAATTTTTTCTGGCTGGCTTTGCCACTGCTGTTTTGCAGGGCCTTATAGTTGGTCCTAATGCTGTATAAATCCATCCTCCCAACCATAGCTTTGGGAATCTTCCCAAATGTAATGACTGCAACAGTGAAACATGAAGAACATAGTACAGTTGCGTACACTTGCCATAAATGTAGATGTTCGAGTGTATTCACTGTTGCAGTCCTGGTTACCCTCCCTCCAGCCCCCTGTTTTTCTCTTACTATACCTCTACTTTCTTTTACTATGCTTAAAAGCCTTTTTGGTGTATTTGCTTTTGTTAGGAGGTATATTTGTGTGTTTTTAATTACTTATATATTTTGCTTATATATTTTATGGGGGGCACCTGACATCTGGGGCAAGAAAAACAGATGTAATGGCGTTGGCTGCATGTTTTATACCCCTGACGACCTGACATCATGGAAGAAGAGACAGCAACTGACGCAGGACCCAAGACTTTGTTAATGAGGCTGACTGAGGGCAACCTGCCAGCAGATTACCCAAATGTAATGACTGCAACAGTGAATACACTCGAACATCTACATTTATGGTAAATGTACACAACTGTACTTTCCTGATAGCATGGGAACTAAGGCAGAGGTGAGAAGAATGATGTAATCTGAGATGATTCAGAGGAAATGTTTATTAGTAACTTAAGAACGATCTCAGAGAGAAAGTCTGTGCATTTTGTATTTTTTTCTGGATGTGTAAACAACTCTTCAGCATTTCTCATCTATAGCTGCCTGGCTCTGTAAGTAAGATGCTTAGGGCGTATAGTATCTCTTAGAGATAGATAGGAATATAGCAAGAGTAGTCTAGATGTTTTCTGAATTTGTATGAGACTGTTCTGCAATGTTGTTTTAAAATATTTCCTGTGATTCTGAACTCAATTGTCACTTTGTTGACATAATGAGTATTGTCTTGTGCTTTTATTATTAAATATGTTTAAACCTTTTAATTGTGACTGGTTTTGTTTAGAGATTTTAAGTTCTTAGAGTACTTGCATATGTATTTGGTGATACTGTATAGGCCACTACTAAATAGCCTTGGTCACACCTACTATATGGATAACAGTAATATTATACAGTAGAATTGGACACCCTTTGGTAAGGGCCTTTATAGTAGCTGATAAGGGTGGTTGGTGGCAGGTGGTACTACCATATACTCTGGGCAGAAGGGGGCATAGACCTGTACCAGCTTTCCCCAGGAGTGTCTGTGTGTTTGTATATAAATCAAATCTCAAAGTGTGCATGTGTAAGCCACTTTGGCAGAGGCACGAAGCACTGGTTGGACAGAGAGGTTGCTGGAGGTTTTGACTTGACCACTCGGCTGAAATCTTAACCCTGTAGCTGTGCCAGTGGGGAGTCTTATTTCTGGATCTGGAGAGAGAGAGAGAAACCATACCGAGACTGACTGTGATCTCTGTGTGCTCTTAAGGGAAATTGTACTTTACTGTGTGTGTTTTTGTCATCCTCCCAATGTGCACATCCCTCACGGGTGTTAGTGGTGAGGATTGAGGCTCCTTGATTACTGGGCCAATGCAGGCACATCACAGGCAGCACTGAAGCAAGCTTAATTTAAAAAAAAATGCCAGCCAATGTGCTGGTATTTGATAAAGATCAATATAGTAAAATCCTAGTATTCTTAAGCACTGTTGGCATGTCTGCTTGAACCTACATCATCATTCTTAGCATTGTGATGATGCGAGGACAGGGGTATAGGTGTTTACAGTTCATAGTGTTTGGACGTTTACAGCTCTTATAAAGTTATGCACACAAAGTCAAACACCAGACACCAGTACAAGGTTAATACTTAACAAATACAACTGTAGTCATTAAATATGAGCATTATCTGAATGATCGTCATTTGACATTGTTGGTGTGATATTTACTGTAACGATGTACGTAATTTAATTAGAAACATCCCGACCTATCCCCTTACCAGCAAAAAGCAAAATCTGAAAATAAATAAATGAACAATGACATACCCATTTCCCCATAGCACTTGTTCTTTGATAGGAAAAATTAGGAAAGGGGTTTGTCAGCAACATTTGGTAAACATTTTTTTCTTTATTTTTCTGTATTAACCTGCAGCTGCCCTGTGCAGAAGCAAGGACTTTCACCCCCCCCCCCACACCCATCAGCACTAAGTTATTGCCCATGACATAAAATATTTATTTTATTTACAAATAGTAATGTAACTGCCACTAGCCACCAGTAATTGTCTGTGGTATGGCAGAATGAAATACAAGAGATAAATTTCATGTCACTGACATACACATACTTTAAAAATAAAAAAGGGCAGTAAAAACTGAGACCAGTGAATGTCAGTCACCATTATCCTTTAAAGTTATTGCTTGCAGGTAACATGTCTTCTGCAACCCCCTGCTACTTATATATTGTAACACTGAGATTGTCATACAGTACTCTGATACACATCAGTCTCAAACTTGGTATATGTAAGTCCCACGTTTTGTATATTTAGTCAGTTCTGGAACTGGTATTTATGAGTCGCAGAATTTAAATCTGTTTCTGGGAGAAGGCCTGGTGTGCAGGGAGAGAACATCACAGTACTGAGGGCTTACATGCTCATCGGGAACTTGCAAAAAATGGGCTAATGGCAGGTGAGGAGTAACAGACGGAACAGGAGCTGGCGTAAGAGGTACAATTTAAAAAAAATAAAAGCAAGATTATGTACCTTCTCGGCCATTCTTTTTTCTTCACTACTATTTCATGTCTCTAAAAGTGATCTTTAGTAAATTATTAATCACCTTTTAATCACAGGAAGGTTGTTGTTTGTATTTTACTGACTTTCATTACCATATGGGTAATTGAAATGGGTTTCCTTGCCTGAGGCTTTCAGGTACACAGTCCCAGTGATGGTCATTGTGGGGGTTGAACTTGGAAAACAAAATGCATTTATTTATTTCATCAATGGAACCAGCCTAGTTATGCTATCATCTATAAACCCATCATGAATGTGTCATCATCAAACTTCCCTTCCTGATGTGAAGACAGACAGGCAAGACTTTCATCAGCATTTGTTTCTGTAGCCCTACAGACAGTAATTAGGTATCTTGGGGAATGGCTTTTCCTTTTTAACTTCATTTTTGACTGCAAGTAACACTTTTCCACCCTCTGGTGGCAGCATAAAGGAAATGTCTGTGTTGCAGCCAGGATGGTACGACTTACTAGTATTCAGCTAGAAGAGAAAATTAAAAGGGTACATATTTCTGTATTAATCTGTAAGACATGAATGAAATCATGCACTTTGCACCACAATTGTATAAAATGATTTGAATAATTGTACTGTGCAGATCCAAGAACAAGACTAACAATATTAAACATAAATAAAAGCTTTTACTTTATTTGTTAACTGGGTAAGTGATATGGCCAGCTGACCCGTACCAGGCACAGCCTAGGCTCTATAAAAGAATGATATAGTGACAATTGTAGTATATAAACAATTTATAATGGACTACAGAGGCAAGATATTTGGTTAACACATTTCAGTAGTAAGCACAGAAGTGAATCCAGTATGCCCACTTATTATACAGTGTTCAGTGGAAGCAGTATACATGAATTTGACAAGTGTTTTTATTAATGTCCTTGAAATGGCTACAGTAAGAGTAATAAAGTTGCACATAACATGTTGCACCAACTTTTACATTCATACGTATGTTATGTACATTATTTACAGTGTATTTTATTATTTATTTAATTCTTCATTGATCGGGTTTTCCCACTATGCTAGTGGCATTTTTTCAGGGAGACCCTAGTACTGGAAGAATTTGGCCAGGGCATCATAGTCATTCCCCCTACTTTTTTGATAGATGCCATGGGATCTCTTTCACCTACCTGAGATAAAACCAACTAATGCAGGTGGGACCTCAGTTTAAAGTCTCATCTGAAGGATAGCACTGTCAGGATTGCACTGCAGTGTCAGCAATTCAGTCACCTGGAGTAATAGTAAAACCCACAGCCTTTTGGGCTTCAAGCACCAAAGGCAATTGTGCCACCTTTTCAGCCACTGATGCTGCTTTATACATCTGAGTTGTAGGTATTTAAGTACATTACGTTTGAATGTGATTAATTATGATTGTAATGTAAATGGAAGTCTGATTTCTATTAAGCAGTGTCTCTTATGTCTGCAGTATACCTGAAGCGTCTGCATTTGCTTTCTTTTAATGAGGTGGTTGCAATCCTGCATTGTTTTCTAATGTTCAAGAAGGCCTGATTTGGGTTATTATTTTGGTTGTTTACACATTCCACCCATGGTAGT
Source organism: Protopterus annectens (assembly GCF_019279795.1). Taxonomy (NCBI): domain Eukaryota; kingdom Metazoa; phylum Chordata; order Ceratodontiformes; family Protopteridae; genus Protopterus; species Protopterus annectens. Next base: position 742,540,914 of record NC_056733.1, on the reverse strand, counting down.
TTTTCTGCTTAATTAAGAATTTTATTTATTTATCCCTTGTTGATGAAGTTAGTGAAAAGCAGGGGTCCAAGTATAGATCCCTTTGGTACTCCTAGGATAACTGGGAGGAGGGGAGATAGTCAATCCATTTAACAGCCTGCTGGCGGTTGGAAAGATAGTCTATAAACCAGAGCAGGGTGGATTTTTCGAGGTTAAGTTCAGAAAGGACAGTTAGAAGTTTGTTGTGAGAGACTGTATCAAAAGCTTTAGATAGGTCTAGAAAGGCAGTTGAGAAAAGATTGCGTAGGTTCCATTGCTGATTGACAATATTGGTAAAAATGATGAGGGCAGTGGTAGTGCTATGGTTTGGGTGGAACCCATGTTGTGTTTTGGCAAGGAGATTGTTGGATAAGAGGTAGTTTAGTGTCTGGGAGTGAATACATTTTTTCAGTATTTTGGACAATGGAGAGAGTATGACTGTTGGTCGGTAATTGGAAAATTCAGTTGCGGTACCACTTTTATGTAACAGGATTATGTGAGAGATTTTCCAGTGGGAATGTACTGATTGCTCAGTTATGGATCCATTTATTAAAATGGAAACAGGGTATGCTTTGGCTGCAATCTGGAGGTATTCAGGTGGGAGTTTGTCTGCTACAAGGGAAGTAAGTTTTAGTTTAGACAGGTGTTTATAGATGACACTGGTTGGGACTGGTTTGGGGGATTATGTAGATCTGGGAGACTAGTGGGGGAAGAGGGAGTAATCATTTTAAGAATGGATTTGGAGAAGTAGTCATTGAATTGAGATGCTGTGTTGATGGTGGTATCATTTGTGTTTGGGGGTGGTGTACTAGCTGGCCAGAATTTCTGTGGGTTTGAGTTGTGTTTAGTTTGGATGTCAAAGTAATGTTTTTTTTTATCATTCCTTATTAATCTTTGTGCTTTATTTCTTAGTTCAAGAAATAATAGTCTATTTGAGTTAGTTTTATTATTATGCCAGGTGTCCCAGGCCTTATCTCTTTCTTTTAGACAAATGCTTTGGTTAGCCAGGGGGCATAGTTGGATTTGGTTCTAATAGTTCTAGAAGGTGCTAGCTGATTAAGTACATCTAGAAAGGTGGCGTTGAAGTGGTCCACTGCCATGTCCAGTGGAAGCAGGTAAATGGAGACCAGTTGCAGGAGTTTAAGGCTTTTATGAAGTCTTCTGAGTTGAAGTTTTTAGTGTAGCAAATTTGTTGGAGAGATGGTGTTTTTGTGGGTTTAAAGTGTTGTCTTAGTAGAAAGGTGGGGAGGTAATCACTTAGAGTATTGGGTAATGTACCAAAGTGTTGTGCTGATTAAGGACGATTAGTAAGGATCCAGTCAAGTATGGACTCTTTGTAAATGTATCTGTTTGGATGGGAGTTTGTGTTAGCTGCTTGAAACCATAGAGATTAATATGGTTGGAGGGAAAGGATGAGTTGAGGGAGGATCAGTCTAAATTAAAGTCCCCTATGATGCGTATTTCCTGAGGGAGGAATAGGGATGCCGATGGATTATGGCCTCCATTATGTTAGTGTTGTCCCCAGGAGATATATATATATATATATATATATATATATATATATATATATATATATATATATATATATATATATATGTAGTAGGGTCAGATGTTTTAGTTGGTTAATTTTTACATTGGTAGAAAGAGACTATTAGAGAATTCCTTGCTAATAAGATAGACTATGAGGCTGTTTTTGAAGAAAAGGGCAACACCACCTCCTCCTCTCTTAGATATGCGTCCTAATTATATTGTACCTAGGTGGAAGTATTTTATCTTTGTTGTGTGTGTTAAGCCATGTTTCTGTAAGGAGTACTACATCTGGGGCATACAGTAAAAGAGTAGTGTGTGGAGTTCATCTGTTTTGTTCCACAAACATCTAATGTTAATTTTAAGAATTAGCAGATCTGCATGTCTTTTATGGAGTTCAGGTGATGTGTGCTTGGGATTGAAAGGAATTGGGGAGTTAGTGTAGGGCCTGGATTTGGATGGATGTCCCCACTGAATATCAGTTGAGATACTAGATTAACAAGAGTCACCAGGTATTTGGAAATAAATAGGTTGCATTGTAAACTAAGGTGTCCATTTGAACGGTCGTTATAGATTTTAAGTGGGGCTATATCTACAATGGAATGACTGAACATGGCAGGTGAGATGCAACAGAATTCTGAGTGAGGTCGTAGGTAGTTTTGTTTGGTGGGATACTTAGAGTTTAGATTCCAGCTGTGGGACTGTTGATAGGAGGCAAGGATAGTTGCTATGGGGAGGGATGATTTGCGTGTGGTCAGTAGAAGATGCATACTGTTTTACTGAGATAGGAGTACTTTTGAGATTGAGATAAAGGCTGTTGTAGGAGGTAGGAAGTTCAACTTTTAGTTAAAGGCTGTTCTAAGAGGTAGGAAAAGGGTATGATAGTTATCTAGGGACTATAGGCAAAAAGAGATAGGCAGAGGGTGCATGAATTTGTTAGTGTTTGTATGGTATGGCAGAAAGGGGTAAGTTAATTAACTGAGGTGTGATTGGTAGGGGTGGTTGTAAGAGTAGTACAAGGTGTAGTTTTGATCTTGGGAAATGATTGGTTGATGTAAGGAGATGTTAGTGTGACATAAAAGAGGTTGGGAATAGATTAAATGAAAGAGGGAGTGGGTGGGAATGGAGCGGGTTGCACCACGAGGAAGGCAGTAGATGAGCAAATAGAGTGGGTTGCACCACGAGGGAGGCAGTAGATCAACAAAGAACAATCAGTTTCTACGAGCCTGCCACAGTAAGTACAGGCAAAGTATTGCAACAGGTTTATTTTTAGAAGTGGCTAAAGGTAGGCTTTTTTTTCCTAAGGTGTTTAGGACTTTAACATGTTTTATAAGCAGTGTAGTAAAGTGTAGTTCTGCAAATCAGATGAAAAGCAAGCTTGTTTATTCTATTTTAAAGTATTATCTTACCAGTCAGCATGCTGGTACTGCTTGGAATGTCAGGGACCTGTGTTTTCCAACTATTTTTTGGGAAAGGGAAATCTGATACCCTTGAAGTCAGTCACCTGTGGGAAGGTAGAATGGCTAATTCTGTAAGATTGGTGCAATGCTTAAGAATTTTAGGATGGCATGTTTTGCTGCCGCTTTATAGACACACATTCTTGAATTTATCATTTTAAATATCTCAGTAATGGATCACAAAACACTCACTCATGGCAAAAATGTGCTTTTAGCTCTGATGCTGCTTCTAGCTGATGAGGAAGGCTGCATTCAAGCCAGAATGGACAAGTGGACACAATCAAAGTAGTGTGGGAGTGAAAGTTTGTTATGGTTAGTGGCCTAATAGTGTACGTTATGGTGGTGCTAGTGAAGGAAAACTTTATGCTGTCCACAACAAAATAAAAAAAAAAATCTAATTTTGTGATATAGAATAAATGTTTTGTTGACTACATACTGTGGGGAATGAGATTTTGTACTGCAAACATACATGCTGTTTCTTTCTATAGGTTACGAACTGCTTTACCAGCCAGATGTGGTACGGCTCTACCTTTCAATTCTAACAGAGAGTCAGAACTTCAACACCCTTGAAGCTGCAGCAGGGGCCTTACAGAATCTTAGTGCTGGCAACTGGATGGTGAGTTTGTATTTGGTATTTATTATTACTTGCTTGTCATGTTCTTCTCCAAAGTTAACTGCATGTCATGTTCTTGTGCAAAGTATCCATCTTGCTGCTTTGTGTAATGTTTACCCTCATAATATGTAGTAATTTCCTGTAACAGCAGCTCTGACAATGGGGACTCTTGCATTGCATGTTCTGGAATTGCCCCTCATGTACCCCTTTATAAACATTTTTTTTTTCAAAATGGCATTTGAAAATGATTCTTATGGTTTGTATAAAGGGCTGCCTGTATTCATGTGCTGCTTTTTGTAGCTAAACAGTGGCATAGAAAAGGTGGGATGAAAGGGGTTTATGTCAAATGTGCAAGGTGTTAGGAGATGTGGTCAGCAGTTGCTGATGGAGCGGTATTGCAATACTGACATTCAGAAATGAATGGTAATACTGTATTTGTGGTCATGGCAGAAGTACTTCATGTGTGGCATTGTATATTTCACAAGTTACTTGTCACATTTTTTGCAGGTGCTTTCTTACTGTTTCAAATAGAAGACAGGCTTTTTTTTTAGCTCAAGTTACACTTGAGAAGGGATCACATGATTAGTGAACTGCAATGGACTGACTGTAGATAAGCTAGCTTCTGCTTTGTGGCCAAGGGTACAGCTTTCATTCCTTCCACCCTCCAGCAATGTTCTTGGGTTGCCTCTTACTTGGTTAACAAAATATGCATTTCTGCCCTTATACACTGACCTAAATGTACAAAAGGATAAAAAGAACAAACAGACAAACTATTCAGTAAAAACTGCAAGAAAAACCCAGCCAACCTAGACTTTTCACTGTGTGATATCTTAAACCTCCTGTAGTGGAGGCTCATGGGATATATGCAAATGACAGAGGTGGTAAGTTTCACAGCCCCCACGCTAAAGGATAACGCTGCCCAAGATGCAGAATCCTTTACAAATGCACTTTATGAGCACCTACAAGGATGCATGGATCATGCCATCCCTAGCAAAACCAAGACTCACTCCCCTAAGAGAAGGAAACCAATCTGGTGGACCCCTGCCATAAACAGGTTATACAATAAAAGGAGGAAACAAGTTCAGAAAAAAGCAAATCCCAAGAAGGAAAGACATCACTGATCAGTATCAGTAAGAAACTAAGGTCCCTCATAAAATCATCCAAGGCTAACTTCGAAAGAAAAATAGAGGATTCGAAAGATAACCACAGAGCCTTCTTTAGCTATGTCAAGAATCTAAGTGGCAACTCACAGATATGCTCTGAGCTAGTGCAAAATAGCACAAAATATACTGAACCACTGATATTGCCAACATCCTGGCAGATAGATTCAGTGCAAACTTCACCCCCCCCCCCACCTCCAAAAGGGCCCACAACAATACCGGAAAAGTGTAGTGTCCCAGAAATCACAGACACACAGGTGAACACAGCCCGTTCAAAAGCCAAAAACACAGAGTCAGTGGGGCCAGATGGTGTCCCAGGATGTGTCTTGCACAAACTACAGAACGAACTAATCCCCCACCTAAACATGCTGTTCAACCTCAGCCTCTCCACAGGCTACGTGCCCATAGAATGGCGCACAGTAACAGTTATTCCGCTCCACAAAGGAGGGGCCACAACTGACCCTGGTAACTATCTCCCCATAAGCCTGACTAGCCTGGTCTGCAAGGCTATGGAGCGCATCATCATGGAACTCATTAACAAAGACATTGGGAACCTCCAAACACTTGACCCGACCCAGTTCGGCTTTGTTAAGGGCAGTTCATACCTACTAAACCTGGCTGACTTCTTTGAGACGGTCACCAAGGCCATAGATGAGGGAAAGGTGGTTCACACAGCCTGCCTTGACCTCGCCAAGGCGTTCGACACCATTCCTCACTCAGGTATTATAGAAAAACTCACCAGCGTGAACATAAACCCCTACCTCACAAGATGGGTTGCCAACTGGCTTACAGACAGAACTCACGCGGTAAGAATAGCAGGCTCCAGGTCCGACTCTAAACCAGTCACAAGTGGTGTCCCACAAGGCTCGGTTCTGGGACCCCTACTGTTTGGCATATACTTCTCAGAAGTTCAGGCAAAACACAGGAGGACTATGACTAACCAAGTTTGCCAATGACTGCAAACTGGGAGCCATAACTGACTCTCCGGCTGACACGGACATCCTCCAAAAAGGCCTTACTGAGACGGACAGGTGTCAAAAGTCATGGCCTCAAGCTAAATGCCAAGAAATGCATAGTCATCCCATTTGGGAAAAGCAAAACACCCACAAATTACCACATAGATGGCAGCCCCTTAATACAGAAGAGGTAATAAGAGATCTGGGGACCCAGGTAGATAGTAATCTCTCTTTTGACAATCATATTGCCACAGTAGTTAGGAAATCCTTTTATGTGGCCCATCTAATTACTAAAGGGTTCGCATCTAGAAATAAAGAGGTTATAGTGCCCCTCTACTCATCACTCATCAGACCCATCATAGAGTACAATGCCCCATTTGGGATGTACCTCACAAGACACTTCCAACAGCTGGAAAGACCACAAAAGTACCTCACCAAGAGGATTACTGGCCTCAAACATATGTCCTATGCAGACCAACTGAAAAAACTCTGGCTGTACTCAGTGGCATATCGCTTACTCAGAGGTGATCTCTGCCTAACTTACAAAGCCATGTCCAACTCAGAATTGATGGACATGCTCCACCTAAAGTTACTGCAAGCTACGTGCTCTAGTGAGCTTAACCTCACCACAACAATAAATAAAACATGCTGGAGGGATAGATTCCTGTCACAGAGACTCCCCATGCTTTGGAACAAAATTCCTATCTACATTAGGCGAATACACAGATAATTCCACACCAGAAAATACGAACACAGCTCAGTATGTTAGCAAAATAAATCCACCGGAATAGCTAAAACCACAAAAGTGCTTTAATACAAATGAAAACAGCGATCTCAAACGTCAAGCGCTTACACTAGTCTAAGCTAGCTTCATCAGAACGGTTAAAACAGCTGATTACACTTTGTTTTAAATAACAAAACGCGCCAAAAACTAAGAAGCCATATTTAAAGCTGCATAGTGTTAAATAAAATTTTATACAAATGTTATAAATTCATTTATACAAAAATCTATGTCAATATAAACATAATATATATATAATTAAATGTGTGTTTTGAAATAAATAAATACTTATCAAATATATATTATTTAAACATTAATAAATTAATATTTCTGAAGATGTTATACAAATAGAAAATCTAATAAAATAATAGCACTTTGTATGCCTCTAATTAGTGTTCAGCATCAAAAGGGGCTTGATAGTAAAATAGTCATTAATACCTGGTTTTCTAGTAGAGTCCGTTAAGACTTGCCAATATAACTCTCTGTAAGCTAAAAGATTTTTCATATTGCCACCTCTAGGGTTGGTTTTAACTGTCTCTAATATAGCAAATTCAAATGTATGTTCTTTCCCTTCTTTCAAGATGTGCCTGGCTAATGCATTTTAGTGTCTTTATTTTTTATACAATATAAATGGGAATATATTCGTTGTCTTAAAAATCTTTCAGTCTTGCCCACATAAAATGAAGGGCAGACTGTGCACAATGCGATGTATACTACCATCCTGGATTTACAATTACCCTTAACTGGGTATATTTTAGTGCTATTCTCGCTTTCCCAATATGATTGAACTCTTTGTATAAATATTATGACACTGTTTGCATGTCCCACATCTCGAAGTGTATGTGCTTCCAGTATGTTTTAAATTACAGCCTATTTCAAGGATTCTCTTGACATTCATACCCATTTTGTTGACAAATTTGGGTTCTGCACCCAATTTCTCACCTATTTCTGTGTCTTTAGTTAAAAGGTGCCAGTTTTTTATGATAATATTTTTAATATATTGGCTGTAAGGTCCAAATTCCAGAATGCAAGCTCTATAATATGTATTATCTGTAGCTTGTAAAACTTCTGAATTTGTGTCTTGCTGACCTGCGATGTCACTGTTTATTGTTGAATTTAATATGCTATAGGACCCAAGTAATGGTTTATATTTAACACCCCATTGACTTATCACATATGCAGAAATTTCCACCATCAAATCATTATCATAACCTCTGTCCAAAAACAGGGAAGTAATATAGTCAATTTCCTTTACCATATCATTGTAGTTTGAACACATTCTTACTGCCCTGACACATTGTCCTTTGTAAATGTTTCTTTTTACCTTTCTAGGATGAAAACTACTAAAGTCCACATAAGAATTAGTAAAGGTGTCCTTTCTATATACAGTGGATTTCAGTCTGTCCCCGTCAGTTGTAATCAAAGTGTCTAAGTACGGTACTCCATATTCATTGACCAAAGAAGTAAACTTTAAATAATTGCTGCTACTGTTAATACTGTTGATAAATGCTGCAAAAGTTTCAGGACTCCCTTTCCATAGAATATATATGTCGTCAAGAAATCTGGAATAATAAATGATGGAATTGGCATATGTCCCATTCAAAACATGCTGTTCTTCCCATTCAAGCATGACCAGGTTGGCAAATATGGGAGCACAAGCTGCCCCCATAGCCACCCCCCTGGTCTGCTTGAATATTTCCCCCTCATGGAAAATAAAGTTGTTGTCTAATATGATGCTCATTAATTCTGCCAAAAGTTGAATTCTATCCCAAGACATTTTTGTGTGTTTTCTTAAACTACTGGTGAAGGCCTCAATGCCTTCATCCATAGGAATAGAACTGAATAGATTTATCACATCAATTGTACTAAATAGAATACCATGATGATACTTATTAATGGGAAAGTTTTTTAAAAATTCCCACGAATCCTTTACAAGATGCTTCACTTCCTTATAAATGGGTTTTAATAATGTGTCAATTACTACTCCTATTTGAAACGTTTTTGATCTACTTCCTGAAATTATAGGATGAAATGGTGGATTGTCTTGATTTTTATGTACCTTTGGTATCCCTATAATGGTAGCTAAAACCGGATGTTCTACTCTCATGTAGCTATACATTTCTTCAGTTATTCTATTTTCCAAGAGATACTCTTCTAGGTACATGTCAATCCTGTTATAGGCTATGTTTACCTCATTAATGGAGGATACTGTATAATTCCCTGAGTGATGTAATATGTCTAGGATGTTGGCATTGTAAGTGATGGTATCAAATATAACTATGCCCCCACCCTTGTCAGGTTTCATTATACGAATATTAGAGTCCTTCTGTAATTCCAATAAAGTATTCCTTTCATCAGTCGATAAATGTTGCTTGATGTGAAACTTCCTTTTGTGTTTATAAAGTCTATATATATCATTGGTTACCACTTGATCATATATCTGCACACTAGGGTGACTAAAAGGTATGAACGAACTTTGCTTTTTTAACCCTAATGGTCCCTTACTATGTTCTTGATCATTGTTGTCTTTATTGTTAAACATAAGTGCTAAATTCAGTTTCCTAGTGTATTTTTTAAATTCCAAAATATTATCAACAAGATTGAATTTAGGGGTGGGGATGAAGTTGAATCCCTTAGATAATAGGTCAAAATGTATTACCCTTAATTCCATACTACTGAAATTGTAGATTTTAAAACTTTTGTATTCACTAACAAATTTGTTAGTCACAATTCCAGTTTCTTCCAAAGGGAAGGATACACTGTTACTATCTTCCATGGAATTTACCATTTCTGTTTCCACTTTCGTGCTTTCTTCCAATTCCCCTGATTTTTTTCCCCGGACTCGTAAAAAAACTTGTCATAATTGTCATCTCTACTATTGTCTTCACCTTGATTAGTGTATACTGTTTTATCCTTATCCTGTCTGCTGTAATTCCACCTATAACACATATTTCTTCTATATTGATTTCTGTCTCTATTTAATTTCCTGTGCTTTCGCTCAAAAGCACTCTTAGCTCTACTTTCAGCTATCGAGAATTGTTTATGGAATAAATTCTCCCACTGAGCATAAGCTAAATCATTTGTTATCAAATTATTTAAATTTTCTACCTCGAGTAAAAGTTTACACAGTTTAACATCATTATGCTTGATAAGTAGTTTCATGTACTGAAATCCAAAATTATCAAACAAAGAGTTAAATTCAGTTTCAACCTCTATGTTAATCTCAATCCCTAGAGGCATTTTGTAAAACCTTAAACCCATAGGTACAATGTGCAAGGATAAACAGTGATTTAAATATGCGTTATCTAATTTTAAGGCATTAATACTGTTGATTTTCTTTCCAAAAGAATAAATCATATCTTTTAAAGTTCCTTTGTCTTTAGTATGAAAGTCAGGATTAGTACCCCAATGACCGTTGTCAAATTTACATTCTTGCCCCAAAAAGTCTTTCAAATTATGCTGTTTTATAGCTGAAAAATCCTGTCGACTAGTCACTTTGTCCTTTTTGTTGGTCCCAGAGACGTTGGCATATGTCCGAGTAATTTGGGACTGTTTTGGTTTTGTGCCTATGCGTTTCGCTTCCTCAGTCAGATTACCAAACGAAAAGTCAAACGTGAATTCAGATAGTGCAGTCTTGTCATATTCGTTGAAATTATTAATAGGTAAGTCAATGACAACGCTAGGTACAACATTATGCCCTTGTCCATTAGGAATACCTGGAGAAGAAGTATCCGGTATACTAATGGGCCTTTTACTGTCGGAAGTATTTGTTGGCGCTATCGTATTTTGTAAAGAAAATGTAGTCACAGTACCTTCATTAAATACAGAGGCAGAATCCTTCTGTGTATACCCAAGTCCGGGGATCTTGCTAAACAATTCCAGCATTTTTGCGACTTCACCTCTCAATGCCGAAACCTCTACCTTGAGGTCCGCCAGATCATTTCCATGTGTAGGGGAAGCACCAGCTGTTGAACTGTGGAACGAATCCATCAAGCAACACCAGAAACAACCACGTCCCGTGTGGAACAGCACCAGCGAATACACAGATAATTCCACACCAGAAAATACGAACACAGCTCAGTATGTTAGCAAAATAAATCCACCGGAATAGCTAAAACCACAAAAGTGCTTTAATACAAATGAAAACAGCGATCTCAAACGTCAAGCGCTTACACTAGTCTAAGCTAGCTACATCAGAACGGTTAAAACAGCTGATTACACTTTGTTTTAAATAACAAAACACGCCAAAAACTAAGAAGCCATATTTAAAGCTGCATAGTGTTAAATAAAATTTTATACAAATGTTATAAATTCATTTATACAAAAATCTATGTCAATATAAACATAATATATATATAATTAAATGTGTGTTTTGAAATAAATAAATACTTATCAAATATATATTATTTAAACATTAATAAATTAATATTTCTGAAGATGTTATACAAATAGAAAATCTAATAAAATAATAGCACTTTGTATGCCTCTAATTAGTGTTCAGCATCAAAAGGGGCTTGATAGTAAAATAGTCATTAATACCTGGTTTTCTAGTAGAGTCCGTTAAGACTTGCCAATATAACTCTCTGTAAGCTAAAAGATTTTTCATATTGCCACCTCTAGGGTTGGTTTTAACTGTCTCTAATATAGCAAATTCAAATGTATGTTCTTTCCTTCTTTCAAGATGTGCCTGGCTAATGCATTTTAGTGTCTTTATTTTTATACAATATAAATGGGAATATATTCGTTGTCTTAAAATCTTTCAGTCTTGCCCACATAAAATGAAGGGCAGACTGTGCACAATGCGATGTATACTACCATCCTGGATTTACAATTACCCTTAACTGGGTATATTTTAGTGCTATTCTCGTTTCCCAATATGATTGAACTCTTTGTATAAATATTATGACACTGTTTGCATGTCCCACATCTCGAAGTGTATGTGCTTCCAGTATGTTTTAAATTACAGCCTATTTCAAGGATTCCCTTGACATTCATACCCATTTTGTTGACAAATTTGGGTTCTGCACCCAATTTCTCACCTATTTCTGTGTCTTTAGTTAAAAGGTGCCAGTTTTTTATGATAATATTTTTAATATATTGGCTGTAAGGTCCAAATTCCAGAATGCAAGCTCTATAATATGTATTATCTGTAGCTTGTAAAACTTCTGAATTTGTGTCTTGCTGACCTGCGATGTGGCAATATGAAAAATATTTTAGCTTACAGAGAGTTATATTGGCAAGTCTTAACGGACTCTACTGGAAAACCAGGTATTAATGACTATTTTACTATCAAGTCCCTTTTGATGCTGAACACTAATTAGAGGCATACAAAGTGCTATTATTTTATTAGATTTTCTATTTGTATAACATCTTCAGAAATATTAATTTATTAATGTTTAAATAATATATATTTGATAAGTATTTATTTATTTCAAAACACACATTTAATTATATATATATTATGTTTATATTGACATAGATTTTTGTATAAATGAATTTATAACATTTGTATAAAATTTTATTTAACACTATGCAGCTTTAAATATGGCTTCTTAGTTTTTGGCGCGTTTTGTTATTTAAAACAAAGTGTAATCAGCTGTTTTAACCATTCTGATGAAGCTAGCTTAGACTAGTGAAAGCGCTTGACGTTTGAGATCGCTGTTTTCATTTGTATTAAAGCACTTTTGTGGTTTTAGCTATTCCGGTGGATTTATTTTGCTAACATACTGAGCTGTGTTCGTATTTTCTGGTGTGGAATTATCTGTGTATTCGCTGGTGCTGTTCCACACGGGACGTGGTTGTTTCTGGTGTTGCTTGATGGACTCGTTCCACAGTTCAACAGCTGGTGCTTCCCCTACACATGGAAATGATCTGGCGGACCTCAAGGTAGAGGTTTCGGCATTGAGAGGTGAAGTCGCAAAAATGCTGGAATTGTTTAGCAAGATCCCCGGACTTGGGTATACACAGAAGGATTCTGCCTCTGTATTTAATGAAGGTACTGTGACTACATTTTCTTTACAAAATACGATAGCGCCAACAAATACTTCCGACAGTAAAAGGCCCATTAGTATACCGGATACTTCTTCTCCAGGTATTCCTAATGGACAAGGGCATAATGTTGTACCTAGCGTTGTCATTGACTTACCTATTAATAATTTCAACGAATATGACAAGACTGCACTATCCGAATTCACGTTTGACTTTTCGTTTGGTAATCTGACTGAGGAAGCGAAACGCATAGGCACAAAACCGAAACAGTCCCAAATTACTCGGACATATGCCAACGTCTCTGGGACCAACAAAAAGGACAAAGTGACTAGTCGACAGGATTTTTCAGCTATAAAACAGCATAATTTGAAAGACTTTTTGGGGCAAGAATGTAAATTTGACAACGGTCATTGGGGTACTAATCCTGACTTTCATACTAAAGACAAAGGAACTTTAAAAGATGTGATTTATTCTTTTGGAAAGAAAATCAACAGTATTAATGCCTTAAAATTAGATAACGCATATTTAAATCACTGTTTATCCTTGCACATTGTACCTATGGGTTTAAGGTTTTACAAAATGCCTCTAGGGATTGAGATTAACATAGAGGTTGAAACTGAATTTAACTCTTTGTTTGATAATTTTGGATTTCAGTACATGAAACTACTTATCAAGCATAATGATGTTAAACTGTGTAAACTTTTACTCGAGGTAGAAAATTTAAATAATTTGATAACAAAGGATTTAGCTTATGCTCAATGGGAGAATTTATTCCATAAACAATTCTCGATAGCTGAAAGTAGAGCTAAGAGTGCTTTTGAGCGAAAGCACAGGAAATTAAATAGAGACAGAGATCAATATAGAAGAAATATGTGTTATAGGTGGAATTACAGCAGACAGGATAAGGATAAAACAGTATACACTAATCAAGGTGAAGACAATAGTAGAGATGACAATTATGACAAGTTTTTTTACGAGTCCGGGGAAAAAAATCAGGGGAATTGGAAGAAAGCACGAAAGTGGAAACAGAAATGATAAATTCCATGGAAGATAGTAACAGTGTATCCTTCCCTTTGGAAGAAACTGGAATTGTGACTAACAAATTTTTTAGTGAATACAAAAGTTTTAAAATCTACAATTTCAGTAGTATGGAATTAAGGGTAATACATTTTGACCTATTATCTAAGGGATTCAACTTCATCCCCACCCCTAAATTCAATCTTGTTGATAATATTTTGGAATTTAAAAAATACACTAGGAAACTGAATTTAGCACTTATGTTTAACAATAAAGACAACAATGATCAAGAACATAGTAAGGGACCATTAGGGTTAAAAAAGCAAAGTTCGTTCATACCTTTTAGTCACCCTAGTGTGCAGATATATGATCAAGTGGTAACCAATGATATATATAGACTTTATAAACACAAAAGGAAGTTTCACATCAAGCAAAATTTATCGACTGATGAAAGGTATACTTTATTGGAATTACAGAAGGACTCTAATATACGTATAATGAAACCTGACAAGGGTGGGGGCATAGTTATATTTGATACCATCACTTACAATGCCAACATCCTAGATATATTACATCACTCAGGGAATTATACAGTATCCTCCATTAATGAGGTAAATATAGCCTATAACAGGATTGACAGGTACCTAGAAGAGTATCTCTTGGAAAACAGAATAACTGAAGAAATGTATAGCTACATGAGAGTAGAACATCCGGTTTTAGCTACTATTATTGGGATACCAAAGGTACACAAAAATCAAGACAATCCACCATTTCGTCCTATAATTTCAGGAAGTAGATCAAAAACGTTTCAAATAGGAGTAGTAATTGACACATTATTAAAACCCATTTATAAGGAAGTGAAACATCTTGTAAAGGATTCATGGGAATTTTTAAAAAACTTTCCCATTAATAAGTATCATCATGGTATTCTTTTCAGTACAATAGATGTGATAGATCTATTCAGTTCTATTCCTATGGATGAAGGTATTGAGGCCTTCACCAGTAGTTTAAGAAAACACACTAAAATGTCTTGGGACAGAATTCAACTTTTGGCAGAATTAATGAGCATCATATTAGACAACAACTTTATTTTCCATGAGGGGGAAATATTCAAGCAGACCAGGGGGGTGGCTATGGGGGCAGCTTGTGCTCCCATATTTGCCAACCTGGTCATGCTTGAATGGGAAGAACAGCATGTTTTGAATGGGACATATGCCAATTCCATCATTTATTATTCCAGATTTCTTGACGACATATATATTCTATGGAAAGGGAGTCCTGAAACTTTTGCAGCATTTATCAACAGTATTAACAGTAGCAGCAATTATTTAAAGTTTACTTCTGTGGTCAATGAATATGGAGTACCGTACTTAGACACTTTGATTACAACTGACGGGGACAGACTGAAATCCACTGTATATAGAAAGGACACCTTTACTAATTCTTATGTGGACTTTAGTAGTTTTCATCCTAGAAAGGTAAAAAGAAACATTTACAAAGGACAATGTGTCAGGGCAGTAAGAATGTGTTCAAACTACAATGATATGGTAAAGGAAATTGACTATATTACTTCCCTGTTTTTGGACAGAGGTTATGATAATGATTTGATGGTGGAAATTTCTGCATATGTGATAAGTCAATGGGGTGTTAAATATAAACCATTACTTGGGTCCTATAGCATATTAAATTCAACAATAAACAGTGACATCGCAGGTCAGCAAGACACAAATTCAGAAGTTTTACAAGCTACAGATAATACATATTATAGAGCTTGCATTCTGGAATTTGGACCTTACAGCCAATATATTAAAAATATTATCATAAAAAACTGGCACCTTTTAACTAAAGACACAGAAATAGGTGAGAAATTGGGTGCAGAACCCAAATTTGTCAACAAAATGGGTATGAATGTCAAGAGAATCCTTGAAATAGGCTGTAATTTAAAACATACTGGAAGCACATACACTTCGAGATGTGGGACATGCAAACAGTGTCATAATATTTATACAAAGAGTTCAATCATATTGGGAAACGAGAATAGCACTAAAATATACCCAGTTAAGGGTAATTGTAAATCCAGGATGGTAGTATACATCGCATTGTGCACAGTCTGCCCTTCATTTTATGTGGGCAAGACTGAAAGATTTCTAAGACAACGAATATATTCCCATTTATATTGTATAAAAAATAAAGACACTAAAAATGCATTAGCCAGGCACATCTTGAAAGAAGGGAAAGAACATACATTTGAATTTGCTATATTAGAGACAGTTAAAACCAACCCTAGAGGTGGCAATATGAAAAATCTTTTAGCTTACAGAGAGTTATATTGGCAAGTCTTAACGGACTCTACTAGAAAACCAGGTATTAATGACTATTTTACTATCAAGCCCCTTTTGATGCTGAACACTAATTAGAGGCATACAAAGTGCTATTATTTTATTAGATTTTCTATTTGTATAACATCTTCAGAAATATTAATTTATTAATGTTTAAATAATATATATTTGATAAGTATTTATTTATTTCAAAACACACATTTAATTATATATATATTATGTTTATATTGACATAGATTTTTGTATAAATGAATTTATAACATTTGTATAAAATTTTATTTAACACTATGCAGCTTTAAATATGGCTTCTTAGTTTTTGGCGCGTTTTGTTATTTAAAACAAAGTGTAATCAGCTGTTTTAACCGTTCTGATGAAGCTAGCTTAGACTAGTGAAAGCGCTTGACGTTTGAGATCGCTGTTTTCATTTGTATTAAAGCACTTTTGTGGTTTTAGCTATTCCGGTGGATTTATTTTGCTAACATACTGAGCTGTGTTCGTATTTTCTGGTGTGGAATTATCTACATTAGGCAGAACCCCTCACTAATGCTCTTCAAGAAAAACCTTGATGAGTGGATGAGCAATAGAAAATACACCCCTGGGATCACTTCATTGGCTCTGCTTGACAGAGGCTCAATTAATTAATCAATGGGGCGGCGAAAGCTGACACACTCTGGCTAGGTTTATAAATGCCCTCGGGCAGATAGCTATGACCCTATGAACCCCTTAAGGATTTCGTGTTTCAGCTTTTTAACTTTTTGAGTTTTTATGGTTACATTCAGGCCAATGAGCCCTGAAGGATTCCACTTATGACTGGCCTCTTTATAGAGGTGGACTCCCTAATTCTAACTTCCTGTATCCTGTCTTATCTGATTATCTACCAGGTGACCTAAGGGTTTGTACCTAACCTCTTAAGTTTATCAACTATGCTTGATTGGGTTATTGTGCCAAATGCCTTAGCCAAGTCAAGGTAGGCAGTGTGAACAAATTTGCCCTCATCCATTGTTTTGGTGACCTTCTCAAATAAGTCCACAAGTTCAGTAGGCATGACTTGGCCTTGATTTTTCAGTGTCTAGAGGTTTTCTATGTCATTATTGATCATTTCCATGATAATTCTTTCCTTGGCTTTGCATACGAGACTAGTGAGACTTATGGGTCTGTAGATGGCCCAAATTTGTCGAAAGGGATGACTGTTGTTGTCCTCCATTCTCTAACTGTAGTCTCCAAACAGGCACAAAGCCTCTTTGGAGGCTACAGTTAAACAGGAATTCCAGAGGGCCTGATACATCATGTTTTTTGCTACTTAGAAGGCATGCCCGGGATACTGTCTGGGTCCACTGATGCAGTCAGTGTTCTTGGCCTTAGAGTTAGCATTAAGGACCTGTTTCGTAGTGATAGCAGGGGAGTTGTATTTGATGGTACTTCCTGAGGGGAGGTTGAGGGGGAAAGAGGGATAAAGTTGGAGATGAATTTGTCTGCCAGTAGGTTTTCTGTATCTTCTGGCTCAGTGTAAGTGACTCCATTTAAAATGAGCTCTGCACACAATTGTTTATTGCCATTGAAGTATCAGACATAGATAAAGAATGCTTTGTGGTTGTTCTTGGCCTGGAAGGCCAAATTTATGTCAAATTTGGCTTTTGTAAACTTTATTTGTCCTCTGGGTTGTTTGTTTAGTTTGATGAGAGTGCCTTTATCCTACTGGGTACTGCACCTCCTAATATTTGCCATGATCATCTTCATTCTGTTATACAGCCTATGGATGATGTGATTCCACCAGGTTGGCTTGTTTTTTGAGTTAGTTACATACTACTTCCTTGTGGGTACAGCTGCCTCTATGCAGCTATTAACATACTTGTATAGGGTTTCTGTGAACAGTTCTGCGTAGGCAACTGTTCGCAGGGTTTATGGGGGATTGAAATTTTGCCAGGTTGTCACTTAATAGTAGAAAGTTAGCCTTAGAGTAGTTGCTGAATATTCCGGGGTTAGCTGGGGTTCCAGATTCTATTTTTGCTTCAAAGGAGACCATTTTGTTTTTTGACCTTACCAAAGAAGACATTGCACTAGGGGATGTGCAGCACTCTCCCATGTTAGTGAGGACCAGGTCCAGTATGATTGCACCCCTGGTTGGTATATTGACAATTAAGTCCAGGAAGTTCCTGTTTACAAAATCCAGGAATCTCGGTGATTGTCTGGTTGGTGTTGTATATGATTCCCATTTAATAGTGAGGTAATTAGTCACCCATGAGTATGGTATTGGGTTGGATGGTGAGTGTTTCCAATAATTTTAAATAGATTATATGAGTTTCCGGTGTCATAGAAGGGGACCTATAGCTTACTAGGAAGTGGTATTGGATTTTACCTGTGGTGATTTGAACGTGTTAAAACTCAAGTGCATTGTCCTGTCTGACCATCCTTGAGAGATATTTATTTAGTCCCTGTCTCTGTAGTAGCTGGTCTAAATGTGTGGAAGGCATTATAACCTTGCACTATCGGTGTGATCTCCGCTTCTTTAAAGCATTTCTCAGTGACTGCACAGATGTTAGCATTCTCTAGGGTGAAAGGAACTTATGGGAGTGGATTTTTTTGTTAGACTAGCACTGAGTAGTAACACCTTTAGATTTTCTTGTTTTTGATTTGGTATGCCAGAAGTACTTTCAGTTTGGCATTGCCTAACAAAGGTACTAAAGGGGAGGACAATACTAGTGTTGGTCTATTCCTTTGCTTATTCTCTCACCAGAAGCAAAATAGTAGCACTAGTTCCAAGATGAGAAGCATTCTACAGCCTATTTGATGATCCACAGTCTTGTCCTAGATTATGCAAGGATCTGTTGTAGCCTTTTCCTGGTAAATGCCTTGAATATCAACCAGACTAATCAAGAACGTCAAGAACAGACACTCACTGCCCAACCAGAAACAGGAATCCATGAACTCTACTCCTCCTCTCCCCAGGAGCAAAATATAAGCACAAATTCCAAACTGGCACTTATGAAGCAGTTATTAGGCTTTCCGGTGATCAGCAGTCTCCAGGAAATAATGTCCTTGTGCTCCTTCTTTCACCTGAAGCAAAACAGAAGCACTAATCCCAAGATGACTGCTGATGGCCAGAATGAGGGCTCTGCATTAATTGTTGGTCTAGAAGTAGATATTGCAGATTTTAAAGGGAAGATGGAAAATGGGTTAATATCCTAAGTGATGTAGTGTACACTAAGCAGTTAGATATGAAAAAGAGATTAACTTAAGCTTTCCATCTAAGTAGCGAGCCATTCATTTCAAAAGAGTAAGCTAGATTGGGAGGGGGTGTGTACTTTATATTCTGTTTCTGTGAAATATAATGGGATGGATAAATACATTTAAATAGCTGAATAATAATGATTATAAGATCTTTATGAAAATAATATAAAAGTGATTTGAAACTAAAATGGAAGATAGTATATGTATGTGTATATATATATATATATATATATATATATATATATATATGTATATATTCATGTATATATGTATATATTTATGTGTGTATCTATCTATATATATATATATATATATGTGTATATATATGTGTGTGTGTGTGTATGTATGTTTGTATATATGTATATATATATATATATATATATATATATATATATATATATATATATATATATATATAAAATACATGCATATGACTGAGCGGCCAATAGTCGAATCACGGCTTCCCCGAACTTAAATGTTGAAGCTCCAGATGTCGAACGGTCAGAATGTCACATGAAATTCTGAATTCGACATTTCCGTCCACTGTACCACCTAAACAAGCACTACCATGGGTCAAAAAGGAAGGGATGTTTTGCAGCTCGACATAATTGCATTCGCAGTTATGCAAAGTGGGCCGTACTGCCATTGAACATTTTCCGGTCGGCCATCCACCGGCCGACCAAATGTATGTATTCCATATACATGGAATCCGTACTCTTTAATAAACAACTGTTTCACCGAAAGTGAAATGGCCGAGCACACTTTCGCGAAAGTGCTTTTCACTGAAAAAGGGGGGTGTAGGGGACGCAGGGGGGCATGTGAGTACTGTGTTTTATTTTTTTAAGTTTGTTTTATAATTTTTTTGCACACTTTAGTGAAAGTGCTTTTTTGGTGAAAATCAGTTTCGCTAAAGTGTGTTTGGTCGTTTACATTTCGTGGAAATGTGATTTCGTGCAATAGTCCTAGATCCATATATATATATATATATATATATATATATATATATATATATATATATATATATATATATATATATATATATATGGGTCTAGGACTATTCTCTGAAAGCACAATTCACTGAAACTCAAATGACTGCACAAATCACTGAAAGCTCAATTCACTGAAAAAACAATTTGCTGAAACACATTTCACTGAAAGTTATATATGGCCTTTTCCCCACTGTAGTGTGACCCTGGAGTTAGTATATATATAGTAAGGGGGTGTATGGGGACACCCCCCCCCCACAATGGGGAGTGTGGGGGCATAGCCTCACACATAGTTTGGATATATATTATGTGCAGAAAAGAGTAACTTATTGGAATTGCAAGTATCCATATATATAGTTCAAAATATTTAAAATAGGTGGGGGGCTATGCCCCACACCCCCCCAATGTGGGGGGCAGTGTCCCCACACCCTCCCCCTTACTATGTATACTAACTCCAGGGTCACACTGCAGTGGGGAAAAGGCCATATATAACTTTCAGTGAAATGTTTCAGTGAATTATGTTTTCAGTGATTTGAGCTTTCAGTGATTTGTGCATAGTCAAATGTGTTTCACTGAAATGTGCTTTCAGTGAATAGTCCTAGACCCATATATATATTATGAAGGGGAAGGGTTGCCAATAAATATTAATGATAGAGAAATTGTTGTTGATATTATGAATATAAAAGAAGAAGCAAAAATCATGACAGGAGACCTTAAAGCATTGGATACAACTGGACAAGAAATCTTATGGATAAGTGAGAAAGTTAGGAAATTATGTATGTCAGTGTATATTAATAATAAACTAAAAATACTTATAGATGGCTGGTTAAGCCAAGAGGTACATATGAAGAGTGGTGTAAGTCAGGGATGTCCAATGAGTCATATGCTCATTGTTTTCATTATGAATGTGATAGTATGTGAAACAAATTACAAAATGAATGAGGCGGGTATATAATACCAGAAGGGTTAATTCCAGTTCTGATAATATATGCAGATAATATAATAAATTGCAAAATAAACAACATTTGGATAAAAGAAGTAATAATTTGCACAAATCAGTATCTAGAGGTAAAAGGGATGGTTTTAAATAAAGAGAAAAGTAAAGGTTTAGGTGATGTAGTAAAGATAGGGTATATATTTTAAAATAAATGACATTTCTGTGTCGGGTATAAAATTTCTGAGTAAAGTAGAATTCAGTGGGGAAAAAGCAATAGAAGAAATAAAACAAATGTCTTTTCTGGAGAACATATACATTATCATTCAAAAAGGGCTTATTTGATAAATTCAGTACTGATGGGAAAAATAGCATGCTTAGCAAGTGTGTATATATTGCCAACAGTATTTGAAAAGGATTATTGCAGATAATTTTTTCATTTATATGGGGTTGTAAAGTAAACCCAGTAGAAGAGGAGTTTTGTTTGTAAATAAAAAAGGAAGGAGGTTTAAGATTAATTAACCCAGTGGTATATGTGGCTTCATTAAATTTGTACACAGTGTTAAAGTGGATAAATGAAAAAGATGAGAGATTAGTAATAAAACTGTATAAATATAAGTATGGTAAAAAGAGTAAAAGAGAAAATGTGGGTATAATAATGAAATAAAAGTAAAAAAAAATATTTTTGGTGAAAATTAAAATTGATGATAATGAAAAAGATAGAAAAGTGTGGTATAAGAATGTAATGATAAAACATTACTATGTAAAACCATTGGAAAATCTATTAGATGAAAAACATTAAAGCTATAAAAATAAGAAGCAAATGGTATAATCAGAAGGTATAATGTCAAGATTTTTTGTGAATACTGGTAATAGATACATTTCTAGCAAAAGGAAATATACCATATAGAAAAAAGTGATAGAATATGTTTACTTTGTCAAGATACAGAAACTACAGAACATGTGTGTCTGAAATGTAATATAGTAAAAAAAGTTATGGGGAAAACTATGTAAAGAAGATTTTTTGAAGATACAAAAGAAGGGGATAAAATAAACATGGATATGATTATGGATATTATAAGAGTAGAAGTAAAGAATATGTTAAAATAATAGATAAAAAAGTTATTTTATATTATTTATGTTATATGGAATGAAAGAATAAATGAAATTATGTTTAATGGTAAATGGATTTTAGCAACAATATTAAGTAAAATCAGATGGTGGTTATGGAAAAAGGATTGCAGGTCTAATAGGGATGAAAATTTAGTATGACTATAAAGAAAATTATCAATATGTGTAAACAGATTTGGATATCTATATATTTGAATGCTTGTAAATACGTAAATATTTTGCAAATGAGTTATTTTTGTATATAATTTAAAGACCCCTACTCTTTTTGATAAGTGCCACAGGATCTTTTATATCCACCAACATGGGCAAATGGGGCTTCTCTCTAATTTGTCATCTGAAGGATGACGCATTCAGGACAACATTTGGGTGACAACAGCTTATAAGATGAATAGCTGTAATAACTTGCATCTCCTCATCATATTCATAGATTCACAGTTTCAGTAAACAAGCTCAAGGCCTATTGACTAGCATTGAATCTGATGCTGTAGATCTCATGTAGTTAGTCAGTTCTTTCTTTAAGGTACGGATTGGTAGGCTGAATTACTTATATTGTTGCTTCTTAAAAGAATATATTAATTTACCGTGTTTAGTTGAAAGTGAAAGTTTATTACATAGGTGTGGCTGCCTTTAAGGTATGAAGTTGTCCTGTTTCATACATTTGTTTATATTAGTTTGTACTGAAGCCAAGTGTCCTCTTGGTTTCAGGTCAACCGAGGGCTGTTCGAGGTCTCCAACTTGCTTGTGGCTTACTCCCAATCCCATAATGCTCCAGTGCATTCCCCAGATCTCGTTTGCCGCTAAACAGATCAGGCATTTTCAACTGGCTGGACTAAGTTACCTTTTTGGATTATTATTATCATACTTAAAAGTCTCTTTTCTAAAAATAGTCATTTTAGTAGTTAATCCTGATTTTCTTTTAAATTGTTGATAGCTATACTGTCTTATTTTTGCTGTTTTTCTCTTTGGGCTGTCGTTTATCGTTAGGCCCGTATTTTACACCTTTTCCGGATTTTTTCTGTAGTGTTAAAATTTATACAATTTACCTTAGCATTTAGAGTTTGTGTGTTTTTTCTGTACAAAATAATTTTCCTTCAGTCACTCGTTTAAGTTAGAAAGTGCTCAAGCCCGTTTTCAGTTAGAGGGCTTTATTGTTGTGTGGTGTGCATGAAAAAAACTGAGTTTTTTGTCACTTTCTTTTTCAGAGTCTGCTCGTTTAATTTAGAGAGTGACTCACATTCTTTAGTTAGTGTGTTTTTTCCTGTGTGCTGTGTTGTTTGCTCTATTAAAAAAAAAAAAAAAGTTTTTAAACTTCTAGTTGTTTCCTTCTGTAGCTTGTTTATCTTAGAGAGCTTCCTTAGTTTTCTGCTATTGTTAGATTGTATCATTTTGGTGACACTATGTCCAATCAGTCAAAGGAGTCTAAACCTTCTGGCTTTAAAAAATGTGCTAACTGTTCCTAAAAGATGTCCTTAACAGACAGCCATACAAAATGTGTATATTGTGTTGGAGCTGTGCATTTGCAGCAGTCATGATCCATATGTCATTCGTTCAGTTCAAGGGTTCTCCTTGAAAGAAAAAATAAGCTTATCTTGAGAGGATTATTGAAGACTTCTTTTTCTAAAAGTTTAGAAGAGAGTCAGAGTGAAGCTAAGAAAACCTCTTCCCCTCATTCTAGACATGAGAAGTCATCAAAGAGGTCCTCTTCATCTTCTAATCAAGCTGTACCTTCTACAGAAATCTCCAAAATGACCTCATCGGTCCCAGAATCCGTAGGGCCTGAAAAACCTTCTACCTCGGCTTCTCTGCCTTCAGAGCCGATAGTAGTATTACAGTCTTGGAGCCTGTCCCCTGTCTTGGAGTCAGTATCTCCGACCTTGAGATCCCCCATACTTCAGAGGTTTAAATCTCCTCCCCCTCTTCTCGGTCCTCCAGGAGTTTGTTGGATGAGGACGTTGATCGTGTGGTGCTGAGGCTCTTGAGCACACCGGCGCTGGCCAGATTATTATGGGAACTGTCCCAGCGGGCTTTGGAGCTGAGTGGACCTGCCCCTTCCCTTTTGATTCCTCTTCCAACCCACCTCAGGGCCTTGGAGCCGGAATGTATGGAACTGGTAGTAGTGGAACTGTCGAAGTCAAGACCTGCTGTAGGATCTACGGCTCCAACTTCTGCACCGACTTCCTCACTGCCATCTGAGCTTGAGGAGTCTAGAAGCCAACACTCCCCAGTCAGGTCCAGGGGGGACAGTCACTTCAGACAGTTGTCGGATCTGACTTTGCCTCTTGGGGCCTCTGCACAGGTCATCTCAGCACCTACATCAGCTTTGGAGCCAACCGCCTTAGCTCCAGGGAGGCCCTCTGGTTCTTTGGAGCCAGAGGCTTCCTCGAGCCATGGGCGGGGGGACTTTTGACGTGATGAGGAGAGTGCTGTCCCCATGACTAGCTCCACTCTCAGATCCTGTCATTCCTCCCCAGAAAGTACCAGTGTCTGTGTCTGCACAACTGATTCTGCACAGGCATCTAGACCCAAAGCCTCAGGGTCCCCCAGTGGGTGAACCCAACTCTTCCAAAATCTCTCCAGAATGCCCTACTGAATAGGTCCCTTGTAAGAGATTATGTAAGAGGAAGCATCTGGTGTCCTTGGAGGAGTCAGTTACATCAGACACAGACATCGATGAGTCAGAAGGGTCCCCATCGTTGCCCTCTGAGGATGTGTCCTTTTCAGACATCCTAGAAATCCTTAAACAGAGCGGCAGCTGGAAGCCCATCACCCTTTCTGATGAGGAGTCTGTATACCTGAAGACTTTTGCATCTTGCCCTTCCGCCACTTGGGTGTCTCCACATTTTGACAAACTTATGGATTTAGTTTGTTGAAAGGTGCGGGAGTCTCCAGATTCAGTGGAGCCTGTTCCCCGGAGGCCAGATTCATCACTTACCCTGAGAATAAGACCTTCCTTACTAAAGGTGTACCGGTAGATGCTATGGTAGTGGCGGTGGCCACCAAAAATGAGTTGTCTGAAACATCTACTTCTGTCCATCCTCCAAACAAAGAGTCTCGTACGATGGACAGGTATGGAAAGTGCATGATGTTCATCGTGTTTCACTGTTGCAGTCCTAACCAATGGGTTATCTGGCTCACGGTAGCCCTCGATTGGCCAGAATACCAAAGGTAAGTAAAAATTACGTCGGCTGTCATCAGTTATAAAGGATGGCAGGGCATCCGATACAAAAGGAGGCAGACAACGTCATTTCCTCAGTCCTCCTTGCCACGGAGTCCGAAGCAGAAGCGTTTCTTGCATGAGTGCCAGTTGGCAGTTTACCTTTTTTGTTTCCGACTACAAAGTTGAAGTCAAGTACAGCTAAGTACCCCATTAGGGATCCTCTTTTTTTGCCTTAACGAATGTCAGAAAAGGTTAATAATTGTCTTACTGGTGGAAAGCAGATTCCCCATAGAGGATTTCATTCCTATTGTATTATTTGTTTAGGCCTTGACCACGATGTTCCTAATTGTGAGCTCTGTGCTTCCTTTAATCCGCATACTATTCATCGTCAGGCTAAGCTTTTAGCTAAACATTTTGGAGTTTGGCCTAAGTTTGTCGGTATGGCTTCCACTGGTCTTCAGGCTTCGGATTTCCCCAAGAAACGTAAGGATAAGGACCATGACAGGCTTCTGAAGGTCAAGTCCTTGGATGATAAGTTGGTCGTCAGTCATGCAGTAGCCAGTGAGGCACCTTTGCAGCCCCTGCAGCCTGCAGATTTTCAACTGCAGGCCTCGGTTGAGACCATTTCAGAGGCCCCCAGGCCTCTGGTTTCCATTTTGCCTTCTGACCTTCTGCCTGTTGCCTCTTCAGCTGGATCCAGAGCTGCTAAGCTGACTCTGGTGTCCGAGGCCTCCAGTCTTCATTCCAACAGCAAGCTCATACCAACAACTTTGGTCTTCATTCCGACAGCAAGCTCATACCAACGACTTCGGCTGCAACTTCGGCAGTTGCCAGGCCTCCTGAGTCCTTCAGACTTGCAGGTAAATCTTCCAGTCGTAAGCCTGTGAAGAAACAGGCTTCAGTCTCCTCTCATTACCCTCATTCTCAAATGGTTAAAATGGTGGATGACCGTTTGACTCTTATTAGGGGTTCACAGCCTCCTCCTTCAAAGAGAGGTAGGGATGTCTCTCCTGAGGCTTTGTCTTATTCAGGTTATGATACTTCTAGCATTTCTGTTGATGAAGAAGTTTCTCAGGATTTCTCTCCTTTTGAGGATTCAGATGCAAAGGAGTCCATCCCTTCTGCTTCTCCTCCAGTGGATTTCTCTTTTGGTGATACTAGGAACCTAGATAGGTGGGGTAAAAAGGTTTATACCTCTGCAACTCTTGCTATTAGATCTACTAATTGTCTTTTTCATATGCTGAAGTACCAGCAGCACACTGTGGAAGCTATTAAGTCTAGGATAGCAAGTGTGCCTCACTTGGTGGAGAGTAAGGATATGCAGGATTTGCTGAATTCTGCCAGTCTTGTCAATAAACATTCTTTACATTGTGGATTTGACATTCTAGAAGCCTCCTGTAGGGCTTCAGCTACCGGCTCTGTTATTAGAAGGCATGCTTGGTTCAGGGAGCAGCACCTACCAGAGCCTGTTAAGGCTAAGCTTTTAGATGTACCTTTGCATAAGGGCAGTCTTTTTGGCAGCAAAGCAGAGGAAGTGCTCAAGAAGATGGAAGACGAGGCCAAGTCTATGCAGACAGTTAAAGACTTTCTGCAAGTTCAGCCTCCTCACTTTAGCAGGAATTACCCTTCTAAGAGTTGGACATTCCCTGATACCAGCAGGCAGAACCATTTTAGGACTAGAGGTTACAAAACTTCCAGGGGACAGGTGGCTACCCCTCAAAGGTCTAAGCAGGCTTCTTCTTCCAAGGCGGGAAGTTCTAAGCATGCATCTCAATCTAAACATTCTCAATGACTCTGTCCAACTTCTGCCTGTTCTTGCCTGCCCGGAGAGTCCTTTAGGGGAAAGGTTGGCCCTTTTTTCAAATACCTGGGCCACCGTCATGGATGACAAATGGTTACTCAGAACTGTGTCCCTAGGACACAAGTTTTCTTTCCACACCTTCCCAGTACCCAAAGGATTTCCGGACGCTCCTCCAAACCAAATGGCAGAAAGAGGAAAGCAGATTTTGTCTCTGTTACATCTGGGAGCAATAGAATCAGTTCCTGCTCAGCAGATAGGCCAGGGTTTCTATTCCAGACTTTTCCTAGTTCCAAAAAAGAAGGCACCTGGCGTCCTATCCTAGATCTATCCATCCTGAACTCTTTCTTAATAATTCCAAAGTTCAAAATGTTCACTTTGCATCAGTTGCTGCCAGTGTTGGAAAAGGATTCCTGGCTGGTAATGTTGGATCTCAAAGAAGCTTATCTGCACATCCCTATCAGGGAAAGTTGCAGGCAATACCTTTGTTTCAGGGTGGGCAAGCAACATTATCAATTCTCTGTGCTGCCCTTTGGCTTATCTACTGCTCCCACAGTTTTCACAAAGTGCCTGGCTCCAGTCATTGCTTTTTGCAGGCAGATGAAAATTCAGATATATCCATACTTGGACAACTGTCTGATTCAAGCAAATTCTCAGGAACAGCTGTTAAAGGATCTAGAATTTGTAAAGACTCTTCTCTCTTCCCTGGGTTACACTCTCAATGAGGAAAAATCAAAAATGGTGCCATCCAAAGAGAGAACATTCCTGGGAGTGAGTCTGAACACAGCCGTCCAGATGATATATCTCACCCAGGAGAAGCAGACAACTCTTTCAGTTTACTTCAAGGACTTGGCAAGCCTGTCCTAGCTCCCGACAAGGAAATACCTGCAAGCTCTGGGATTCATGGCCTCTTGCATTCTCATGATTCCATATGCAAGACTGCATATGAGGAAATTGCAATGCTACCTCAAGAACATTTGGGGTCAACACACACAGGACCTGGATGTGATAATTACTCTGATTCCATGTTTGCAGACAGAGTTTCTATGGTGGGCAAAACAAAGGCATGCCTTTTCACTCACCCCTGGCCACTGAAGTTCTTACCACAGACACATTGGACTACACCTGGGGAGCTCACCTGGATGGCAGATGCATACAGGGAAGTTGGAATGCCCAGCAGATGCACCTGCACATAAATTTAAATGAGTTGATGGCAGTCCAGCAGGCCTTACTAGCTTTCAAGCATCTTCTTTCTCCAGGGACCCTGCTTGTCAGGACAGACAACACCACAGTCATGTGGTACATCAGCAAGCAGGGAGGGACTGATTCTTACCTCCTGTGCAGATAAAGCATGAGTCTTTGGTCCATAGCAGCATCCCTGGGCCTGCATCTCCTAGCTCAGTTTCTTCCAGGAAGGTTCAATGTTTTGGCAGACCAGTTGAGCAGACAGACCCTGGATCCTCGCGAGTGGCAGCTGAACAGAGCAGTTTTTTACAGCATCATTCAACATTGGGGCACTCCTCAAGTGGATCTTTTCTCCTCTCCAGACATCTTCTACCTCTTTTTTGCACCAGACAGCATCACAGCAGAGCCTGGAAAGTGGATGCTCTGTCCTTCCCTTGGACGCTGCTGTCAGTTTATGCCTTCCCTCCTCTTCCTTTTCTTTCCAGAGTATTATTGAAGATCAGGGACGAACGACCAAGGACTATTCTCATAGCTCCAGACTGGCCCAGACAGCATTGGTATCCACTGCTTCACAATCTCTCCCAATTTCCTCCTTGGCATCTTCCTCTGAAGCCAGATCTTTTGGTTCAGGAAGGGGGAAACATTCTACATCCTCATCTTCAGTCTCTCCATTTGGCAGCATGGCTCATTGTATGACTCCATCCTTTTCTTCTTCCCTTTCCCAGCAGGTGGTTGACATGCTGAGGGAGGCAAGGAGGCCTAGCACTAGGAAGTATTATGCTGGCAAATGGGAAAGATTCTCTCAGATGCAGGCTAGTGGAGAATCTTCTTCTCAGCCTACCCTTCCTCTGATCCTGGAATACCTGGCTGATTTGCTTCAGGGTGGTCTTTCTTTGTCCTCTATCAAGATCCATGCTTCAGCCATTTCTGCTCATTGTTCTTTTGAGCAACCCTTGAAGGCTTACTGTGGCCGAGGCGCTAGAGAGAGAGAGCAAACTTTTTTGTCTGTTTCATCAAGAGAGCTAATAAATTTACTTGGTTTTACTGGTCTTGTGGTTTTCGTTGGTCTTTCTTTTTCCTCTATCAAGATCCATGCTTCAGCCATTTCTGCTCATTGTTCTTTTGAGCAACCCATTTTCTCTCATCCCCTGATGAAAATGTTTCTCAGAGGTACTTGCAACTTAAAACCTCCCAGAAGGGTGCCTACTCCAGCCTGGAATCTTAATTTTGTTCTAGAGAAACTCACTAATCCTCCTTTTGAGCCAGCTGCCACTGCAGATGTAAAATTTCTTTCGTGGAAGACTGCCTTCCTCTTGGCTATAACTTTAGCAAGGAGGGTTTCGGAGCTGCATGCTTTGATGGCTGTGGAGCCTTTTCTTATTTTCCATGCAGATAGGGTCTCTCTGAGAACCAACCCCTCCTTTATGCCTAAGGTGGTTTCTAGCCTGACACTTAATCAGTCCATACAGCTTCCTACTTTCTTTCCTAATCCTCGAAATAGAGGTGAAAGAATCCTACATTCTCTTGATGTGCATAGACAGCTCAGGTTTTACCTGGATAGGACTAAAGACCTTCAGAAATCAAAACACTTATTGGTCAGTTTTGCCCCTGGAAACCAGGGCAAGGCTATATCTAAACAAAGCATATCTAAATGGATTGCACATTGTATTAAAAAAAAAAAAAAAAAAAAAAAAAAAAAAGCTCAGCACTTGTCTTAAAAGCATCTTCTTTTCAGGTTTAGCACTTCTGTATTATACAAAGTCCCTCACTAGCGAACCCCCCCCCCACAGGAGTACCCACTTCCTTACTAAGTCCTCTCTTATTCAGTTACACCCCTAACAACTTAATTTCTCTAGCATGTCGAAGGGCCAGATGCTGGCGTCCTCTCCTGTCCAGTTGGTGAATCTGGGAATATTGAGGCAATGTTACAATTGCCTCATGTACACAGACAACCCTCTCCTCCTCCCACATAACACAAATACTTGCGAGAGATGCAGCTATTTGGCCAAACTGGAGGCTGAGCTCTCTCAACTCAGGATTGGCAAGACCAGACAGGAGGAGAAGGCAACTACACACACCACAAAACCAGTCTCACATAAAGCTATCACAACAATGAATCAAACACATAAACACACAAAGACATACTTGGAGGCTCTGAGCAAAAATTTACCTAAACAGCAGAGGCCTCCAAAGCAGACACCCAAGCAACTGCCACCTCATGACACACCACAGGCAACACATAAACCACAAAATCAGTGTGCAAAGCAGTCACAGCCCTTAAGGCCAAATACAACACCAAACATACTTGTCATAGGTGACTCCATAGTCAGACACACTGACGTCCCACTCACCAGGCTGAATAAGGAGAGGGTCACAGTAAGCTGCCTATCGGGGGCTAGAATCCGCCACATAACACAAGCACTCAGGTCACTCCACAGCAAGTACAAATATGACACAGTCATTGTCCATGCTGGTGTGAACGACCTGAGACGTACCTCCCTGGACTACATGAAAAGAGACATAGAGGAGCTCTCTGATTATGTAGCCCAGGCAGGTATGACCCTGACCCTGAGCAGTATCCTTCCTTCACCAAGAATGATGCCACAACATAGAGACAAGATGATCAGCTTTAACAATTGGCTTAATTTCTGGTGTCATTCAAAGGGGATCCAGTGTCTGTCTACCCGTGGATGACATGCTTGACAAGCCACGCTGCTTCGCAAGGGACGGCTTGCACCTGTCACCCCTGGGATTCCGGATACTGGCTAAGGCTCTTGCCACCCCCATAGTGCCTTTTTTAGGCAAGGCTCAAATTCTAAACCTACCACCCTAGAAAACAAAAATGGGAAGAAACTAAGGGTAATGCTGCTCAATGCCAGAAGTCTAAATCTCAAAATGCATGCACTCAAGGCCCTTCTCAGTATGGAGAACATCGATGTCTGCGCTGTAACTGAAACCTGGTTCAAGGGTCCTGAGAGCACCCCGGCACTATCAGGTTTTACCTCATATCATGCGTTCCGGCCCCAAAACCCGGACCACACCACAAAAGGAGGGGGTGTATCCATATTCATCAAGGATACCCACACCTCCAGGTTGATGGCAACGCACGAAGCATCGGAAACCATCCAGGTGCAATTAACCATAGGCAAAACTGCTCTACAATTTGTAGCATGCTACAGGCCACCCTCTCAAACTCAGGAACCCCACACAGCCTTCCTGAAGACACTGGAGGGTATAAATGTATCTCCAAACACCATTATATTGGGTGACTTCAACTATCCGAATATAGACTGGGAACATTACTCAAGCCCCAACTTTTATGCCCAAAGGTTCCTGGAGTTCATAAATTCAAATGCCATGGAACAACTAGTCACCATTCCCACAAGAGGAGAAAATATACTAGATCTCATCATCACAAACATGGGGACAAAATGCTCCACACCGGAAGTATATCCCTCATTGGTGAGATCAGATCATAAACTAATCTCACTGGAAATCCACATCCCGCCCCCACCCCAAACAAAAAAGACCACAGTGAAGAACTTCTCTAAAGCAAACTTCACACTACTCAAGACTGGTGTGGTATCCTTCAAGGCCCCCGAGCCAATGGAAACCACAACCCAAGCTGCGGAAGCCCTTACAAATGCCTTCTACGAACACCTCCAGGACTGCATGGATCAGGCAATCCCTAATAAAACCAAGACTCTTTCCACCAAGGGCAAACGTCCAGTCTGGTGGACCCCAGCCATAAACAAACTTTACAATAAGAGGAGAAAGCTGTTACATGATAGAGCAAAATCCATAAAAGAGAAGACACCCTTGATCATTATTAGTAAAAAAATACAAGCACTCATAAAATCATCCAAGGCCAACTTTGAGAGAAAAATTGCCATAGATTCAAAAGACAATCATAAGGCCTTCTTCAGCTATGTTAGAAACCTGGGTGGAATCTCCCAGATATGCTCAGAATTAGTCCAAAATGATACAAAAATCACTGAACCCACAGACATTGCCAACATACTGGCAGACAGGTTCAGTGCAAACTTCCCCCCCTCTCCCCAAAAGGAGAGATAACTATCCCAGCGGAGTGTAGCCTCCCAGACATCTCAAATGCGCAGGTAAAAGCTGCTCTCTAAAGCTAAAAACACAGCATCAATGGGACCGGATGGTGTCCCGGCTGTGTGCTACACAAACTCAATGAGGAACTAAACCCGCACATAAGGCAGCTGTTTAATCTTAGCCTTACCACAGGATACGTGCCCAAGGAGTGGCGACGGCAACTGTGGTCCCACTCCACAAAGGCGGTGCCTCTACGGACCCTGGTAATTACCGCCCCATAAGCTTAACAAGCCTGGTCTGCAAAGCTATGGAGAGGATCATAATGGAACTCATAAACAAAGACATAGGGGACTTGCAGACATTGGACCCGACCCAGTTTGGCTTTGTCAAGGGCAGATCATGCCTTTTGAACTTGGTCGACTTCTTCGAAACAGTCACCAAGGCCATTGATGAGGGAAAGGCAGTCCATACAGCCTACCTTGACCTTGCAAAAGCTTTTGACACAATACCCCACTGAGGTATTATAGAGAAACTTACCAGCTTAAATGTAAACCCATATGTCACAAGATGGGTTGCAAACTGGCTAAAGGACAGAACCCACAGGGTTAGAGTTGCTGGCACCATGTCAGACTCCAAGCCGGTCACAAGTGGTGTCCCACAGGGCTCAGTCCTTGGCCCCCTGTTGTTCGGCATCTACTTCTCAGAAGTACAGGCAAACATAGGAGGACTATGGCTGACAAAGTTTGCAGATGACTGCAAACTGGGCGCCATAGTGGAAAGTACATCGGACACAGATATCCTTCAGAGGGGTCTCACGGAAACTGATAGCTGGTGCCAGAGCCATGGCCTGAAGTTAAATGCCAAAAATGTATAGTCATACCCTTCGGGAAAAACAAGGTAACCCCAAGCTACCATATAGGTGGCAATCCACTAAGCACAGAAGAGGTTATCAGGGACCTGGGGACCCTGGTTGACAGTGGCCTTTCTTTTGACACTCACATTGCTAAAGTGGTTAGAAAGACCTTCTACATTGCCCACCTGATCATGAAGGGATTCACATCCAGATCAAGTGAGGTCATTGTTCCCCTGTACTCTTCACTTATCAGACCAATGATCGAGTACAATGCCCCTTTCGGGATATATCTCACCCGACACCTGCAGCAATTGGAGAGACCCCAAAAGTTCCTCACCAAAAGGATAAAGGGATTCCAAAATCTGTCATATGCTGCCAGATTGAAGAAACTCCAGCTCTATTCAGTTGCATACCGTCTGCTCAGAGGTGACCTGTGCCTGACATACAAGGCCATGTCCAACCCGGAATTAATGGACATGCTCCACCTCAAAAAATCCAAATCTACCAGATCCACTAGAGCAAGCAACTTAAACCTTAGCACGGATATAAATAAGACATGCTGGAGGGATAGATTTGTCACTCAGAGACTCCCTATGCTGTGGAATAAAATCCCGGTCCATGTGAGGCAGAGCACCTCGCTGGCTCTGTTCAAGAGAAATCTTGACCGGTGGATGGGAGATCGTAGGTTTACCCCTGGAATCATCTCTGTGTCACTGCTGGACAGAGGCACAACAAACTAATGGGCACAATATTTTTTAACATAAGGGGTGGCGTAAGCCACAAAACTTTGGGCTAGGCTTATAAATGCCTTAGGGCAGATAGCCTAGTATAAACCTATGAACCTATTACTTTTTGTTATTTCCTTCATGGCAAGGTTCCTCCTCAAGAGGTTAGGACCCACTCAACTAGAGCAGCTTCCACTTCTGCAGCCTTTTTAAGGGGTGTCCCTACTTAAGACATTTTGGAAACTGCCACATGGTCTTCTGTTCACACTTTCACAAAGCATTATAATTTGCCTTTGTTTTCAAGAGCCAGGGCAGGGTTTGCCACTGCTGATGTTCATCGTGTTTCATTGTTGCAGTCATTAATCTTGGGTTATCCTGCTGGCAGGCTACCCGCAGTCGGCCAGAATTCCAAAGTCTAGGTCCGGTGTCGGTTGCTGTCACCTCTTCCCTGACGTCAGTGCGCCAGGGGTATAAAAGATGCAGCTGATGCCATTTACTTCAGTCTTTCTTGCTGCGCAGTGCCCGAAGCAAAAGCAGTTTGTAATTGCCAGTCGGCCGACTCCTGAGATTTTCAAATATGAATTTCAGAACCGAAGTCTTCATTAAAGCTAAGTACCCTGTTGGGGAAACTTTTTTCTTGCTCCAGACTGATGTCAGAAAAAGTTAACAATTGTATTTCTTGTGGGAAGCAAATACCTCATAAGGATTTTCACTCTTACTGTATTCCTTGCCTAGGCCCTGATCACAACATTGCTAGCTGTCGGTTTTGTGCTAGATTCAACCAACGCACTATCAAGTGTCAGATCGATTTTGCATTTCATTACTTTGGCCGAAGATTTAATTATATAATGCTGGCGGAACAGCCGACAACTGGAGTTTACAAAAAACGCAAGGACAAGGATAGGCATCCAAGGTACAAAACCGATGACGAAGCCTCTTCTAGGCCAGTCGCCAATTCTCAGTTAGGCACTTTCGCAGCCCCTGGCACCCACTACCTTAGAGCCACAGGCCGCTACCGACTCCCACATGGAGCCGACTGGGCCTCTGGAAACTTAAGGTATTGGACACTCGGAAATCAATCCCTTGGATGGGTCCGGAGCCGCTGAGCAGGCATCGGTTTCTGAGGGTGTTTTCAGACCTACACAACTATATGTTACGCCATCCTCAGCTTCAAAGACAAAGACTAAAGCAGCTCTAAAGACAAGGAAACAAGTACAGCATTCTCCTATTCAGACTTCCATGCCTAAACAACAGATGCTCAAAATGGCCGAAGACCTAATTACTTTGATCAGGGGCTTCCATCCACCTCCTGATAAGAGGCCTAGGCAAGAGACAGAGTATGAGTCTTCTGATCAAGTATCGTATTTCCTCTGATTCCTCTTCTGAACAGGATTACTCCATGCTTCCCTATGAGGATTCTGATGCTGAAAATCCATTCCTTCAGCCTCTCCTCCTGAGGACTGTTCTTTTGGGGAAACACTGCATACTATGAGGGAGCATTTCCACTGGGAGAGCCAAGATTATTCTGAGTCTAAGAAAAGGCTCAGAGACTTCCTGCTTTTTCCTCAGCACAGACCCCTTGCTATTCCACCTGTTCTAGACATTGTAGATGATGTATTTTCAGAGTCCGGACTGTCCCCTGACTCTCTACCCCCTGCACCTGCTAAGCCAGGCAGATACTACAGGGTCCCAGATTCTCATAAATTCCTATATAAAAAACCCGCTGCTGACCCAGAAACTATATCTCAGGGTCCCAAGGGGGTTAAAGCTTCTACTGCAAAAAACCCTGTCCCCTCTGATAGGGATTCTAGGGCTCTAGACAGATGGGGGGAAAAAAGTTTGCACTTCTGCCATCCTGGCTGTAAGGGCTTTAAATTGTCAATTTCATATGCTTAAATATCAGCAATATTTAATGTCACTACTTAAACAGAAAATGTTGGCAAATGCTGAATGTTCAGAGAACAAGGAATTGCAGGATTTATTGCATGCAACTGAACAAGTGGGAAAGCATACTTTGCAATGTGGTTATGATTCACTGGAGGCCTCTTGCAGGGCCGCTGTTACAGGTTCTGTTATTAGAAGGCATGCTTGGTTAAAGGAACAAAATATGCCTGATCATGTTAAAGCAAAATTATTATATGCACCATTACAGCATGACACTTTGGTACTAAAGCAGAAGAAGTGTTGAAAAAAATGGAGGATAAAGCAAAATCCATGCAGACAGTCACGGATTTCTTACAGGTACAGCCACCCAGGTTTAGCAGGAACTGGCCTTCTAAAAATTGGTCCTTTCCAGTCTCAGACAGACCACAAAGAGGCAGATACAGGCATCCCAGAGGCAGATCTCAGCCCCAAGGCTCATACAGGCCTAAATAATGGGGTGCTCCTACCTCCAAAAGCGGAGAAGACAAATCACAGCCTTACAGGAAACAGTCCCAATGACTTTCCTGTACCAGTTCCAAGCAGTTTTCTTTTGACAGCCCCCTTAGGGGGAAAACTAGCACTTTTTTCATCAAATTGGTAAATGGTTACCCAAGACAAATGGGTTCTGAACATAGTGTCCCAAGTCTACAGGTTCCATTTTCACACTCTACCAAGGTCAAAGGGCATGCCAGACCTGCCACACAATCAATGGGCAGAGGCACAAAAACAAATTACAGCACTCATGGACATGAGGGCCATTCAGCAAGTACCACAACAAGAGCAGGGGCAAGGATTTTACTCCAGACTTTTCCTAGTACCCAGGAAGGACAAAACCTGGAGACCAATTCTGGACCTGTCTATACTAAATACGTTTCTGGAAGTTCCAAAATTCAAGATGTTGACTCTTCAGCAGCTACTGCCCATGCTGGGCAAGAGGGCTTGGCTCGTAACTTTGGACCTAAAAGAGGCTTACCTGCATGTCCCAATCAGACAGTCTTGCAGAAGATACCTCAGATTCATAGCTGGCTGAATGCATTACTAATTCTCTGCACTACCCTTTGGCTTATCTACTGCTCCCAGGGTCTTTACAAAATGCCTGGCACCAGTAATTGCGTTTTGCAGACAAAAAGGAATTCAAATATATCCCTACTTGGACAACTACCTAATTCAAGCAGAAAACAAAGACACTCTTCTAAAGCATCTGGCGTTTGTAAAAAGATTACTAATTGGCCTAGGGTACACAGTAAACGAAAATAAATCAAAACTAGTGCCCTCTCAAGAGATAATATTCCTGGGTGCAAGCTTAAATACAACTGCCCAGATGGCTTATCTCACGCCAGACAAGCAAAAACAACTGACTAATGTAACCACTCCTGGTAGAACTGAAAATTACTATAATGACCAAAACAGAATGACCAGTGAAAACCAGCTCTACTTTCCACAAACGCTTTTAATCACAGAACACACTTCTCTTAGCGCCTCGACCGTAGCCTTTACAGAGTCAATTAGTAGTAAATTAGTGATAAATTAGTAGTAATGAATTCAAAGGATTATTACACAATGTGTATGCAACATTTAGATGATCAGAATGTATATATCTATTAAGTTCTCTTTTTCGTCCTTCTCTTTCTCAAATTTTATCTTGTCATGTAAATAGGATTGTGTGTCATAGAAATTAACCCTGTAGTACTACTTAACTTTGAAGGGTTTACTAGTCTTTATTTTTGTTATTGCAAACCCTAATACTAACTCCATTATTATAAATATTATTGTTATCATTGTTTTTTGGTTTGTTACATTTTCTGTATGTATCTCATTCTGTGGAGTTTCTCCCGCTACTGAAAAAAAAATGGAATACCAGCTAGCCTAGCCCGGTCAACAAATGTAAAATAAATAAATAAATAAATAAATAAATATAGTTGAATACATACATCAAATTTAATACGAGCACAAAATGAGTTTCAGAAGTTGTTAAATAAAGGTGTAAGTTTATATTATTTTACAACTTATGATGTAACACATAAACTCAAAGTCAGGAGAAGTACAATAGCAAAATTCTTTTGTGTTCCAAAAATTCATAAAGACCCAGTAAAACCGCCTGGCCGTCCTATAGTGTCAGCTACAGGTTATTTTACATATAATTTAAGTTGTCTCTTGCATGAAATCTTAGTGAAGGAAGTAATGAAGTTGACATCCTATATTAAGGATTCTTTTGATTTTCTGAG
The DNA here is from genome assembly GCF_019279795.1 of Protopterus annectens. Lineage (NCBI taxonomy): Eukaryota > Metazoa > Chordata > Ceratodontiformes > Protopteridae > Protopterus > Protopterus annectens. Next base: position 742,502,854 of record NC_056733.1, on the reverse strand, counting down.
TAAAATTGAAGATGTGATATGGGAAGAGAATATGTATTTCATAACAGCAGATGTAGTGAGTTTGTATACCAATATATCACATACTCTGGGTTTGGAAGCCATACAATATTTTTTAGGGGATAGTCCCAATACTCAGTATATCAAAGAATTACTGGATTTTTGTCTTAAAAATAACATGTTTGAATTTGAAGGTAACCTGTATAAACAGAATATAGGTACAGCAATGGCAGCGGCATTTGCCCCAGCGTATGCCAATTTATTTATGGGGCTGATGGAGAATATACATATTTACAGAAGTGAATTTTTTAGAAAATATGTAATAAAATATTATCGATTTATAGATGACTTGGTTTTTATTTGCAAAGGGGGAAAATAAATTTCATCTGGGTTTATAGAGTATTTAAATGTTAATGAGTTTGGTATTAAATTTGATGGTATTCAGAGAGGTACAATGATAAATTTTTTGGATATTACACTTAGAGGTGATAAGAATAAAAAATACATACTAATATATATAGAAAGTTTAACCAAATAAATTTGATGTTGCATGCTACAAGTTGTCACCCTAAGCATACAATAGAATCTATCCCATATGGAGAAATGCTTAGGATTAAAAGATTGAACAGTGACATAAAAGAAGCATATGAAGAAGCTCAGAGGGTGGCTGTGATGTTTATTTCAAGAGGTTATGAGACGGATAACGTGTACGGTAGCGTACAGAAAATATTTAATAAAAAACAAGGAGGGATAAAAGTTAATGTAGGTGGACATAAAAGAAAAGAAGCTGTAGAAACGACGTCTGGAAAGGAGAACATGTTCTTTGTTACTAAATATAGCTTATTTTCTCAGAGATTGACAGAAGTGGTTAAGGAATACTGGGAACAAATTAGAAGGGATGTTCAATCATTATCACGAATAGAGTTAGGAATTTCTTACCAAAGGGGAAGAAATTTAAAGGATTTTCTGGTGCATGCAAAATATAGAAGACCTATAGAGAAAATGCTGGAGAATGTGGAAATGAAAGGAACATTTCCTTGTGGTAAATGCTCTGTATGTCAGCATATAATGACAAAAATAGAGAAAATAGGGGGAAAAAGATTTAATACACTGGGAACGTACTCTTGTTATAGTAAAGGTGTGATTTATGGTTTAATGTGCCCTTGTAATAAATGTTATATAGGGGAAACAAAAAGATCTTTGGCAGAACGAATAAAAGAGCATGTGAGAGACATCAGAAATAATAAAATTCTTAGTCCTGTAGCTGAACACTTTAATAAAGAACATAATGGTGATATAAAAACCATGAAAGCAACAGTGCTGGAGCAAGTAACATTACAACATGGTAATGTAGAGTTATTAAAATATGTATTAAGACAGAAGGAATCTATTTTAATAATGAAATATGACACACATATACCTAAGGGTATGAACAAGGAATGCAATTGGCATAGTTTTATATAATGTTTTTTAACTTTAAGAAGAGAATTGAATAATTGTGGTAATTTAATTGTTAATTAATTAATTAACAGAAATTGTATAAATAAGATATCTTTTAACAATGAAAGTTTTTACTCTGTAAAGGCTATGGCCGAGGCGCTAAGAGAAGTGTGTTCTGTGATTAAAAGTGTTTGTGGAAAGTAGAGCTGGTTTTCACTGGTCATTCTGTTTTGGTCATTATAGTAAAACCAACTGACTACTTACTTCAAGAAACTGGCAACAAAAATCCACTTATCTGCAAGGAAAATCCTGCAGGCCTTAGGTTTCATGGCATCCTGCATTCTACTAATTCCATATGCCAGACTGCATATGAGGAAACTACAATGGTATCTGAAAAGTGTTTGGACTCAGCATTGCCACAGCCTGGAGACAGTAATTGCACTCATTCCCTGAATACAACAGGATTTCAGATGGTGGGCAGATCACCACAACAAAGGTCTGCAATTCAGTTTACCCATAGCCAGACAGACACTGACAACGGATGCATCAGATTATGTCTGGGGGGCCCATATGGCAGGAAAATGTATTCAGGGCACATGGCCTGCAAACCAGATGCATCTTCACATCAATCAAAAAGAGATGCTAGCTGTTCAAAATGCCCTGACAGCTTTCAAGGACCTGCTTCATCCAGGACAATTACTGATAAAGACAGACAACACTACGGTCATGTGGTACATAAACAAGCAGGGAGGTACTCATTCCTACCCCCTCTGCAGACAAGCAATGACCTTATGGGACACAGCATTGGCTTTTCAAGTTCACCTGCAAGCACAATTCCTGCCAGGAAAAACAAATACTCTGGCAGATGAACTAAGCAGAAAGCTCATGGATCCCCACGAATGGAAACTGGATCCACAAGTCTTCAGGATGATGATAAGGAAATGGGGATGCCCAGACATAGAGCTATTTGCCTCCCCTCACAACTGTCAGTTGCAGAGATTTTGCACAAGGATTTACCACAAGCAAGCATGGAAAGTGGACGCCCTATCATTCAGCTGGAAAAATCTAACAGTATATGCTTTTCCACCACTACCTCTCCTTCCCAGAGTACTCCTAAAGGTCAGACAAGAGAAGCCAAAAATGATTCTGATTGCACCAGACTGGCCACGCCAGCACTGGTACCCAATCCTAAAGAGCTTGTCTCAAGGTCCAGCATGGATATTGCCTCAAACTTTTCACTTGCTGACCCAACAAAACAATCAGATCCTGCACAGCCAACTCAGGACCTTAAATCTGGCAGCATGGCAGATAATGTAGCCATTCAGAAAACTCCTCTTTCAAAAACTGTTATGGATGTTATCTTGGAGGTCAGGAGGCCCAGTATCAGAAAATCTTATGCAGAAAAATGGAAGAGATTCTGTGCTTGGAACCAGGAACAAGGCATGGACACATCTGTACCAAATATTCCTCAGATTTTACAATACCTAACTGAGATGATGAACAAAGGCCTTTCTTTCTCATCAATTAAGATTCATGCCTCTACCATTTCTGCACATTACAATACGGAACCACCTATCTTTTCTCATCCGTTAATAAGGCAGTACCTCAGAGGGGCCAAAAACATTAGTCCTCCAAGAAGAGCACCAATTCCGGCCTGGGACCTCAATTATGTTTTGAAAAAACTCACACTGCCTCCTTTCGAGCCAGCATCAACAGTGGATATTAAATTCTTATCCTGGAAAACAGCTCTGCTCCTAGCCATAACCTCTGCAAGGCGAGTCTCAGAGTTACAAGTACTCATGGCTGTGGAACCTTTCATCATTTTTCATCCAGACAGGGTTTCTCTGAGGACAAACCCTACATTTATGCCTAAGGTGGTGTCCAGTGTGGCCCTCAATCAATCCATTCACTTGCCTACCTTTTACCCAAATCCACAGAACAAGGGTGAGAAAATTCTGCATTCTTTGGACATACACAGGCAGTTACGCTTCTACTTGGGCAGAACTAAAGCTTTCAGAAAGACTGAGCAACTTTTAGTGTCATATGCTGCAGGATCACAAGGAAAGGCTATCTGAAAACAGACTGTTTCTAAATGGATAGGCCATTGCATCCATTTCTGCTATTCTCAACATGGCAAATCAGTGCCTAAGGGCATTAGGCCCCATTCCACCAAATCAGTGCCTAAGGGCATTAGGCCTCATTCCACCAGAGCAGCAGCCTTCCTCAGAGGAGTACCAACCAAAGAAATCTTAGAGGCTGCAACTTGGAGTTCAGTGCACACCTTTACAAAGCACTACCACTTGCCTCTCTACTCTAAGTCCAGAGCAGGCTTCGCCACTGCAGTTCTGCAGGGCCTCATAGCCCCTCCTAATCCTATTTAGGCCCAGCCTCTCATCCTCAGCTTTGGGATTCAACCCAAGAGTAGTGACTGCAACAGTGAAACACGATGAACATAGTACAGTTGTGTACCTACCATAAATGTAGATGTTCAAGTGTATTCACTGTTGCAGTCCAGGTTACCCACCCACCATCCCCCCTTCTCTTTGCTGGGACTTATCTGCACTTCTCTGTCCTATACAACCTTTTTGGTGTATTTGCTTGTAGATGAAGGAAATGTTATTTTTGTGCATGCATTTCTTATTGATATATTTTTCAGCCTACCTATTTGGGGCACCTGACATCTGGGGCAAGAAAAACTGAAGAAAATGGCATCGGCTGCATCTTTTATACCCCTGGTGCACTGACGTCAGGGAAGAGATGACAGCAACCGACGCCGGACCTAGACTTTGGAATTCTGTCTGACTGCGGGTAGCCTGCGAGCAGGATAACCCAAGAGTAATGACTGCAACAGTGAATACACTTGAACATCTACATTTATGGTAGGTACACAACTGTACTTTCTGCAGGGCATTATCTCCTATCCTTAATTCTGTTGGTTCCTCCTACCTTTTCTCTGGGCTTTGGTAATCAATCCATTGGTTAGGACTGCAACAGTGAAACATGATGAACATAGTACAGTTGTGTACACTTGCCATAAATGTAGATGTTCGAGTATATTCACCATTGCAGTCCTCCTTCCCCCTTTTTCTCTTTTCCTAAGGTACAGGCTAAATTTGGTTTAAACCTTGTTTTCTGGGCCTTCTGACTGTTATGCAAGAAAGACTGAGGAAGTGACGTCGTCTGCCTCCTTTTGTATCGGACACCCTGACGTCCTTTACAACTGATGACAGCTGACATCATTTTTACTTACCTTTGGTATTCTGGCAGATCGAGGGCTACCAGGAGCCAGATAACTCATTGGTTAGGACTGCAACAGTGAATACACTCGAACATCTATATTTATGTTAAGTGTACGCAACTGTACTTTCTCTTCAGTGACCTTCACACTCGGGTCCCTGAATTGTCCAACTCATTTCACCAGATTGCAGAGAGATCTCCTGAAGGAGCTTGAAGATACTCTCCAGGGTACAATAGCTATGGGTGTATCAAACAAAGTGTCCTCCCAGCTCTCCACCTTAAATTTAGTAGTTAACTCATCCATGAGGCTTGTTTCTTATGCAGCCAATGGAGCGAGTAGGTCATTGGATTCAAGAATTGCCCTCAGGAGACATTCCTGGATGCGCCTGTGTAACTTTGCGGAACCCTTGAAGTCATCCTTTGTTAATGCACCCTTTGACGGCTCATCCTTGTTTGGGACTAAAGTTAAAAGAGACACTAACCAGGTGTGAGCAGGAAGGAAAAACTCTCTCTGCCATCGGAGTCCATTTTCCACACCTTCTAGACCTTATCCTAAAGGTCAGAAAGGAGGGAAAAATGTGGTTTTGAAAATCCCAGAGGGCTATTCAAGACACACACGGTGAGCCTTCCCCCAGGGGCATAGGGGGAAGCAATAATGGAAGACACCGGCCATGCAGCAGAGGGGGTTCGCAGAGCCAGGATGACAGAGAGTCTTTCTTTGGTAAGCCCTTTCAGCGCTCCTAAAAGGAGGCCCATCTGTCCCTCTCTGGAGGCAAGTCGGAGGTCAATTATCTCTGTACCCTGACAAAGTAAAATCTTCTTTTTTAATACAAAATGGTGAGCGCTTTTGCAATGGTAACCATTGCTTCATCAGACAGTTCATTCAAACAGCAACAGCACTTAAATACTTTAATTCATTACTAAAATAACCAATCCTACCACTCAAAGTTAATTCAGCACTCAGCAATCAATTAATTACTATGGTTACGTTTTGCCCTTAGTTAATTGCTGAAGTCAGAAAACTCTTTAAAAACCACATGCACAAAATGTAAAGACAAGAACATGTGGATAAATATAATTAAAATACATCAAAAATTAACTGCTTATGTACGTGGATATAAGCATAAAAATATATATAAAAGTATTAGCAGTCCACACTCAACAACTTAATACATATATTCTGCCTAATAAATGCACATGTTGTCCACCTAGTAAATACATATGCTTTAATGCATACATCTCAACAAATGCTTGTCTTTAGTGATTTCTATGCTAGCAGCAGCTCAAGAAATACTGTCATATTGACCCAAAGCCCTGCATGTGTTTATGTAGTCTTCTCTTATTAAAATAGTATTATTATTTTTTATTTTATTTTAACCTTCTAGATTTTATCACTGGCTTCAATGGAACACTATCATTCAAACCCAAACCTCTGTGTGCTCCTAAATGCAAAATCCATTTTACTTCCATATTTTGAGTAGTATTGACTATGTCCCCCATCCTATTGCTGACATTCTGAATTTGTAAAACCTGAAACAAAAATATATGGTCATCCCCCTTATCCAATGTATGCTTAGCCAAATCACTATACAGTTGCCCTTTTCTAGTGCAGTAAAGGTGATCCCTTATCCGTTCCCTAAGGTGATGGTTAGTTTTCCAACATAGAAATGGAAACATGTTGTGCAGTGAGCTACATACACTACATTTTTGGTGACTAACTGTCACCTTAGGGAACGTTACCTGGTGCCATGATAGCTGAACTTGGAGAAGATCAAGAAAATGAGTGTAGTGGTTTTCTCACTTTCTCTGTCATCTCCAGGTTTTGCAGTCTCATACTGTGTGTGTGTGTGTGTGTGTGTGTGTGTGTGTGTGTGTGTGTGTGTGTGTGTGTGTGTGTATATATATATATATATATATATATATATATATATATATATATATATATATGGGTCTCGTACTGTTCCCCGAACGGCCATTTCACCAAAACTGAAACAGCCGGGCATACTTTTGTGAAAGTACTTTTCACCGAAAAGGACTTTCACGAAAGTATGCTGAAATGTAAGGGAAATCATGGGGTAATGGCTGTTGCTGAGATTGTAGTACAGCGGGGATAAGGGAATATTACCTTTTCTCTACTGTAGTGCAATCTTGGAGTGAGAATATAAAAGTAGAAGGGGAGTGGGTGGCACAGCCCCCCCCCACAGGGGTGCTTGCCCCCCTGCGTAAACATTACGTGTGTTTTTTTTTGTTTTTTTTTTACTTTTTTGAGGGACTTTAGCGAAAGTGCTTTTTCGGTAAAAAGCACTTTCGCTAAAGTGTGTTCGGTAGATGTGGTTTCGGACTATTGAACTTTTGTTCAATAGTCCTAGACCCATATATATATATATATATATATATATATATATATATATATATGTATGTGTGTGTGTGTATGTGTGTGTATATATATACACACATTTTTTTGCAGAATTCTGAGGCACATGACCACTTTAATTCTAATGGTACAACTTGCCCACATACCTGTGAGGAAAGTCCAGTGATATCGCAGGAACCCCTAAGATCAGCATTCTTATAAACTAGAACACCCCATCCAGCCCTGTCATGCTTAATGAAGGAACTGGGCTGGTAGATCAGTGCTGTAAAAGATAACAAGGATTTAGCTTGCATAGGCCCCACCCACTACCAGACCATGACTACAGATGCTTTAAGGTAGGCTGGGGGGGGGGGTCAGACTGTTAGAACTTGAAAGAACAGGGTACCTTGACCAAGTCAGCGGGCAAACTATGCGAAACCTGAAAGAGACACTGGTAAGTTAGAATTATCTTTAATTAAACCCCTATTGGTTCTAGACATTCTGGGCATGTAATGGACAGCACAGCAGTCCTATGGTACATCACACTGATAGAGAGGTATACAATCTTTGCAACTGTCAAGATGGTGCTGGAAACATGAGAGATGACTATAAACCACAGCAGGTTGTTAATAACTGCATACATTCATTTTCTGTGTTTTAAAGTATAGCCAAACCAAACCACTTATACTGTCCTGTTGAGGTGAGAAAAAGACCAAATCATGGCATGTCTTCAGTTAATGGAGTTTGGCTTTATTGGCTGAATGTACCTATAAAGATATGAAAAGTCATGGACATTGTTCTTAAGGAGTCATTTGCATGTACCCTATGGACCGCCACTACCTGAGGTTCAGTGAAGAAGACTGGTACAGATGGCTTGTCTGTGTGAACTTTTAACTCTTTTTTTATTTATTCTTTGTTGAGCGAGTAAGTCTCACTAGGCTAATAGCCCTTTTCAGGGGATACCCAAGTTGGCATTTATACTAATAGGGGAAATTTGGTCAGGGCATCAGAGAACTTCCCCTACTCTTGGTAGTAGGGGAAAGAGTTTGTGTGTGACACAGCTGACTTCCTGCTCCCATTCCAGGAACAGAGAGAAAACATGTCTGATTCAGCTTTTGCCAAAACTGAAATGAAAGTTTTGGAAAATGCAGTAGAAATGGTAGAATCGCTACCAGAAATGTTCTCAAATTAATTGATAGTAGAGAAAACATTATTTTTAAATGGAGAAGAGGTCAAGGAGGAAACAGAGGTGAATGTAGAGGTTGAAGTGGATTCAGACCAAAATTTCCAGAAAAATCTGAATCAACAAAAACAGTGGCAAAAGGCATTGTTTCAACCCTCCAGTTGGGAGGGTTGCAGGATGTTTATCTGGAGGAGATGATAAACCATAGTGAGAGCTACAGTATCCTGGAGTGAGATTATGGAGAAAATAGAAGAAGAAAGTGAGCCAGAGAAAGTTCCAGAGAAAAAGACTTATGCTGAAACAGTGGGACAAACTACAAAAGAGGAGAAGGGGAATAAAAAAAAACAAGAAATTTGTTGTTCAGGTAAGCAGTAGAAAGGAAGAAGGTTTGGACAGATATGAGGTATGGGGCAATGTTATAGTACCGCTGGGTGTTAATGTTGAAGCAGTAAGAGTTTTCATTTTGATTAACAAAGAGACATTTTGTGACTTGATATTTGAAATGGGGCAGGCTATGAAATTTTTGGAGGGGATTTATGAAAGAAAACAGACTTTCCATGGTCAGAATATGTTGTACAATGTTTTTTTACACAAACAAAAAAGGCTTTTGATTCAGTTTACAACTGAAGTAGAAGCAAAAGGCCTTAAAGAACATTTGTTGACAATATGTAGAGAAGTGATGGGCACTACTGAAATATATGATGAAAGAGGACAATGGACTGTGGGTGGGAATGTGGAGTAATTTTAAAAATGGAAAATGACAGTGTGATACATATACTTTGTATTATTAATGTGCATGGTAATAAAGGATTTGTAAAGTACAGAGGACAATCTAAAATGTGTTATTTTTGTGGAAAGAATGATCATTTAATTAATGTATGTGACAAAAATGTTATGTATGTGGTCAGACAGGTCATAATACAAAAAAAGTGAATTAAAGTGTACAAAATGTGGCAATGCTGAACATTCATGGTTGCAGTGTGAGATAGAGACGCAAGAAAATGAAAATAAAAAAGAAACCGTAAATGAATTTATACAAGAAAAAGAGATATAAAAGAATATTGTATGTGGAGTTACACCACAAATGAAAAATGTACAAGTTGTCTTTACAATTAAAGAGAAAGATAAAGAAAAAGAGAGATGAGACAAGTGAAGAGGAGTCAGGGTGGCATATGGCAAAAGGCAAGAAAAATTCTATAGGAAGAAGAGTCAGGGAAAGAAAAAGAAAGTTTAAATATATTATGGTAAGAGAAAATAAAAAGGTAAGGATTAAAAACATATTTAATATAACTATTCAGTAAAGCTGAAAAATTTAGCTTTAAATGTGAACAGTATGAAAAATATGAAAAGGGGAATTAAAAGTATGTATTGGTGTGCAGCTGTATATGCTCAAATAACAGTGTTTGAAAACATTAGACTGTTAACAGAAGCAGAAAGGGTACAAACAGGCTTTGGATTGGTACTGTTGTTTGGAATATAGGTAAAGAAACGTATTCAGGTAAATGTATATTGTTTAAAGAGAATATAAAGTTATTAGAAATAATAATAGAACTAGGGAGAATAACTGTAGTTGATCTGAGATGGAAAAGGTATGTATATAGGGTTATAGCCTTATATGCATATGTGACAAAGAAGAGAGAGAGAAACAATTTTTAAAAGTGTACTTAATTATGTTTATGTGAATATGGATATAATAATTGCAGGTGACTATAGTTGCAACTTAAGGAATAAAAAGAACTGTGGTGTTCATAGGTTTATACTAGGCTATCTGCCCTAAGGCATTTATAAGCCTAGCTCAAATTTTTGTGGCTTACGCCACCCCTTATATGAAAAAATACTGTGCCCATTAGTTTGTTGTGCCTCTGTCCAGCAGTGACACAGAGATGATTCCCGGGGTAAACCTACGATCTCCCATCCACAGGTCAAGATTTCTCTTGAACAGAGCCAGCGAGGTGCTCTGCCTCACATGGACCGGGATTTTATTCCACAGCATAGGGAGTCTCTGAGTGATAAATCTATCCCTCCAGCATGTCCTATTTATATCCGTGCTAAGGTTTAAGTCGCTTGCTCTAGTGGTTTTGGTGGATTTGGATTTTTTGAGGTGGAGCATGTCCATTAATTCCGGGTTGGACATGACCTTGTATGTCAGGCACATGTCACCTCTGAGCAGACGGTATGCGACTGAATAGAGCTGGAGTTTCTTCAATCTGGCAGCATATGACAGATTTTGGAGTCCCTTTATCCTTTTGGTGAGGAACTTTTGGGGTCTCTCCAATTGCTGCAGATGTCGGGTGAGATACATCCCGAATGGGGCATTGTACTCGATCATTGGTCTGATAAGTGAAGAGTACAGGGGAACAATGACCTCACTAGATCTGGATGTGAATCCCTTCATGATCAGGTGGGCAGTGTAGACGGTCTTTCTAACCACTTTAGCAACGTGAGTGTCAAAAGAAAGGCCACTGTCAACCTGGGTCCCCAGGTCCCTGATAACCTCTTCTGTGCTTAGTGGATTGCAACCTATATGGTAGCTTGGGGTTACCTTGTTTTTCCCGAAGGGTATGACTATACATTTTTTGGCGTTTAACTTCAGGCCATGGCTCTGGCACCAGCTATCTGTTTCCGTGAGTCCCTTCTGAAGGATATCCGTGTCCGATGCACTTTCCACTATGGCGCCCAGTTTGCAGTCATCTGCAAACTTTGTCAGCCAAAGTCCTCCCATGTTGGCCTGTACTTTAAAATAGTTATATAAATTATGAGGAGGGGACAATTAAAGATATGTTGGAATAAACACTGGACATATAAAAGGAATAAAATTAAGACAGAAATGGATTTGTTTTTAATATCAAAGTTTAAAATTACTCAAACTGAATACAATATACTGGATTTTCTGATTATGTGACTATTTGGATAAAAATTCATGAAAATGAGGAATATATTAAAATAGGAAAAGGAATAAAAAGCATTAATGAAAAAGAATTGGATATAGGAGAAAGAAAAGAGCTTATAGAATTATAGAAACAACTGTGAAGACTGGTAGAGAAGGGGTGAAGGCTGCCAGCCTAGTCAAATAGAATTTAATACATAATTCTGGCATTTGTAAATATAAATATAAAATACAGGCTTGTTTCTTGAATGAAAGAAAACACTGTAAAATGTGAACTTAAAGATTGTAGCAACATTACCATCTGCTGTAAGGAAAACTAAGCCAAGCATTTCAAATGTTCTTTGAAATTAAAATTATGATGTTCATCGTGTTACACTGCTGCAGTCATCACACTTGGGTTATCCTGCCGTCAGGCAGTCCCGCAGTCTGCCAGAGTTCCAAAGTCTTGGTCCGGCGTCGGTTGCTGTTGCTTCTTCCCTGATGTCAGTGCTCCAGGGTTATATAAGATGCATCCGACGCCATTTTCTTCAGTCTTTCTTGCCGCACGGTGCCCGAAGCAGAAGCAGTTCGCAAGTGCCGGTCGGCCGACTCCTGAGATTTTCGAAGTCGAATTTCAGATCCGAAGTCTTCAATAAAGCTAAGTACCTCATTGGGGAAACTTTTTTCTTGCCTCAGACCGATGTCAGAAAAAGTTAATAATTGTATTTCTTGTGGGAAGCAAATACCTCATAAGGACTTCCACTCTTACTGTATTCCATGCCTAGGCCCTGATCACGACGTCACTATCTGTCGGTTTTGTGCTAGATTTAACAAATGCACTATAAAAAGATGTTTTGATTTTGCTTTACATTACTTTGGCCGAAGGTTCAATTATACTATGCCATCGGATCAGCCGACAACCTCAATACCGAAAAAACGCAAAGACAAGGATAAAGACAGGCATCCGAGGTCCAAAACCGATGATGAAACTTCTTTTAGGCCAGTCGCCGGTTCTCAGTGAGGCGCTTTTGCAGCCGCTGACACCTGCTACCTTAGAGCACAGGCCGCTTCCGACTCCCACATGGAGACATCTAGGCCTCTGGAAACTCAAGGTATTGGGCCTATGGAAACTAATCCCTCCGATGGGTCCAGAGCAGCTGAGCAGGCATCGGTTTCTGAGGGTGTTTTCAGACCTTCACAACTTACCACTAAAACAACAGCCAAGACAAAGGTACCATTAAAGACAAAGAAACAAGTACAGCATTCTCTTGGACAGTCCTCCATACCTAAAAAACAGATGCTTAAAATGGCCGAAGACCTCATTACTCTAATCAGGGGTTCCCGTTCCCCTCCTGAGAAAAGGCCTAGGCAGGATACAGACTATGACTCCTCTGATCAGGTTTCCATTTCCTCTGATTCCTCTTCAGACCAGGGATACTGTCTACCCCCCTATGAGGACTCTGATGCTGAAGAATCTATCCCTTCAGCCTCTTTTCCTGAGGATTATTCTTTTGGGGAAACTTTACATACCATGAGGGAGCATTTCCATTGGGAAAGTCAGGATTACTCAGAATCCAAGAAAAGGCTCAGGGATTTCCTCTTATTGCCTCAGCACAGGCCCCTGGCTATTCCGCCTGTGCTAGATATTGTGGATGATGTGTTCTCTGAATCCAGCCTATCTCCTGACTCTTTTCCCCCTGCTCCAGCCAAGCCAGATAGGTATTATAGAGTCCCTGACTCTCACAAGTTTCTTTACAAAAACCCTTCTGCTGATCCAGAAACTATTTCCCAGGGTCCAAAAGGGGTTAAGCCTTCCATTGCAAAAAATCCAGTACCCCCTGGCAGAGATTCCAGAGCTTTGGATAGATGGGGAAAGAAAGTATACACGTCTGCAACTTTAGCAGTAAGAGCCTTAAATTGCCAGTTTCACATGCTTAAGTACCAACAATATTTAATGGCTCAGTTAAAACAGAAAATGCTTGCAAGCTCAGAAGCTCCTGATTGTAAAGAAATGCAGGATTTGTTGCATGCAGTTGAACAGGTGGGAAAACAAACTCTGCAATGTGGTTTTGATTCTTTAGAGGCCTCTTGTAGAGCTGCAATTACAGGTTCTGTTATTCGAAGACATGCTTGGTTAAAAGAACAGAGTTTACCTGATCATGTTAAGGCAAAATTATTGGATGCTCCTTTACAGCACGACACCTTGTTTGGTGTTAAGGCAGAAGAGGTGTTAAAGAAAATGGAGGATAAAGCTAAATCTTTGCAAACAGTCAAGGATTTCTTACAGGTACAGTCACCTCAGTTTAGCAGAAATTGGCCAACAAAGAATTGGTCCTTTCCAGTGTCAGACAGACCACAGAGAGGCAGATACAGACACCCAAGAGGCAGATCCCAACCCCAAGGCTCAAACAGACAAAGACAGTGGGGCACCTCAACCCCAAAAGGAGGTGAGGACAAGTCTCAACCTTACAGGAAACAGTCACAATGACTTTCCTCTTCGTACGCCAAGCACGTCCCTTTTGGAAGCCCCCTTAGGGGGGAAACTATCACTTTTTTCTCAAAACTGGCAAACAATCACCCAAGACAAATGGGTTCTGAATATTGTGTCTCAAGGTTACAGATTCCACTTTCATACTTTACCAAAGCTAAAAGGAATGCCAGACCTGCCACAAAATCAATGGGCAGAGGCACAAAAACAAATTTCAGCCCTCATGGACATGAGAGCTATTCAAAAAGTACCACAACAGGAACAAGGACAAGGATTTTACTCAAGACTCTTCCTGATTCCCAGAAAGGACAAAGCCTGGTGGCCCATACTAGACCTTTCAATTCTGAATACTTACCTGGATATTCCAAAATTCAAAATGTTGACATTACAGCAGCTTCTACCCATGCTGGGCAAGAAGGCTTGGCTTGTTACTCTGGACCTCAAAGAGGCATACCTGCATGTCCCTATCAGACAAAATTGCAGAGGATACGCCAGATTCAAAGCTGGTACAATGCACTACCAATTCTCTGCACTGCCCTTTGGCTTATCTACTGTGCCCAGGGTCTTCACAAAGTGCCTGGCACTAGTAATTGCATTTTGCAGACAAAAAGGAATTCAAATATATCCATACCTGAATGACTGCCTCATTCAAGCAGAGACAAAGGACATTCTTCTACAGCATCTGGCATTTGTAAAAAAGTTGCTAATTTCTCTAGGGTACACAGTAAATGAAAAGAAGTCAAAACTAGTGCCCTCACAACAGATTATATTCCTGGGTGCCAGCTTAAATACAATGGCCCAGATGGCTTACCTCACGCCAGACAAACAAGTTCAACTAACTCAATATTTTCAATTACTGGCAAAAAAGTCCCATCTCCCTGCAAGAAAAATTCTGCAGGCCCTGGGATTCATGGTATCCTGCATACTACTAATACTATATGCCAGACTGCATATGAGGAAATTACTATGGTACCTAAAAAGTGTTTGGACTTAACACTCTCACAGTTTAGAAGCAGTAATACCAATGATTCCCTGCCTGCAACAGGCATTTCGATGGTGGGCACAGGAATGTCACCTAAACAAGGGTCAACCTTTTACCCAACCCACAGCCAGGCAAACTCTAACAACTGATGCTTCAGATTATGCCTGGGGAGCACATATGGCAGGAAAATGCATTCAGGGCAAGTGGACCACAGACCAGATGCATCTTCACATCAATCAAAAAGAGATGTTGGCTGTTCAAAATGCCCTAACAGCTTTCAAGGACCTTCTACATCCAGGACAACTATTACTAAAAACAGACAATACCACAGTAATGTGGTACATAAACAAGCAAGGGGGCACTCATTCTTATCCCCTATGCAGGCAAGCCATGACCTTGTGGAACACAGCTCTAATGTACCAAGTTCACCTGCAAGCACAATTCTTGCCAGGAAAGAAAAGTACTCTGGCAGACGACCTAAGCAGAAATATCATGGACCCTCACGAATGGAAATTGAATCCACAAATCTTCAGCATGGTAACGCAAAAATGGGGATGCTCAGACATAGATCTTTTTGCCTCCCCACTGAATTGCCAACTACACAAATTCTGCACAAGGACTTATCACAAACAAGCATGGAAAGTGGATGCTCTTCTGTTCAGCTGGAAAAACCTAAAAGTTTAAGCCTTCCCACCACTGCTTTTCCTTTTAAAGGTACTCCTAAAAGCCAGACAAGAAAAAACACAGATGATTCTGATTGCTCCAGACTGGCCATGCCAGCACTGGTACCCTATCTTAAGGAACTTGGCTCAGGGTCCACCATGGATTTTGCCTCAGATTCCACACCTTCTGAATCAACAAAACAATCAGATCCTCCACGGTCAGCTCAAAACCCTAAACCTGGCTGCATGGCAGATACTTTAGTCAAACAGGCAACACCTCTCTCTAAAGCTGTTACGGATGTCATTTTGGAGGCCAGGAGGCCTAGCACCAGGAAAGCTTACACAGAAAAATGGAAGAGATTCTGCACCTGGAACCAGACTCAAAGCCTTGACCCTCTTGTTCCAAACATTCCTCAGATTTTACAATACTTAACTGAGTTGCTGGACAGAGGCCTATCCTTCTCATCAATTAAGATCCATGCCTCTGCCATTTCAGCACATTACAACACGGATCCTCCTTTATTCTCTCATCCCTTGCTAAAGCAGTACCTCAGAGGGGCTAAAAACATAAGACTGCCCCGGAGAGCACCAACACCAACTTGGGACCTCAATTTCGTTTTGGAAAAACTGACCCTACCACCTTTTGAGCCAGCCAATACAGCTGATCTAAGATTTTTATCATGGAAAACAGCTCTGCACCTGGCAGTAACTTCAGCATGAAGAGTCTCAGAGCTAAAGGCATTAATGGCAGTGGAACCTTTTATAATTTTTCATCAGGACAGGGTATCTTTAAGGACAAACCCTACCTTTATGCCAAAGGTGGTATCTAGTGTGGCTCTTAACCAAACCATCCATTTGCCAACTTTTATCCAAACCCCCAGAATAAAGGGGATAAACTTCTGCATTCTTTGGACATACACAGGCAGCTGCGATTCTACTTGGACAAAACAAAAGCTTTCAGGAAAACAGTTGATGTTATGTGATCCTATCTCGCCTACATTCTGACTGATGGGTTCGGAGCCAATCCCTCGGCTCCGACTCGGCACGCTTATGCTAAAGAGCGAAGTCTCTTATTGGCTGAGCTTACTATATCCCAGGATGCACCACTACCAGTCCCCCAGATCTTGTTTGCCGCTAACTAGCAAATACGTGGTCTCGAGCTGGCTGAGCTAAGTAGTGTTTTTCACTAACTATTTCTGTCAGGAATTTTCTAATTCTATAACAAAAAAGCTGTTTTAACAGCTATACCGTACTTTTTGTGTGTGACTGGTATTTTTGTAGAAAATTTTGTGTGTGATTGTGTGTTTGTTCTGACTAGAGGCCCCTTTGAATTGAAGGGCCTTTCCCTGTCAGTCAATTATTTTCAAATCCTTAGGGGTTCTAGGATCCCCTTTAGTTATTTTTTCTGTAGTTGTCGGACTATCAATCTTAATCGGCAACCGTAAGCTAATCATTGTAGTGACAGTCATTTAAAAAAAAAAAAAAAAAAAAAGTGTGTTTTTTCTGTGATAAAGCTACTAAATTTGTTGCTATAATGTCTCAGGCTCCTAGGCCTTCGGGCTTTAAGAAGTGCACTAAGTGCAGTTTTAAAATGTCAATCACAGATGACCACTCTCTCTGTGTATATTGTTTGGGCGCCAAACATTTGCAGGAGTCCTGCAGCGTGTGTCACGCGTTTTCCTCGAGGGTCCTCCAAGAGAGGAAAAATAAACTTATTTTGAAAGGCCTTATAAAACCCTCTTTTGAAGAAGCATTAGCGCCTCTCCTTCTCCTGCTAAAGAAAAGGGCGCCGGCTCACCAGTCCGTCGGACCCGACCGCCAAAAGACATAGGCAGGCTTCTCCTTCGGCTCCACGGACTTCAGAGCCGAGGGTGGAACGGTCTGCCTCGATGCCTCCAGTCTCGACTCCTCTGGGTTCGGAGCCGACGGCTGGGGCATCGAGAGGCGGGTCACCTTCATCGGCTCCACTGATCTCGGAGCCGATGAAGGTTGTCCGCTCAGACACTTCCTCCTCGACGCCGAAGTCCTCTTCAGCACCGATGGAAATTGGTTTGGACACCCCTTCGGCGCCGTTAGTTATCGAGTCGCCTCGGAGCCAGTCCCCTAGTCCCTTGGAGCCGTTGGAGAGACCTACTCGGACCCGTTCGGTCTCTTCCAGGTCATCGAGGATGTCAGATTCGGACATAGACAGGGTGCTCCAAAGACTGTTCCAGTCCCAGTCTTTCAAAAATTTGTTTCGGCTCCGACCCAATTGGCTTCGGAGCCGATAGCCCACTCCATTGCCATTCCTCCTCCGACCGCCCGGCCCGTCGGAGCAGGTGCTGATGGAGCCAGTAGAGATCCTGGGGTCGGCTCCGACCCTTACTCCAACCCCGGCCTTCGGGTCCGAGTTTAGCACACGGACTTCTTCGGCTGGACCCGGGGGTGACGTTTCGTGGCCAATGTTGTCGGTTCCGAGCCTCCCTCTCGGTGCTTCGGCCGTGGGTCTTCCGTCTGCTATCATGGCTCCGGGGACCGGACCCTCCCAGGATTCTGGGGGTCCGGCTTTCAGAGCTATGAGGAGTGCCTTGGCCAAGTCTTCTTCGGCCATCTCTACGGCTTTACCGGCACCTTCCCTGGGCATGGAGACTGGGTCTTTGGCAGTTCCCCTGTCTCTAGGCAGCGGAGCCCCGGGGCCTGAGGTTACCCCACGGGGGTTCCCTCCTCCTGAGGGGTCTTCGGAGTTGTCTTCGGAGGAGCCCCCAAGGAAGAGATCGTGCAAGAGGAAGCACGTGGACTCCCCCGACGAGTCTCTTACATCGGACACTGATCTTGATGATGCGGAGGGGTCCCCAAAGTCATCCTCGGATGATGTCTCATTTGCAGACATTCTAGAGATCCTTAAGCAACGAGGCGGCTGGAATTCCAAACCCCCCTCCGCTGATGAGTCGGTGTTTCTCAAGGCCTTCGGGCTCAGCCCTCCGCCTCCTGGGTGTCTCCGCCTTCGACGAGCTCCTGGATTTGGTTTGTCGGAGGGTGGGAACATCCAGATACTGTGGAACCAGTGCCTTCTCGCCCTAACAAAATTTTGTCTGCCCCACCCGAGAAGGAGTTCTTAACTAAAGGCGTGGCTGTAGATGCCATGGTGGTGGCATCTGCTACCCAGCAAGATGTGGCAGAGGCTTCAACGTCCGTCCATCCTCCTAATAAGGAGTCTAGGAGCATGGACCGCACGGAAGCGCACCCTGACTTCAGCGGCCTTTACTCTGAGGTCCCTGAATTATTTGGCACATTTCACCAGACTACAAAGGGATCTGGTCAAGGAGCTCTCAGACTCCCTCTCAGGTAACCTACCTGAGCAGCTAGTCCAGTCGGTTAGCTCTCAGTTGGCTATCCTTAACTCGATTTCTAACTCGTCCATGAGGCTCATTTCATATGCGGCCGAAGGGGCGGGCAGAGCGGCAGGCACAGGCATGGCTCTACGGAGACAAGCCTGGCTCCGTTTGTGTCATTTCGCGGAGGCTTTCAAGTCTTCCTTTGCCGACGCTCCCTTTGATGGGTCCTCTTTGTTTGGACCCAAGGTTAAAGACACTCTTACCCGCTGTGAGCAGGAGGGAAAGACTTTATCTGCCGTAGAGCGTTATTCCACTCCCTTTCGGCCTTATCCCAAGGCTAAAAGAGGAGGGAAAATGTGGTTCCGTAAATCACAGAAATTCTTTCCCCAACAGCAGGAAGATTCCCCTTCCAGAGGCAGAGGACGGGGAAATTTTTCTGGGAGACGCCGTCCCAGAGGCGGCAGAGGCCCCCTCAACACTGGAGACCGCGAGTCCTTTCGTGGCTCTTCAGCTTCCCACCCTTCATGAGGGATTTCCCGGCTGTGCTGCTCCGGAGCCAGTCGGGTGCCGTTTTGCCAAGCACCTAAAAGCCTGGGAGTCTATTACTCAGGACAGATGGGTGCTTCGGATTATTGCCGGAGGTTACACCATTCCCTTCACACACTCACCCCCACCGTCCAAAAAAATCCCGGACCCACCACCCAGTCAAAGGGAAATTGCAGCCGTAGAAGCTTCAAAGCTGCTAGAAAGGAGTCATCCAACCGGTCCCCACAGACCAGATTGGATCCGGAAATTACTCAAGGTTCTTTTTAGTGCCAAAAAAGACAGGGGACCTGAGACCCATTTTGGATCTCAGCAAACTAAACCAGTCCGTCATGAAGTCCAAATTCAATGGTCACTTTACAATCCATTCTCCCATTATTGGAGAAAGATGTTTGGATGTGCTCCATAGATCTCAAGGACGCCTATTATCACATACCGATACATCAGGCGTCCAGGAGGTATCTGCGCTTCAGCCTGGGAGACGGTCATTTCCAATTTTGTGCACTGCCCTTTGGTCTCACCACAGCCCCCAGGGTGTTCACCAAGTGTTTGGCAGTAGTGACTGCTCACCTGAGGAGTCTCGGATTCCAAGTGTTTCCCTATCTGGACGACTGGCTCCTGACTGCCACCACCAGGCATCTACTACTAGAAAACCTACAAGCCACCATCTCCCTGGGTGCTTCCCTGGGAATTACATTCAATTGGTCAAAGTCTGTCTTGCTGCCTTCTCAGCGCATAAGATTCATAGGAGCAGAGATAGACTCAAAATTAATGCGAATCTTCCTTCCTACCGAAAGGATACAAACATTACAAGGTCAAGCCCGAGCCCTGCTTCTAAGATCCAAAGCCCCAGCCAGGATGGTCCTGCAACTTTTAGGTTCAATGTCTGCCACGGTTCTCCTAGTTCCTCTGGCAAGATTGCACATGAGGATTCTTCAGTGGCTGTTATCGACACAATGGTCTTTTCAGAATCTCCCCCTCAATCATCACATACTGATTACAAAACGCAAACGGGACCTCCGCTGGTGGCTTCTGTCATCCAATCTGAATCAGGGAAGACCTTTTGTTATACCCTCCGTGGCCACCTTGACAACGGATGCCTCCCAGACGGGTGGGGGGCATTGTCTGGGCAGGTCAGTTCAGGGTTCTTGGCTTCCAAACGAAACATTTCTCCATATCAATGTGTTGGAAATGAGGGCTGTACTTCTGTCCCTACAAGCCTCCACAAGTTTCTCCCTCAAGGCATTATCGCTATCCACACAGACAACATGTCGGTGGTCTGGTATCTAAACAAACAAGGAGGGATCAGATCTTACCCCTTTGCAGAGAGGCCATGAGGGTGTGGGAATGGGCAGTGGCTACCAACCGCTTCCTGGTAGCGACCCACATTCCAGGAAAATCCAATGTATTGGCAGACAGACTGAGCAGGACTATTCTCTCTCCTCACGAGTGGTCCCTGAACTAAACAGTAGCAGCTCAGATTTTCAAAAGATGGGGATTCCGTGCTGCACCTGTTTGCAACACCACAAAACACAAGTGCAAAAGGTTCTTTTCCTTGATCCCGCGTCAAGGGAGGCAGCTACGGATGCTCTAGTCCAACCTTGGCCAACAGGACTGCTTTATGCTTTCCTCCAGTTCCACTCCTCCCCAAAGTCATCCAGAAAGCTTCCCAATTGGGGTCCACAATGATTCTAATTGCTCCAGATTGGCCTCGCCAGGTATGGTTCCCCTACCTACAGAAATATACTGGACGGTCCTTGGTTTTGGATCTAACTCCGACCTTCTGGTTCATCAGTCGGGACAACAGCACCAGTCCCTTCACACTTTGAAATTAACAGCTTGTCTCCTCCACTTCCGGCTTTAGTCAGAAATCACACATTGGTACCCGAAGTTATTCACATTTTATCTTCAGCCCACAAACCCACCACTAAGAAATTGTATCACAGTAAGTGGAAGAGGTTTGCTATCTGGGCTCAACTCAGAGGCTTAGACCCTATTACGCCCCTGATACCAGAGGTCTTGAAATTTTTAACATCCTTGTTTAATCAAGGATCTTCAGTCTCTACTATTAAAGTCCAACTAGCAGCTATCTCCAAATTTCACGAATCCATAGACCCACCGTTGATGAGTAGCAGATTATGTAAAACTTTCATAAAAGGTGCTGTGCTTTTAAGACCCCCAGTTTTTCATCCTGCGCCTCCGTGGGATCTTGATTTGGTACTTCGTGCCTTAACATCTTCCCCCTTTGAACCGCTGCTACATGTGAGTTGAAATATCTGTCTTGGAAAACTGCCTTCTTAATTGCAATTACCTCTGCAAGAAGAGTTTCAGAACTTCAAGCCCTATCTATCAAACCACCGTACTTGATTTTTCACAAGGATAGAGTATCACTTAGGCCTAATCCATCTTTTGTTCCAAAAGTTTGTTCTAATCTCTGTCTCCAACAATCTCTAGAGCTACCAGTTTTCTTTCCAAAATTTTCAAACAAAGCGGAATATACCTTGCATAAGTTGGATGTTCACAGGCAATTGCGCTTCTATCTAGACAGGACTCAACAAATTCAAAAAACAGACCAATTGTTTGTGTCCTTTTCAGATAATAAACTGGGTAAAACCATCACTAAAGCTACTATTGCCAAATGGATTAGAGATTGCATAACTCAGGCTTATTCCTCTTCAAATAAGCAACTTACAACATCTGTCAAAGCTCACTCTACTAGAGCTATGGCTACCTCTATTGCATTTCATTCCAAGCTCGCTATTTCTGAGATTTGTGCTGCGGCTACTTGGTCCAACCCGCACACTTTCATTTCCCACTATAAATTGGATGTGGCATCTAAAGGGCGAGCATCATTTGGTTCCATGGTACTCAGGAGTGTTTTCCAGTGAGCTACCCAGGATTCAGGTGCTAGGGACGCTGTCCCATCAGTCAGAATGTAGGCGAGATAGGATCACATAACATCTTTTAGTTATGTACTCACCATAACTTCAGATGTTTGGGATCCATCTCTCCTACATTCCTAATACCCACCCTCCTTCCCCCTGCCTTGGAGATCAGAAGAGATTGAACGGTTTGAGTTCTACTGTTTTTATCTTGTTTCATCTGGCGATGTTATATAAGCAGTGCGTGTGTGCATGTATGCGGACAAACTAGATCTGGGGGACTGGTAGTGGTGCATCCTGGGATATAGTAAGCTCAGCCAATAAGAGACTTCGCTCTTTAGCATAAGCGTGCCGAGTCGGAGCCGAGGGATCGGCTCCGAACCCATCAGTCAGAATGTAGGCGAGATGGATCCCAAACATCTGAAGTTATGGTGAGTACATAACTAAAAGTTTGTAGCATATGCATTTGTAGCATATGCTGCAGGATCACAGGGCAAGGCTATCTCAAAGCAGACTATATCCAAATGGATAGGACACTGTATTCGGTACTGCTACACACAGCATGGAAAATCAGTCCCAGATAACATTAGGCCACATTCCACCAGGGCAACAGCCACTTCAACAGCCTTTCTCAGAGGAAATTTTGGAGGCTGCAACTTGGAGTTCAGTGCACACCTTTACCAAGCATTACCACCTGCCTCTTTACTCTAAATCCAGAGCAGGATTTGCCACTGCAGTTCTGCAGGGCCTCATAGCCAGTCCTAACTCTTTATAAACCAGCCACCCAACCTTAGCTTTGGGATTCTACCCAAGTGTGATGACTGCAGCAGTGTAACACAATGAACATAGTACAGTTTTGTACCTACCATAAATGTAGATGTTCAAGTGTTCACACTCCTGCAGTCCGGGTTCCCCTCCCTCCATCCCCTCTGAACTAGCTGGATTTATCTATACCTTTCTATCCTATACAACCTTTGGGGTGTATTTGCTGGTAACTGAAGGTATTGTTTTTATATTATATGTATATTTTTGATTAGCAATATGTATTGCCTACCTACTTAGGGGCACCTGACATCTGGGGCAAGAAAAACTGAAGAAAATGGCGTCAAATGCATCTTATATACCCCTGGCGCACTGACATCAGGAAAGAAGCGACAGCAACCGATGCCGGACCAAGACTTTGGAACTCTGGCCAACTGTGGGACCACCTGATGGCAGGATAACCCAAGTGTGATGACTGCAGCAGTGTGAAAACTCGAACATCTACATTTGTGGTAGGTACAAAACTGTACTTTTTCTATGTCCTTTGAAGTTAGAATTTGGAGTCGATGAGTCTGGAGTAAGCATCATGCCTATTGTTTTAAGGCTAAAGTTAATGACCAGAATTTACACGTGGAATGTCCTTTATTGCTCTAAGTGTAAAATAATGTAAATGTAGTATCGGTGTGGCCTGGGAACCAGGAAAGTGTAAACAAATGATGTAATGTTTTAGCAGAACTGCAGTTTCAATTTAAACAGTGAAAACCAGAGATTATTAAGCATTTTTGTCTTGATATCCATCTCATCAGCACTCTGCCTGTGTCTTAAGTAAGTTATTTCAGAAGTATGTTTTCTTGTAGTAATAGCTAGGAAATTAGAAGAAAGTTAGACTAAGCATTTTTCTGTTATATCAGAACTTTCCTACTGTATTGTTTTAAGTTTCTGTGTGATCTCTGAACCCTTGAGTAGCACTGTGGTGTAGTGGTATTGTCTTGTGTTTTAAATATTTATTATTAAATATTTTAAAAACCTTTTACCTGTGGTTGGTTTGTGAAGATATAAGTTAAGCTGTAGAGTACATTGCATATTTATAGAGTTTATTGTACAAGGCCACTCTAATAAGCCTTAACTGATTAGTCACACTTACCAATTGGATAATAAGATTACACAGTAATAATTGGACACCCTTTTAAGGGCCTTTAGGTAGCTGATAATTATTAGCTGATGGTGGCAGTAATTACTACCATATTGTCTGGGTAAACGGGCACAGCTGGAGAATCTGTCAGCCTTTTCCAGGAGTGTCTGTGAAGTTGTATAAATACTTATCTCAAAGTGTGTGTGTGTCAACTACTTGGGCAGGGGCATGAAGCACTGGTTGGACACAGAGAGTACTGGAGGTTAGCTTGCCAGCTAGGCTGAGATCTGGTCCGTATAGCTGTGCCAGAGGGGAGTCTTATTGGGGACCTGGAGAACAAGGGAGCAACCAGCCCTAGACTGACTGTGATTTCTGTGTGCACTTAAGGGAAGTTATACTTTACTGTGTGTGTTTGTTATCCTTTCCACGCATATGAGATGTCCTCTCTGGTGTTAGTGGTGAGGATTGAGGCTCCTTGATTGCTGGGCCAGGGCGCGGGCATCACGTGGCTTGCAGTGGTGGGATCCACTTCATATTTGTGGTGGCAGTGGATATCCACATCACATATTAATTAGTTGGCAAATACTAATTGGCTTGTAGTGGTGTGGGTAGAGTGAATTCTGTAGCTATGTACAGTGATCTCTGAAGGTGTTTTGTACTCTAAATCAGCCATGCAGTTGAATACTCATAGTTCAGATCACAATTGTTTTATTTCTTTTGTTAGCTTAGTTAGTCAGGGTGAGCAGGCAGCATGTCAGCAGAGGAGTATGGAAAGCTGACAAGGAGCCATCTGGTGGAGATATGCCAGGCTAGGGGACTGGTGCATGGAAACCTGACTAAGGCAGACCTGATTGCAGCCTTGGTTACAGCTGCATCAGAAAACAGCATCCAGGAAGATAATCAGACTGGCAGTGGAGATGTGATATCCTCGGAGAATGGACAGCTCAACCTTTCTGCGAAGGACAATCACACTGGCAATGGAGATGCAATATCCTAGGAAAATGGACAGCTCAACCTTTCTGCAGTGGACTTAAAAATCCATCTGGAGCTAAAGAGACTTGAGTTGGAGGCCAGGCGTTTGGAGATAGAAGCCAAAGAAAAGGAGCATCAGAGGAGGCATGAGAGGGAAATGCTGACTCTTCGCCATTGTCATGGAGGTAATGGGGAAGGGAGTAACTGGACCCCATAAGCACAACAGGTCAGTACATTTCTTCCACAATTTAAGGAAGGGCATCATTTTGATAGTTTCATGCATATGTTTGAGAGGGTAAGCAAACAGTATAGTGTTGACCAAAGGGTTTGGGTATGGTTCCTGACCCCCTTACTCCATGGGAAATCTGTAACTTTTTTTCAAAAATGCCTGACTCTGTTTTGATTATACTGCTGTAAAGACATGTCTTTTAGAATGTTTTAAGCTAACACCTGAAATGTATAGGAAAAGTTTTGTGAGCATAGATGCAAGGCAGATGAAAGTGTGTGTGAATATGTTGCTGAACTGAGCACTTATTTTCATAGCTGGGTGAGTGGATGTCAGGTCACCACTTTTGAAGGGCTGGCAGACCTTTTGGTGAGGGAGCAAGCCCTTAACACTTTACCTGAGGACATGAGGATCTGGTTAGCTGATAGACAGTGTGCTGCTTCAGATGAGTTGGGGAAGAAGGGAGACCTATACCTGGCAAGCAGGGCAGCCCTGCACAGGAAGGGGACCCCCAGTACTGCTCATGGGTCTAAAGAAACTCATGGTGGGCAGCACCAACTGCCCCAACAGAATCTGCCAGTAGCAGGGGAAGCCACTAGTCCAGGTACACATCCAGGAGCTAGGTTTAAATGATTTGAATGCAACCAGTGGGGCCATGTGGCATACAGGTGTCCACAGAGGCAAGGTGGGGAACCAAAGGTGAGGGAGCCAGTAAGTTGTAAAGACAAAATGCCAATAGTAGGTTGTCTTGAGACAACAGGGATACTAAACTACCATCCTGTAGATGTCCTGAGAGGGAATGATTTGGATGATGCAGTACCATGTACTTATGCAGTTACACACGGTCAGGCTAGGAGACAAGCATGTAGGTCTGGTAGCCTGGGAGAGACCCAAACAGACTGCATACTTGCAGCCAGGACTGGTGAGGTGGTTACTTCAGGGAGGTAGCTACTCTGTAGCAGTGAGACTGAATGTGAGCCACAGCTGCTTGTGGGTACTGATGTTCCCTTGGACAGGGTAACTGCAAATTTATAGGTGAGTAGTAGTACCCAGGCTGACAGTGAGGCACTGCTGTCAGAAGATGCCAGACTTCCTGTGGAAAGAGAGCTGGGAAGGGTTACAAGGAAAGAGTTCAGACAGGCTCAGCTCTTAGACCCTACATTGCAAGGCCTGAAGTAGGTAGCTAAGGAGGCACCTGATTCTCAAGGAAAGGGGGAATCTGTATACTGGGACAAAGGTTTACTATACAGAGTGGACCCCTGAGGGAAGGCTAGAATGTGAGAGAGTACAGCAGTTGGTAGTGCCTAGAGCCTACCATCTGGCGCTTCTAGCCATAGGCCATGATATTCCCTTTGCAGGTCATATGGGCATAAAACATACAAAGAGGCATATTATGCAGAACTTCTATTGGCCTGAAATTTTCAGAAATGTAACAGGGTACTGCAGGACCTGTGAGCAGTGCCAAAAGGTAGGCAAGGCAGGAGACAAGGTGAGAGCTCCTTTGATGCCTTTGCCTGTGATTGAGGAGCCATTTCAGAGGGTAGCTATGGATATTGTGGTTCCTCTTGAGTACCCCAAGTTCCACAGGGAAAAAGTATATCCTAGTAGTAGTTGATTATGCTACACGATACCCTGAGGTGGTGGCTTTGTCCTCCATTAAGGCAGAGAAGGTGGCAAATGCTTTGTTAGAGATTTTCAGCAGAGTAGGTTTCCCAAAAGAAATACTGACTGACTGAGGTGCCAATTTCATGTCAGACCTGCTGGCTTGTCTGTGGAAGTCCTGTGAGGTGAATCACATGAAGACCACCCCCTATCATCCCCAGACTAATGGTCTGGTTGAGAGGTTAAACTCTAGAATCAAGTCCATGCTACAGGCATTTGCACATCAGTTTAAGAGGGAGTGGGACAGATATTTGCCCCATTTGTTGTTTGCTTACAGAGAAGTTCCCCAGGAATCCACAGGATGTTCATCATGTTACCCTGCTGCAGTCATCACACTTGGGTTATCCTGCCATCAGGCGGTCCCGCAGTCTGCACGAATTCCAAAGTCTTGGTCTGGCATCGGTTGCTGTCGCTTCTTCCCTGATGTCAGAGCGCCAGGGGTATATCAGAGGCATCCAACGCCATTTTCTTCAGTCTTTCTTGCCACGTGGTGCCCGAAGCAGAAGCAGTTCACAAGTGCCGGTCGGCTGACACCTGAGATTTTCGAATCGAGTTTCAGTCCGAAGTCTTCAAAGCCAAGTACCCCATTGGGTAACCTTTTCTTGCCTCAGTCCGATGTCAGAAAAAGTTAACAATTGCATTTCTTGTGGGAAGCAAATACCTCATAAGGACTTTCATTCTTTTTGCATACCTTGCCTTCTGACAGACCACAGAGGGGTAAATACAGGCGCCCAAGGGGCAGAGGACAAGCACATATCCCTTACAAGCCTCGCCAATGGGGCACTACAACACAGAAGGGAGGAGAAGACAGTTCCCAAACCACTAGAAGACAAACACAATGACTCAAACCTCAAACTGCCAAGCAAAACCCTCTTGGCAGCTCCCTTGGGAGGAAAACTAGCACTCTTTGCAGACAACTGGTGCATCGTCACAAAGGACAAATGGGTACTAGACATTATCTCACACGGATACAGATTCCATTTCCACACCTTGCCAAGGATAAAAGGAATGCCAAACCTGCCACAAAATCAATGGACAGAGGCACAAAAACAAATTACAGCTCTCATGGACATGAGAGCCATTCAACTGGTACCTACACAGGAGTAAGGCCAAGGATTTTACTCAAGGCTCTTTCTAGTCCCCAGAAAGGACAATGCTTGGAGACCCATTCTGGACCTTTCAGTCTTAAACACCTTCTTGCAAGTACCCAAATTCAAGATGCTAATACTACAGCAGCTTCTTCCCATGTTGGGCAAGAAAGCTTGGCTAGTAACGTTGGACCTCAAGGAAGCATACCTGCATGTCCCTATCAGACAAAATTGCAGAAGATACCTCCGTTTCATTGCAGGTTCAACCCATTATCAATTCTCTGCACTGCCCTTTGGCTTATCTACTGCACCCAGGGTCTTCACAAAATGCCTGGCACCAGTAATTGCATACTGCAGACAGAGAGGAATTCAAATATACCCATACCTGGACGACTGTCTCATCCAAGCAGAAAGCAAGGACATTCTCTTACAACACCTGGCTTTTGTAAGACATCTTCTAAGTTGCCTAGGGTACACAGTAAATGAAAAGAAATCAAAACTAGTGCCCTCACAAATTATGACATTTCTGGGTGCCAGCTTGAATACAACGGCCCAGACGGCTTATCTGACGCCAGACAAACAACTACAATTAACTCAATACTTCAGAACAATGGCAACAAAGACCCAACTCCCTGCAAGAAAAATTCTGCAGGCCTTGGGCTTCATGGCATCTTGCATACTACTAATACCATTTTCAAAACTGCATACGTGGAAATTACAGTGGTACCTAAAAAGCGTATGGACTCAACACAGCCACAGCTTGGAAACAATGATAAATCTCATTCCCTGCCTTCAACAGGAGTTTCTATGGTGGTCACAGGCTTATCACCTAAACAAGGGTCAGCCTTTCACCCTACCCCCAGCCAGGCAAACTATGACAACAGATGCATCGGACTATGCCTGGGGGGCACACATGGCAGGACTGTGTGTTCAAGGCTTATGGACAGCAGATCAAAGGAATCTGCACATCAATCAAAAAGAAATGCTAGCTGTACAAAATGCTCTGACAGCCTTCAAGGACTTCTTGCATCCAGGACAGCTTATCATAAGGACAGACAACACCACAGTAATGTGGTACATAAACAAACAAGGGGGTACACACTCCTACCCTCTATGCAGGCAAGCAGTGACCTTGTGGAACACAGCACTGGCTTACCAAGTTTAATTACAAGCTCAGTTCCTGCCAGGAAAAAAGAACACATTGGCAGACGACCTAAGCAGAAACATCATGGATTCCCATGAGTGGAAATTGTATCCACAAGTATTCGCAATGATAACTCAAAAATGGGGGCTCCCAGACATAGACTTGTTTGCCAGCCCTCAAAAGTATCAGCTAACAAAGTTTTGCACAAGGACTTTTCACCAGCAAGCTTGAAAAGTGGACGCACTGTCATTCAGTTGGAAAATGCTAACAGTATATGCCTTTCCTCCACTACCCCTTCTCACAAAGGTGCTACTGAAAGTCAGGATGGAGAGACCCCGAATGATGCTCATTGCTCCAGACTGGCCACGCCAGCACTGGTACCCACTATTAAGGAATATGGCCTAGGGCTTACCATGAGTCCTACCACAAATTACCCACCTGCTCACACAGCAAGACAATCAGATTCTACACAGCCAGCTCAAAACCTTAAACTTGGCTGCATGGCACATCACCTAAGCAACCAGCCAGCTCCTCTCTCACAAGCTGTTATGGAAGTTATTGTGGAGGCCAGGAGACCCAGCACCAGGAAAGCCTACTCAGACAAATGGAAAAGGTTTTGCGCCTGGAACCAAGCTAAAGGCCAAAATACCCTTCAACCTGACATACCTCAGATTCTGCAATATCTAACTGAGATGTTACACAACGGGCTTTCTTTTTCATCTATTAAAATCCACGCCTCAGCCATTTCTGCTCACTACAACATGGATCCTCCCTTATTTTCACATCCACTTTTAAGGCAGTTTCTCAGAGAGGCCAAGAACATTAGGCCTCCCAGGAGAGCACCAACACCTACTTGGGACCTCAACTTTGTTCTGGAAAAACTCACGCTACCTCCTTTTGAACCAGCTTTCTCAGCTGACTTAAAGTTTATGTCATGGAAGACTGCCCTGTTGCTAGCAATCACTTCAGCTAGAAGAGTTTCAGAACTTCAGGCACTAATGGCAGTAGAGCCTTTCCTCATTTTTCATCAAGACAGAGTTTCTCTATGAACTAACCCCTCCTTTATACCTAAGGTGGTATCCAGTGTGGCTCTAAATCAAACCATCCATTTACCCACCTTCTTTCCAAATCCACAGAACAAAGGAGAAAGACTCCTGCATTCCTTGGACATTCACAGGCAACTACGTTACTACTTGGATAAAACTAAGGGTTTCAGAAAATCTGACCAGCTTTTTGTATCATATGCTACAGCATCACAAGGAAAGGCTATCTCAAAATAAACCATTTCCAAATGGATAGGACATTGCATACGTTTTTGCTACACCCACCATGGAAAACCAGTTCCTGCTACCATAAGGCCCCATTCTACCAGGGCAGCAGCTACATCTACAGCCTGGATATTCTGGAAGCTGCAACTTGGAGTTCAGTACACACCTTCACCAAACATTACCACTTACCACTTTACTCTAAGACTAGAGCTGGCTTCGCCACTGCAGTTTTGCAGGGCCTTCTAGCCTCCTCTAACCCTGTTTGACTCCACCGCCCATCCTTAGCTTTGGGATTCTACCCAAGTGTGATGACTGCAGCAGGGTAACATGATGAACATAGTACAGTTTTGTACCTACCATAAATGTAGATGTTCAAGTGTATACCCTGCTGCAGTCCAGGTTGCCCTCCCTCCATCCCCTCCAAACTAGCTGAACTTATCTCTACCACTCTATTCTATACTACCTCTGTGGTGTATTTGCGTGTGCCTAAGGGTTTTGTTTTATTTTTTCCATATAGCTATATGTATATGTATATATATATATATATATATATATATATCTATATATATATATATATATATCTTTTGCCTACCTATTAGGGGCACCTGACATCTGGGGCTAGAAAAACTGAAGAAAATGGCGTCAGATGCCTCTGATATACCCCTGGCACTCTGATGTCAGGGAAGAAGCGACAGCAACCAACGCCAGACCAAGACTTTGGAATTCGTGCCAACTGCGGGACCGCCTGATGGCAGGATAACCCAAGTGTGATGACTGCAGCAGGGTATACACTCGAACATCTACATTTATGGTAGGTACAAAACTGTACTTTTTTCACCCTTTGAGTTGCTGTATGGGCATAGGGTGAGGGGACCTCTAGATTTAATTCGAGATGAGTGGGAAGGTGAGTGTGAGTCTCACAAGGAGTCTGTTGTGGCATATGTCCTAAACCTCAGGACAAGGCTCAGGGAACTCATGGGCTTGTCCCAGGAGAACCTGGCAGAAGCCCAACAACAGAAGAAGGTGTGGTATGACAGGAATGCTCGAGCTAGAGAGTATGCTGTGGGGTAGCAGGTAATGGTTCTCATTCCTGTCAGACGCAACAAGCTGCAAGCAGCTTGAGAGGGACCCTACAAGGTGGTAAGAAAGGTAAGTGATGTTAACTACATGGTAGAACTGCCAGGCAGATGGCAGGGGCCCAAATTGTACCATATTAACATGATGAAACCTTACCATGATAGGGAAGCCCTTGTGCTGAGCATTTGCAGTGGATTTCAGGAGGAGTCTGAGGGAGATCTGGGTACTGATATCCTCAGTGAGGCTCAGACTGACACCTCAGTGGAAGGGGTAGCAATGTCCCAGCAGCTATCTCCTACCCAGGTTCAAGAAATCTGTGCAGTGTTGCAGGAATTTCAGGATGTGTTCACTGGGAAACCAGGGTGCACCCACCTGGTGCAGCACCTGGTGGATACAGGACTCCCAAAGACCTATTAGGCAGGCCCCTTATAGGGTGCCTGAGAGAGTCAAACAGACTCTGAGGGAGGAGGTACAAGAGATGTTGGAGCTAGGGGTGATTTAAGAGTCCAACAGTCCCTGGGCCTCCCCAGTGGTGCTGGTGCCAAAGAAGGATGGCAGCACCATGTTCTGTGTGGACTACAGGAAATTAAATAGTCACACAGAGTCAGATGCTTACCCCTTGCCTAGGACAGATGAGGCCCTAGAGAAGCTGGGTGGGTCTAAGTATCTTACAACCATTGATCTTACCAAGGGCTACTGGCAAGCGCCCTTGACTCCCAGTGCTAGAGAGAAGTCAGCCTTTGTGACTCCTTTTGGCTTGTATGAGTTCACAAAGATGCCCTTTGGGATGAAGAATGCCCCAACGACTTTCCAGATGCTGGTAGATAATATATTAGCAGGAGCAGGAGGATATTACCATCTACAGCCATTCCTGGCCAGAGTACCTTCCAGCATGTCAGGGAGGTGCTGGGCCGACTACAGAGGGCAGGGTTGACCATTAAGCCGAGCAGATGTCAGGTGGGTATGGCGGAGGTCTCCTACCTAGGACATAGAGTGGGGAGTGGTAAGATAAGGCCAGAACCTGCCAAAGTGTAAGCCATTCAGGCATGGCCTGCACCTGTTACTAAAAAGCAGGTGAGGGCATTTTTAGGGACAGCAGGGTACTACAGAAAGTTCGTCCCTAGTTGTAGTACCATAGCTGCTCCCCTCGCAGACCTCACAAGGAAGAACTGGCCAGATAAGGTAGTGTGGACCCCTGCATGTGAGAAGGCATTCCAGAAGCTTAAGGAAGCTTTGGGAGGACCCCCTGTGTTAGCCAGTCCAGATTACAGCAAAGAATTTGTTCTACAAGTGGATGCTTCGAACCATGGGATATGGGCTGTACTTAGCCAGATTTCTTCAGAGGTAGAAGAACACCCAGTGGTTTATCTCAGTCGTAGGCTCCAGCCCAGGGAAGAATGCTATGCAGCTGTAGAAAAGGAATGTCTAGCCATAGTGTGGGCATTGCGGAAACTTCAGCCTTATCTGTATGGAAGAAAATTCACTATTATGACAGATCACAACCCTCTAACATGGTTAAACAGAGCCAGTCAGCAAAATGCTAAGTTGCTAAGATAGAGCCTGGGGTTGCAAGCATATATGTCAGTGCAACACTGCAGTGGGATTAGCAATGCCAATGCAGATGAGCTCCCAACACAGGGAATGGGGTGAGGTACCCTCAGACAGACCTTACCCTCTCAAGTGGTGTTTATCAAGGGTCACTTGAAAAACTAGCTTGAGTTCTCTGGGGAGGGGGGGTGAAGACTGGTAGACAAGGGGTGAAGGCTGTCAGCCTAGTCAAATAGAATTTGATACATAATTCTGGCATTTGTAAATATAAATGTAAAATACAGGCTTGTTTCTTAAATGAAAGAAAACACTGTAAAATGTGAACTTCAAGATTGTAGCAACATTGCCATCTGCTGTAAGGAAAACTAAGCCAAGCATTTCAAATGTTCTTTGAAATTAAAATTATGTTTTTTATGTCCTTTTACGTTATAATTTGGAGTCGATGAGTCTGGAGTAACCATCTTGCCTATTGTTTTAAGGCTAAAGTTAATGACCAAAATTTACATATGGAATGTCCTTTATTGCTCTAAGTGTAAAATAATATAAATGTAGTTTTGGTGTGGCCTGGGAGCCAGGAAAGTGTAAACAAATGATGTAATGTTTTAACAGAACTGCAGTTTCAATTTAAACTGGGAGAACCAGAGATTATTAAGCATTTTTGTCTTGATAGCCATCTCATCAGCACTCTGCCTGTGTCTTAAGTAAGTTATTTCAGAAGTATATTTTCTTGTAGTAATAGCAAGAAAATTAGAAGAAAGTTAGACTAAGTGTTTTTCTGTTATATCAGAAATTTCTTACTGTATTGTTTTAAGTTTCTGTGTGATCTCTGAACTCTTGACTAGCACTGTGGTGCAGTGGTATTGTCTTGTGTTTTTAGTATTTATTTTTAAATATTTTAAAAATCTTTTACCTGTGGCTGGTTTGTGTAGAGATAAGTTAAGCTCTAGAGAACATTGCATATTTATAGAGTTTATTGTACAAGGCCACTCTAATAAGCCTTGACTGATTAGTCACACTTACCAATTGGATAATAATATTGCATAGTAATAATTCGACACCCTTTTAATGGCCTTTGGGTAGCTGATAATTATTAGCTGGTGGTGGCAGTAATTACTACTGTATTGTCTAGGTAAAGGGGCACAGCTGGAGAATCTGTGTCAGCCTTTCACAGGAGTGTCTGTGAAGTTGTATAAATACTTATCTAAAAGTGTGTTTGTGTCAGCTAATTGGGCAGGGGCATGAAGCACTGGTTGTACAGAGAGGGTACTAGAGGTTAGCTTGCCAGCTAGGCTGAGATCTGGACCCTATAGATGTGGCTGTGGGGAGTCTTATTGGGGACCTGGAGAGCAAGGGAGCAACCAGCCCCAGACTGACTGTGATCTCTGTGTTCACTTAAGGGAAATTGTACTTTACTGTGTGTATTTGTTATCCTTTCCTCTCATATGAGGCAACCTTTATGGTGTTAGTGGTGAGGATTGAGGCTCCTTGATTGCTGGGCCAGGGTGCGGGCATCACAGCAACATATTAGAATGAGACCTTTTTATGAAAATTGGACTATTTGCTGGATACAATTTAAAAAGAAATATAAAAATGTATTTTAGAATGTGTAGAAGAGAAAGGAAAAATAAAAAAGGAATACATAGTATTAAGTGAATACTTTTTTTAAAGGTTTAGTAGAAAAGGATAGACTATACAAAAAAGAGAGAAATATGCAAAAGAAATCAAGAAAAGATTAACAACTTGTTATATAAGCAAAAATATTGTTTACAATGGAAAAAGAGGAAGTAGCACTATATGTATAATAATGAAAGATAAAAATAAGAGAATTAAAAAATGAAGATGGGAAACAAGTTAAGAAGCAATTGGGTGGCGCAGTGGTGCAACGATTAACCTTGTTGCCTCACAGGAAGAGGTTCTCTGGTTTGATTCTCAGCTAGGGTACCTTCTGTGTGGTCTTCATGTCCTCCCTGTGTTTGCGTGGGTTTTCTCCCACATTCCAAAGACATTCATCTAGAGTGTTTCTACCTAGACCTCCACTGAAAATAGGCTCTGTCCTAGTTGGACTTTCCAATTAATAAAAGAAGGAATATTTGAAATAAAGAGCTATGTATCAGATTTATATGGGAAAAGAAAAGTTTGCATAGAACAAATTTGTGAGGGTGAGATGTTTAGTAAAGAAGGCAATGAATATTTAGAGATAAAAAGTTGAATGAGATTATGAAAGATATTGACATAAATTCAGCAACAGGATTAGATGGGGTAGAATGTAATATGGATAAAGAAATGGAAGAATGGCAAAAAATGGTATTTATACAAGTGATGAATGAATGGATGGAAACAGGGTTTAAGTGCAAGGAAATTTGTAAGGGTTTTAATATTTATGTATAAGAAAAGAAATAAAGATGAGATAAAAAATTGGAGACCGATAACATTAAATAATACGGACTATAGATTTTTATGAGTATAATAGCTAAAAGAATAAAATGGAAAATGGAAAAGTTATATGACCAAAATGTGTTTGGAAGAAAGGGAAGTCAGGATTTGTTGTGGTTAATAACAGAAGTAATTGATGACACTAATAAAAAAGAAGTAGTAAAGGTTACGATAGGTGCTGTAAATAAGATATATGATAATATCCAATATGAAGCATTATGGAGAATTTTGCTGGAATATAACATAAGTGACAAAGTATTACAAATTATTGAATCAATATATGAAAAAAATTATGTGAAATTAAACATAAATGGCTTGATTGGGGAAGATGTGAAAATAGTGTGTGTGGAATAAAACAAGGATGTACAACTAACAGTGTGATATTTTCATTTGTTATGAATTTAGTGGTGGAAATAAAATGACAAGTAATAGAGGATATAAAATGAAGAAGATACAAATACCGATAATGCATACTTATGCAGATGACATTGTAATAATTGTTAAAAAAACATGGATGGAAGAAAGAAATGAAAAATTAAATATAATCAAGTATTATATTAAAGAAAATTGGTTTAATTATAAATAAAGAGAAAAGCAAAGTTTTGGCTATGAAGGCATAATAGGAGGTGTAGAATATAATGAAAAGTATATCGATATATTGGGAGTAGTACTTGCTAGAAGTGAATATAAACATGAGCAATGGGTTAAGGTTATTAAAGGAATTAAAGAAGTGATTGTGTTCTGGAAAACATATATATTTTCATATAGAAAGAAAACACATTTGATAAATGGCATAATACTGGGTTAAATAGCCTATGTTGGTAACATTTATATGATACCAGCGAGGTATGAAAAAGAAATTATAATGACAATATTTTCATTCTTTTGAGGGTCGAGATTGAATCCTGTAAAGAGAGGAATTTTTTATATGAAAGAAGAACAGTGGGCTGGGATTGATAAACCCAGTTGTACATATGCAGCCTCCTTAAAAATGTATAATGTATTAAAAGGAGTTATGAAAGATAAGAATTTGGTAGAGACAATAATGTGTGGTAAATGCAAGGAAATTTGGGAAGGTATAGAAATGAAAAGAAGTAAAAGTGTCATTGATGAAGAAATGAAATAACTGGTTTACTATTAAAAATGCGAACGGCACTTGGGCGACAGTTGGATAGTCGAACGTTTAAGGTCGTAAACAAGGATGTCAAAGACAAAATAATCAATCTAGGAACGGTTTTAACATGGGTCGAGGTAGGTGTTCAGTATTATTCCCTACTACAAACATCTTCCCTACCTCGACCCATGTTAAAACCGTTCCTAGATTGATTATTATGTCTTCGACATCCGTATTTACGACCTTATATGTTCGACTATCCGACTGTCGCCCAAGTGCCGTTCGCATTTTCAATAGTAAACCGAAATAACTTTATAATAAAATTGTGTTATGGAAACATAAAAAGAATGTAACAGAAAAAAACCGAAAGAAATAGTATGTTAACATTATAAATCTTTTTATTTTGTTGATCCATGGAAAGAGTTAGAAACAAGTAAGAAAATAGCAATAATGATGAGATATGCAAATTATTAAAGAATTAAAGATTTTTTGTGGAGGTTGTCCATAGGCAAATTACCAGTAAAAGCAAATATAGCATACAAAAGTAAACAAGATAGAATATCTAGTAAGTGTAAAGTGTTTGAATGTACAGAACATGTATTTTTAAAATGTGAAAGAATTCAAGAATTGTGGAAAGAAATATGTAAACGTGATCTGGTTAAAGATTGTTTGAAATTTGAAAATGTTAAATATGGACATGATAGAATACAGTTATTATGGAACAAGATCTCAGGAAAAGGCAAAGAAAATGGACAGAGTTATATTTTATGTAACATGGACAATAAGGAACGAGGGACCTAATGAGATCAAATACAATGGAAAATGGACTTTGACAAAAATAATGAAAAAAATATGGTTTTGGTTATGGGTAAAAGGGGAGCAACATTTAAAAAGAAGTTGATGTATTGAGTGATGATATTTATGTAAGTAATGTAAATATGTGGAATACGTTAATATGTAAATACTATGAAATGTATGAATGTTTACAAATAAAAAAAAAATACTCTTTGTGTAGGAGATGGGATTGTGTCTGGCGCATCTGACTTCCTGGTTTCAGGCATGCAGGCAGCCTGGAGAAAAAGGGAGTAGTATGACAGGTGTAAATGACGTTAGCAGAGATGTGGAAAAGGAGATTTCAAATATGGAGACTGCTGAGCCTTTATGTGAAAGGCAACTAAAGAATTTGGAGGAAGTGGAGAACTTGTTTGTACCAAAGGTGAAGGAGAGGAAAGATGTTGATGGAGCAGTGGCAGATTCAGAAGACATATTCCAGCAGAGGTTGTTCGACGATGAAGGGGAAAAGCCAGCAGGGATATATTTTTAGAACCCTTCAATTCGAAGGATTCTGGGATGATTACTTAAAAGATTTGATGAATCAAAGTGAGCTGGAACGTGAAGTTGCAGCATCGTGGGGTGATATAATGGAAAAAATACAGCAGGAAGATTGAGAAAAAGCAGCCAATAAAAAAATTGTATACACAGACAGTGAAGGAGAAAGAGAAAAGTCAAGAAGGCGAAGGAGATAAAGAAAACTGTATGAGTAAGTAACAGAAAAGAAAAAGCATTAGACAGGTATGAAGTATGGGACTCAGTGATTGTGCCATTGGGTGTAAATGCAAAAGAGGTAAGAGCATTTATTCTTATCAATAGACATTTTGTGACATAATATTTGAAACTAGACAGGCCATGGAAAATTTTATAGTAAATATGAACAAAAAAAGAATGACAATCAATGGTAAGGTTTTGTGGTACAATCCTTCTGTAGAGAGACAAAAAAAGAGTTAAAGTTCAATTCATAACTGAAGTTGAAGTCAAACAATTAAAAGAACATTTTATTGTGTTTTTGTAAAGAGGTTATGGACACTACAAAAATTTATGATGAAAGAGGTTTATGGACTGGAGGATAGGAATGTGGGTTATATTAAAGATGGAAAATGATAATGTGATGCATATTTCTAGTGTAGTTAATGTTAATATTAACAGAGATTTTTTGAAATATAGGGGGCAAACTAAAACCTTTTTTTCCCTGTGGAAAAGCTGATCATTTAATTAGTGAATGCGATAAAAGAAATGTTTTATATGTGGCAACTCTGGTCATAATGAAAAAATGTGATTTAAGATGTACGAAATGTGGTAACAATGGACATACATGGTTAGTGTGTGAAGAAAATGTGTACGTCATGCATAGCATGGATAAGGAAGTTGTACAAAATGTTGAACATAATTAAAATAAAGGGAAAGAACAAGACGGGCAGATTGAGACACAAAATATAGAAATAAACATAAAAGGAGAGAAAGAAAAAGAAGAGGGGTCTGTGGATAAAAGCAAAAATGAATATGTGAATTGGCAAACAGTAAGGAGTGAGAAAAAAATCCCTAGAGAAAAGAGTGAAAGAAAGGAAAAGTTTAAATGTATCTGTTCAAACAGAAAAAAAGGTGAAGGATGAGAAACATAATATATTAATCTCTGTTTAAAGGACAAAGATCATAGCTTTAAATGTTAATAGTATGAAAAATGTTAAAAGAATAGGAATCTTAGAATAGTGTATGCTAGTAAATGCTCATATTATTGTATTAGAGAATATTAGATTAACAGAAGAAGAAAGGAAGCAAACTTACCATTACTGAATAAAGACATATTGCAGTATTAGATGTAAGGTGGAATAGAAATGTCTATAGAATTATTGTTGTACATGCTTATGTTACAAGGAAAGAGAGACATTGCTTGATTTTGAATTGCATCAGTGTTAACATGGATTTAATAATAGCAGGAGATTTTAATTGCAACTTAAGAACAAATAAGAGAAATAGTGATGTTAAAGTAATAAATGAAATAATGCGGTATATATGTATGGGACAATATACATTGGACTTATAGAAGAACTTAAAATCTGAAATTGATTATTTTTTTATATTAGATGGTCTAAAAATAATACAGAAAGGAATAAAACATACAGGATTTTCAGATCATATAGTGATATGGATAAAAATAGATGAAAAAGAAGACTATATAAAAATAAGAAAAATTAAAAGAATTAAAGCAAGATAGAAAAGAAATGGTTAAGTTATGAAACGATCATGTAAATATGAGAATGTTCTATAAAAATTGGACAAGTTGGTGGATATGTTTTAAAGAAAAATATAAAAAGTGATCTGAAATTGTCTTCATTTGGTCTTCAACCTGTGGGTCTCGGATCTGACATCGGATCTGATTCAGCCGTATACTCCAGCCTTGGAGCTGAAAACTGAGCTCCTCCTACTTTACAGATAATTCCCCACTCTCCCTCCACCCCTCAGATCTTATTTGTTGCTCATCAAAACAGCCACAGAGTCCCATCTCTGAGCTTCCTCTGGGGAATTTCAGTGATTTTTGACTGACTGAATTTTTTCTTATCTTTTTCCTACCTCCTATCTTTTGTAGCAAAAAAAAATAAATAAAGGAAAAAGGGGTGTGGTTAAGTAGCAGAAGTACTCTTTTTTTTTCTCTCTCTCTCTCTTATCAGAACTAGTTGTTCTGCCATGGCTGACTCAAAGCCAGCAGGTTTCAAGAAATGCACAAAGTCCGGGCATAAAATCCTGCCTTGCGATGCCCACACTCTGTGCGTAGTTTCCTTAGCAGTGGCCCATTTAGATTCTTCCTCTTCTATATGTGTGAGCTTTAATCGGCACCCACTTATTGACAGGAAGAACAAGTTAATCCTGAAGAGTCTTCTCCCTTCTTCTGTTTCTTCTTCTTCTGTATCTACTTCAGGGGCTCAAACCCCCTCAAAGACAGACAGTGACAGGAGTCTTGACAAACCCAAAGAAAAAGACAAAGAAAAGTATAAGTCCAGAAAGTGGTCTCCCGATAGATCTTTGGTTCCTGCGGGAGAACCACCTGCCAAAAGTCGACCAACTACTTCAGCCTTGTTCTCTCGGCTTTAGTCTCCGTATTTCTATCCAGAGTCATCAAATCCTCTCCTGAAGTCTCCCATCTTGATGTCACCCAGGCACCACTCCAGGCCAGGGTCGACAGCATCTTCTGCCAGGTCTTCCTGGAGCCTTTCAGAATCCGAAGTAGCTAGGCTGATGAGGAAATTTCTGAAGGCACAGATTCAGTTGTGAGTTTTGCCAGATCTGTCACCCTCTGGAGCTGTGAGCACACAGCCTACCTTCATGCCTATTTCACCTTCTCCGATCTGACCATCGGCTTCGAAGCCCTCTGGTCTGAGGATTCCAAGTTTAGAGACATCGAAGCCTATAAGTACTTGTACTTTACCAAATGTTACCTTGAGTGGCTCAGCCCTGATTTCATTGGGCCCTACAGACTCTTGGAGCTGTAGCTTCAATGTCAGGTCTGAGGGGTTGGCTTCAGCTGCCAGGCTTTCTAAGCTGTTCCTTCCCCTTGGCTCTCAATAGTTCAGTTCAAATACTGCCTCGGTGCCAGGAGTTGTGGGGGTTCATCAGGCTTCAGCATCATTGGGTTCAGCCACGACAGAGTTGCCCTTGGAGTCCCATTCACCCTCGGCCTTTGAAGTAGTGGAGAGGGTTCTCTCGGCCTCCACAAGAGCCTCGATTCTACCTTGAGTTGTCTGCACCAGATCCCTCTCTCCTGTGTCCTTCAGGACAGACTGTTCAAAGAAGTTTTCAGGTAGCTTCTCATCAGGAGCACCCAGAGTCTTCAGACACCTCCCCTGAATATCCCCCTGAGGAGGTGCACTGGAAGCACATGTGCAAAAGGAGGCAATTGGATTCCCCACCGTAATCTAGAGAACACTTCCTAGAGTGAGAAAAACAGAAAGACCTTGTCTGCCATCAGAATACACTTTTCTACCCCACAATGTTCCTATTCTAGGAATCAGCATGGTGGTAAGAAACTATAGTTTCAAAAGTCTTGAGGCATTTTCCAGGACACCCGTGGAGACTTTTCCTCCCAGAGAAAGAGGAGGAGGAAATGATCCTAATAGCAGATGCTGCCCCCATGGCAGGGGGGGTGTCCATGGAATCAAGGGTCTCGAGATACATTTTCAGATAGTCCCTTTCAGCAGTCCTGAAGGACTGCCCAACTGCTATACTCTGGAGGTGGTTGGGGATCATCTTTCCTTACACCCAACAGCTTGGGAAGCTATTACTGCCAATCATTGAGTGTTAAAAATAATATCCAGAGGTTACACCATCCTGTTCTTCAAACCCCAAGTCTGAGACAGAACCTCCACGATGTACCACTCAATCAGAGAGAGGCAGCAGCCCTTGAAATCATAAAGCTGCTGGCAAAAAGAGTCATCCAAACCATCCCCCAAGACCAGTTCGGATCGGGCATCTGTTCAGGATTCTTTTTGGTGCCAAAGAAAACGGAGGACTTCAGACCAATTCTGGATCTCACATCCCTAAACGAATCTGTTGCCAAAACAAAATTCCAGATGGTCGTATTGCAGTCCATTCTGCCCTTTCTGCAGAAGGACAATTGGATGTGCTCAATAGAACTATAGGATGCATATTATCACATCAAGATGGATAAACACTCCAGAAGGTTTCTCTGCTTCTGACTGGGAGACAATCACTTCCAGTTCAGGGTACTCCCTTTTGGACTCACCGCAGCCCCCAGGGTGTTTACCAAAGTGATGGCAGTAGTTGCAGCTCACCTGAAACTGCTCGGATTCCGCATGTTTCCTTATTTGGATGATTGGCTCCTCACTGCTTCCACCAAGCATCACCTTCTTCAGGCCAGGGATTGTCTCCTTCACCTAGCCTCAGCCTTGGGCATAACTATCAATCTTGTGAAGTCCAAAGTGGATCTGGTCCAGGTCATAGACGTCATAGGATACCATCTGGACACAACACAGTGTATGGCCTTCCTTCCTCCGGATAAGATTCATTTCACATCATTCAGATTCTTTCTGACCATCCTCCACCCGCTTTTCTCATTCTCAGAGCATTGGGTTCAAAGGTGGCTACTATAACTCTTCTACCAATGGCTCGCCTTCACATGAGGGTACTTCAGTGGACCCTAGCTGTACAATAGTCTTTTCTGAAACTGCCCATGGACTATATCCCATAAGACTATCTCTGGTCTGCAAGAAATTACTCCTATGGTGGCTCTGATTTCAGGATCTTTATGTAGGATGACCTTTTGTTCCATCTCCTCCCAAGGCCATGGTGACTGTAAACTTCTCCCAGCTAAGGTTCGGGGGTCATTGGCTGGGTCAGGCAGTCCAAGGCACCTGGCCTGTCCCGTAGACCAATTTGCATATAAATGTCCTGGAGATGAGAGCAGTCCTTTTAGAATTGCAAGCTCTTCATGCCTGTCTTCCCAGGGGATGATTGCCATCCAGACAGATAATATGTTCGGTTGTCTGGTACATCAGCAAGCAAGGAGGAACCAAGTCTTATCCCCTATGTCAAGAAGCCATGAGATTGTAGGAATGGATGATCTCTTCCAACTGCTTTCTAATGGCAAAGCACATTCCAGAGATGTCAGACATTCTGGCAGACAAGCTCAGCAGAACCATTCAGATGCCTCATGAGTGGTCTCTCAATCCATCAGTGGCAAGCATGATATTACAGAAATGGGGTCAACCTTGCTGCAATCTCTTCACCTGTCCTTCCAATGCCAAGTGCAGTGAGTATTTTGCCCTGATCTCCCCTCTGGAAGAGTCCTCCAGAGATGCTCTGATCCATGCTTGGCTCCGTGGTTTTCTTTATGCTTACCCTCCTGTTCCTCAATACCCAAATTCCTCCAGAAATCTCAGAGGTTGAAGTGCAAAGTCATCTTCATTGCCCCATTCTGGCCTTGACAAGCTTAATTCCACTTCCTGTGGTCTCACCTTGTATGTCCTCCTTGGACTCTCAGTCCCATTCCAGATCTTCTGACCCATCCTTCAGGTTACCCACATCCAGATGTTCTCAGCTTGAAGTTGGCTGCTCCACTTTCTTTGATGGCTAGAATTCCCAGGCAGTCCTCTGCTGTTCAGAAGATTTTGATTGCAGCTCATAAGGCCTCTACCAGGAAAATTTACTTGGCAAATGGAAGATATTTTCCATCTGGGCAAAGCAGCGCCAGTTAGATCCTTTCACGGCTCCTATTCCTGCTATTCTGAATTTCTTGGCTCATATTTTTAACAGTGGAGCTAACTTTTCTGCAGTTAACTTACAGCTAGCAGCCATCTCAAACTTCCATGTTGGTGAAGATTCTACATCGCTGGCATCTACAAAAGTATGTAAGGCAATTTTCTACTTCGGCCTCTGGTCAGGGATCCTATGCCTCCTTGGGACCTCACTTTAGTGTTACAAACTCTAGTTTCTGCTCCCTTTGAAACTGCTGCCATTGTTTATTTACAATTTTTGTCTTGGAAAACAGCCTTCTTAGTAGCCATCACCTCTGCCAAGAGGGTATCGGAACTACAAGCTTTTCCATTAATCCTTCTTATCTTATCTTTCACAATGACAGAGTGGCTCTTTGCACTAATCCTTCCTTTATGCCCAAGGTTGCTTCAGAGGCCAACATTAACCAAGATGTTCTTCATCTCACATTGCTGCAGTCCTTACATATGGGTAGTCCGCTGTCCTCGGTCGGCCCGAATACCAAAGTATTAGGCTGACGTCGGTCAAGGCGCTTAAAACTGACATCAGGACGTCAGGGTACAAAAGCGCATGACCGACGTCATTTCCTCAGTCTTTTTTGCCGCATGGTCCGATGCAGAAGCAGCGTTGCAAGTGCCGTTCGGCGTTCTGAAATTTTTCAAATTCGGAGTTTCAGACCGAATCCAAGTTGGCTAAGTACCCCGTTGGGGATTATTTTGGTTTTTTCTTGCCTCAGTATTTTACCGGATGTCAGAAAAAGTGAATAACTGTATTTCTTGTGGGAAACAGATACCGCATAGGGATTATCATTCTTTGTGTATTCCTTGTTTGGGGCCTGAGCACGACGTTGTTGGTTGTCGCTTTTGTGCTAGGTTCAATAAACGCACTATTAAGCGAAGGTTAGATTGTGCTAGGCTGGTCTTTGGGAAGCGGTGCAATTATAATATGCTGTC
Source organism: Protopterus annectens (assembly GCF_019279795.1). Taxonomy (NCBI): domain Eukaryota; kingdom Metazoa; phylum Chordata; order Ceratodontiformes; family Protopteridae; genus Protopterus; species Protopterus annectens. The sequence goes on along the minus strand of NC_056733.1, from coordinate 742,458,469 downwards.
GGATTCTCCGGCGCCCGCTTCTGCAAAGAAGCGCAAAGACAAAGCAGTTAAACCCAGGCAAGATGAGTCGTCCGTTCCGGACGCCGGTTCTTTAGAGGCTTCAGTGGAACCGGTGGTTCCGACGGAGACTTCTCTGGAGTCTCAGGGGGAGACTTTGATTTTGCAGGAAGTAGTCTCTCAGGAGGCAGGTCAGGCCGAAGGGGCTTCTCAAGCTACTGTACTCCCCTCCCTTCCTAGGGTGGTTAGGCCTTCTCCTTCGGTTTCCAAGGCTTCTCCCAGAGGCAGGCCAGTTTTAGCTCCTGTTGGGGTCTCTCCTAGTTCAGCAGGGTCTGTGCCTAAGAAGCACATGCTTAAAATGGCAGAAGATTTGATCACTCTGATTAGAGGTTCTATGCCCCCTCCTGATAAGAGGCCTAGGGTGGAGCCAGAGTTGGGAAGTTTTGAACAGGCTTCGGATGTTTCAGAGTCTTCGGCTGAAGACTTGCAGGAGTACTCTCCTTATTCTGATTCTGATGCAGATGATTCCACTCCTCCTGCTTCTCCTCCAGAGGATTTTTCTTTTTCAGAGACTCTTCATTCTATGAGGGAACATTTTAAGTGGGAAGGTCAGGACTTCTCTGATTCTAGGAAAAGGCTTAGGGAGTTTTTGTTGTTACCCCAGCATAGGCCTTTAGCTATACCCCCTGTTCTGGATGTTGTGGAAGATGTGTTTGCAGAGGCTTCACTTAATCCTGATTCTCTGCCGCCTGCTCCTGTTAAGCCGGATAGGTATTACAGGGTGCCGGAGGCTCACAAATATCTTTATAAGAGTCCTAGGGCGGACCCAGAAACTATTAGTCAAGGACCTAAGGGTGTCAAGGCCTCTATTGTAAAAAATCCGGTTCCTTTAGATAAAGAAGCCAGAGCTTTGGATAGATGGGGAAAAAGGTCTATACATCTTCTACCTTAGCTATGAGGGCTTTGAATTGCCAGTTTCATATGTTGAAATATCAAAACTTTCTTCTTTCTCAGTTGAAGTCTAAGGTGGATGCTCTGGCGGAAGGCATTGAGTGTAAAGAATTGCAAGATTTGGTGCATGTCTCTGAACAGGTGGGTAAGCATTCTTTACAGTGTGGTTTTGATGCTGTGCAGGCCTCGTCTAGGGTGGCTGCCACTGGCTCAGTTCTTCGCAGGCATGCCTGGTTGAAGGATCAGAATTTATCTGACCATGTTAAGACAAGGATTTTGGATGCTCCTTTGCAGTCTGATGTGTTGTTTGGTTCACCTGTGGAGTCAGTCTTGAAGAAAATGGAAGACAAGGCTAAGTCTATGCAGACTGTTAAAGATTTTTTGCAAGTTCAGCCTCCGAAGTTTAGTAGGAATTGGCCTGCTAAGGGGTGGACGTATCCTGCTTATGATTCTCAGTCTAGGGGTAGATCTAGACGTGGTAGGGGCAGAGCTCAGAGTTCTTTCAGGCCTAGAACAGGGAGTTCCCCTGCACAATCTTCGGGTGAGGGCAGGGGCCAGTCCTTTCGTAAACAGGCCCAATGACCTACTTTTGCAGCTGCCAGATCCTTCTTGCCTGGCAGCACCTTTGGGAGGAAGGTTAGCACTCTTCAAGGAAAATTGGATGTTGGTTACCCAAGACAAATGGGTATTGGATATCATACACCAGGGTTACAAGTTTTGTTTCCATACCTTGCCTCCTTTCAAAGGCATGCCGGACATTCCTCCTCAGCAAAGACTAGAGGCTCGCAAACAAATTTCTCTACTACTTCAAATAGGGGCCATACAACCGGTTCCTCTGCCAGAAGTGGGCCTAGGATTTTATTCTCGCCTGTTTCTAGTACCAAAGAAAGGAAACACGTGGAGACCAATTTTGGATTTATCCATCCTCAACACATATCTGGACATTCCCAAGTTCAAAATGTTAACGTTACAACAGCTTTTACCTCTGCTGGGCAAAGATCACTGGATGGTGACCCTGGATCTCAAGGAGGCTTACCTTCATGTTCCTATCAGGCCCAGTTGCAGGAAGTATCTGCGTTTTCGGGCTGGGACTTCACATTATCAGTTCTCTGCATTGCCCTTTGGCTTATCTACTGCGCCCAGAGTGTTCATGAAGGTTCTGGCTCCAGTGGTAGCTTTTTTCAGGCTAAGAGGAATACAAATTTATCCTTATTTGGACGATTGCCTGATACTGGCCCAAGGAAAGGACGAACTTCATCATTTGCAGTATGTGATGGCAGTGTTAAGATGCCTGGGGTATTCTGTGAACGAAATAAAGTCCAGTCTAGTACCCTCTCAGGACATGTGCTTTCTGGGTGTGAGACTGAATACAGCATCCCAGATGGCCTTTTTGACCCCGGACAAACAAAAGAATCTTTCTCTTTATTTCCATCAGTTGTCTCATCAGTCCAGGCTGACTGCAAGGACAGTCCTTCAAGCCTTGGGGTTCATGGCATCTTGTATTCTGGTACTTCCCAATGCCAAACTGCATATGAGGAAGCTACAATGGTATCTCAAGAATGTATGGACACAGCACTGCCAAGATTTGGACACTGTCATTCAAATAATACCTTGCATTCAAAAGGAATTTTTGTGGTGGGGTCAGGAATGTCACCTAAACAAGGGACTCTCTGTGACCCGGCCAGAGGCGAGTCAGATTTTAACGACAGATGCCTCAGACAAAGCTTGGGGAGCTCATCTAAATGGAAAATGGATACAAGACACGTGGCCTGCCAGACTTCAACATCTACATATCAACTTGAAGGAGATGTTAGCAGTCCAATTTGCATTGATAGCTTTCGAGGATTTACTTCTTCCAGGGCAGGTGTTGATTCAAACAGACAACACAACTGTCATGTGGTACATCAACAAGCAAGGGGGAACGCATTCTTATCCTCTATGCAGACAAGCAATGATTTTGTGGGAGACTGCTCTCAGTTTACAGCTAAATCTTCAGGCAAGGTTTCTGCCAGGAGCACAGAACTCCTTAGCAGATGTGTTGAGCAGACAAATTATGGATCCCCACGAGTGGAAATTGGATCCTCATGTATTTCAGAGATTGACAGTGTTATGGGGAACTCCAGACATAGATCTGTTCGCTTCTCCACTGAATTACCAGCTGCCAAAGTTTTGCACAAAAAGGTTTCATCCCTCGGCATGGAAAGTGGATGCTCTCTCATTCAATTGGAGCAATCTTCACGTGTATGCCTTTCCACCTCTGCCTCTCCTCCCAAAGGTACTGCTGAAGGTCAGACAGGACAAGCCAAACATGATTTTAATAGCTCCAGATTGGCCTCGACAGCACTGGTACCCATTACTGAGAAGTCTGGTACAGGAGCCTCCATGGCCTTTGCCTTGATTCCTCACCTGCTGTCTCAGGAGAACAGTCATTTACTCAATGTCAAACTTCAATCTCTACATCTGACAGCCTGGCATATTCTGTTTTAAACCCTGGAGGGTCTCAGCTTCCACAACAAGTTTTGAATGTTATTTTGGAGGCCAGAAGGCCTAGTACAAGGAAAGTTTACGCAGATAAATGGAGGAGATTTTTGTTTTGGAGTACTGCAAAGGATTTTGATGTTTCTAAACCTAATTTAAGTGTTGCGCTTCAATACCTTACTGAGTTATTGGACAAGGGTTTGTCCTTCTCCTCTATAAAGGTTCATGCTGCAGCAATTTCTGCTCACTATGACTGTGACCCACCATTATTTTCTCAGCCTTTGTTTAAGCAATTCCTTAGAGGGGCAAAAAATATAAGACCCCCACGTAGAGCTCCTACTCCTGCTTGGGATCTCAATTTTGTGTTGGAGAAACTCACTCTACAACCTTTTGAGCCTGCAGCATCGGCAGAATTGAAATATTTATCTTGGAAGACTGCTTTTTTGTTGGCCATTACCTCTGCGAGAAGGGTTTCTGAATTACAGGCCCTTATGGCAGTTGAGCCTTTCTTAATTTTCCACAAGGACAGGGTGTCTTTGCGTACTAACCCTTCTTTTATGCCTAAAGTGGTTTCTAGTGTGGCTTTAAACCAAACTATTCATTTGCCTACTTTTTATGCAAACCCCCAAAATAAAGGGGAAAGGATTTTGCACACTTTGGATATACACAGACAGTTGCGATATTATTTGAACAGAACTAAAGGGTTCAGGCAGTCTCAGCAGTTGTTTGTTTCTTTTGCTTTGGGTTCTCAGGGCAAACCTGTGTCAAAACAAACTATTTCTAAGTGGATTGGGTTTTGTATTGCCTTCTGTTATTCCCTTCATGGTAAGGAGATTCCAGCTGGGATTAGGCCTCATTCCACTAGGGCTACTGCCACTTCTACAGCCTTTTTAAGGGGGGTGGCTACTAAAGATATTTTGGAAGCAGCTACTTGGAGTTCAGTGCATACTTTCTCTAAGCATTACCACCTTCCACTTTACTCTAAATCTAGGGCTGGATTTGCAACTGCAATTTTGCAAGGCATGTTGGCAGCTCCTAATTCCTTATAGTTTTGCCATCCTCCCTTACCTCTGCTTTGGGATTCTACCCATATGTAAGGACTGCAGCAATGTGAGATGAAGAACATAGTATAGTTTTGTACCTACCATAAATGTAGATGTTCGAAGATCCACATTGCTGCAGTCCAATACCCTCCCGCCTTCCCCTCTGTTGTTGAAGGTGGTGGTGTGGTTTGTGTTGTACATAGTGTAAATATGGTTAGTGCACGGGTGGTTGTTTAGGTTTTGCTGGTTTTTGGCTTTGGCCTTTCTTGTTAGGGCCTTCTGACATCTGGGGCAAGAAAAGACTGAGGAAATGACGTCGGTCATGCGCTTTTGTACCCTGACGTCCTGATGTCAGTTTTAAGCGCCTTGACCGACGTCAGCCTAATACTTTGGTATTCGGGCCGACCGAGGACAGCGGACTACCCATATGTAAGGACTGCAGCAATGTGGATCTTCGAACATCTACATTTATGGTAGGTACAAAACTGTACTTTTTTAATCTCCCAGTCATTTTCCCTAATTTTCACAACAAGGGAGAGTACAAGCTTCATCTACTTGATGTACACAGGCAACTACGTTTTTATTTGGATAGGACAAAAACATCAGAAAATCAGACCAACTTTTTGTATCCTTTGCTACTTCTCGATTAGGAAGACCAATCACTAAAGTGACTTTAGCTAATTGGATTTCAAAGTGTATTGCATTGGCATACTCATATAAAGGAATTTGTGTACCAGCTCAAATCAAGGCCCATTCTACCAAGTCTGTTTCCACCTCAGCAGCCTTTTTGTCCAGAGTTTCAATCGATGACATTTGCTCAGCAGCTAGTTGGTCTTCCTGCCATACCTTTATATCCCATTACAAGTTTTATGTCTGTTCCAGGACCAGGGCTTCCTTTGGCTCTACCGTACTCTGGAGTATCCTTCCATGAGGGCCACCCAGGGGTTATGTAGCTGGGGACTCTCTCCCACAGATTGGAGACCAAATAAAAACTTCAGATAAAGAAGTTATGTTCTTACCATAAAGTTCCATCTGAGTCGTTGCTTCATTTGTATTCACCCTTCCCCTGCTCCTTCTTCCTTCCTCAGGTTTTGGGAGGACTTGGCAGAAGATCATTCAGATCTCTCCCACTTACTGTATCCCTGGAGCACCTGAGGTACTGTCTCTATGGTGTGGCTGATGAGTAATTGTGCTTAGGGAATATTTTGTTCTTTTCAGCAGCAAATTCGATCTAAGGGGGTGGAGGGAGAGTGGGACATTGTGGGTAAAGTAGGAGGAGCCCGGTTTTCGTCTCCAAGGCTGGAATATACTGCCAAGTCAGATCCGAGACCCACAGCTTGAAGACAAATGAAGCAACAACTCAGATAGAACATTATGGTAAGAACATAACTTATTTTTTTTTTAGACTCCTGAGAGTAAGAGAGAAAAAAAAAGAAAAAGTACAATATAAAACACTAAGCCAAGCTATGTTTAGAGAAATGATAAATAAAGAAAAAGTTTTCTGAAAAAAAGAGAAAAAATATATGAAATGAATCAAGCAAGGATAGAGAATTTATTATATAAACAAAAATATTGCTTACAAGGAAAAAAAGAAGTAGCAGTGCCCTGTTTAAATAAGCTGATGAAAGAAACTAGGAAAAAAGGGAGTTAAAGCATAAAGTAGGAAAGAAAGTAGCAACACAAGAAGGTATATGTGGAATTTAAGGCCCATTTTTTTTTATTAAAAAGCGAAGGTTAGATTGTGCTAGGCTGGTCTTTGGGAAGCGGTGCAATTATAATATGCTGTCGGATTCTCCGGCGCCCGCTTCTGCAAAGAAGCGCAAAGACAAAGCAGTTAAACCCAGGCAAGATGAGTCGTCCGTTCGGACGCCGGTTCTTTAGAGGTTTCAGTGGAACCGGTGGTTCCGTCGGAGACTTCTCTGGAGTCTCAGGGGGAGACTTTGATTTTGCAGGAAGTAGTCTCTCAGGAGGCAGGTCAGGCCGAAGGGGCTTCTCAAGCTACTGTACTCCCCTCCCTTCCTAGGGTGGTTAGGCCTTCTCCTTGGTTTCCAAGGCTTCTCCCAGAGGCAGGCCAGTTTTAGCTCCTGTTGGGGTCTCTCCTAGTTCAGCAGGGTCTGTGCCTAAGAAGCACATGCTTAAAATGGCAGAAGATTTGATCACTCTGATTAGAGGTTCTATGCCTCCTGATAAGAGGCCTAGGGTGGAGCCAGAGTTGGGAAGTTTTGAACAGGCTTCGGATGTTTCAGAGTCTTCGGCTGAAGACTTGCAGGAGTACTCTCCTTATTCTGATTCTGATGCAGATGATTCCACTCCTCCTGCTTCTCCTCCAGAGGATTTTTCTTTTTCAGAGACTCTTCATTCTATGAGGGAACATTTTAAGTGGGAAGGTCAGGACTTCTCTGATTCTAGGAAAAGGCTTAGGGAGTTTTGTTGTTACCCCAGCATAGGCCTTTAGCTATACCCCCTGTTCTGGATGTTGTGGAAGATGTGTTTGCAGAGGCTTCACTTAATCCTGATTCTCTGCCGCCTGCTCCTGTTAAGCCGGATAGGTATTACAGGGTGCCGGAGGCTCACAAATATCTTTATAAGAGTCCTAGGGCGGACCCAGAAACTATTAGTCAAGGACCTAAGGGTGTCAAGGCCTCTATTGTAAAAATCCGGTTCCTTTAGATAAAGAAGCCAGAGCTTTGGATAGATGGGGAAAAAAGGTCTATACATCTTCTACCTTAGCTATGAGGGCTTTGAATTGCTAGTTTCATATGTTGAAATATCAAAACTTTCTTCTTTCTCAGTTGAAGTCTAAGGTGGATGCTCTGGCGGAAGGCATTGAGTGTAAAGAATTGCAAGATTTGGTGCATGTCTCTGAACAGGTGGGTAAGCATTCTTTACAGTGTGGTTTTGATGCTGTGCAGGCCTCGTCTAGGGTGGCTGCCACTGGCTCAGTTCTTCGCAGGCATGCCTGGTTGAAGGATCAGAATTTATCTGACCATGTTAAGACAAGGATTTTGGATGCTCCTTTGCAGTCTGATGTGTTGTTTGGTTCACCTGTGGAGTCAGTCTTGAAGAAAATGGAAGACAAGGCTAAGTCTATGCAGACTGTTAAAGATTTTTGCAAGTTCAGCCTCCAGTTTAGTAGGAATTGGCCTGCTAAGGGGTGGGCGTATCCTGCTTATGATTCTCAGTCTAGGGGTAGATCTAGGCGTGGTAGGGGCAGAGCTCAGAGTTCTTTCAGGCCTAGAACAGGGAGTTCCCTGCACAATCTTCGGTGAGGGCAGGGGCCAGTCCTTTCGTAAACAGGCCCAATGACCTACTTTGCAGCTGCCAGATCCTTCTTGCCTGGCAGCACCTTTGGGAGGAAGGTTAGCACTCTTCAAGGAAAATTGGATGTTGGTTACCCAAGACAAATGGGTATTGGATATCATACACCAGGGTTACAAGTTTTGTTTCCATACCTTGCCTCCTTTCAAAGGCATGCCGGACATTCCTCCTCAGCAAAGACTAGAGGCTCGCAAACAAATTTCTCTACTACTTCAAATAGGGGCCATACAACCGGTTCCTCTGCCAGAAGTGGGCCTAGGATTTTATTCTCGCCTGTTTCTAGTACCAAAGAAAGGAAACACGTGGAGACCAATTTTGGATTTATCCATCCTCAACACATATCTGGACATTCCCAAGTTCAAAATGTTAACGTTACAACAGCTTTTACCTCTGCTGGGCAAAGATCACTGGATGGTGACCCTGGATCTCAAGGAGGCTTACCTTCATGTTCCTATCAGGCCCAGTTGCAGGAAGTATCTGCGTTGGCTGGGACTTCACATTATCAGTTCTCTGCATTGCCCTTTGGCTTATCTACTGCCCAGAGTGTTCATGAAGGTTCTGGCTCCAGTGGTAGCTTTTTTCAGGCTAAGAGGAATACAAATTTATCCTTATTTGGACGATTGCCTGATACTGGCCCAAGGAAAGGACGAACTTCATCATTTGCAGTATGTGATGGCAGTGTTAAGATGCCTGGGGTATTCTGTGAACGAAATAAAGTCCAGTCTAGTACCCTCTCAGGACATGTGCTTTCTGGGTGTGAGACTGAATACAGCATCCCAGATGGCCTTTTTGACCCCGGACAAACAAAAGAATCTTTCTCTTTATTTCCATCAGTTGTCTCATCAGTCCAGGCTGACTGCAAGGACAGTCCTTCAAGCCTTGGGGTTCATGGCATCTTGTATTCTGGTACTTCCCAATGCCAAACTGCATATGAGGAAGCTACAATGGTATCTCAAGAATGTATGGACACAGCACTGCCAAGATTTGGACACTGTCATTCAAATAATACCTTGCATTCAAAAGGAATTTTTGTGGTGGGGTCAGGAATGTCACCTAAACAAGGGACTCTCTGTGACCCGGCCAGAGGCGAGTCAGATTTTAACGACAGATGCCTCAGACAAAGCTTGGGGAGCTCATCTAAATGGAAAATGGATACAAGACACGTGGCCTGCCAGACTTCAACATCTACATATCAACTTGAAGGAGATGTTAGCAGTCCAATTTGCATTGATAGCTTTCGAGGATTTACTTCTTCCAGGGCAGGTGTTGATTCAAACAGACAACACAACTGTCATGTGGTACATCAACAAGCAAGGGGAACGATTCTTATCCTCTATGCAGACAAGCAATGATTTTGTGGGAGACTGCTCTCAGTTTACAGCTAAATCTTCAGGCAAGGTTTCTGCCAGGAGCACAGAACTCCTTAGCAGATGTGTTGAGCAGACAAATTATGGATCCCCACGAGTGGAAATTGGATCCTCATGTATTTCAGAGATTGACAGTGTTATGGGAACTCCAGACATAGATCTGTTCGCTTCTCCACTGAATTACCAGCTGCCAAAGTTTTGCACAAAAGGTTTCATCCTCGGCATGGAAAGTGGATGCTCTCTCATTCAATTGGAGCAATCTTCACGTGTATGCCTTTCCACCTCTGCCTCTCCTCCCAAAGGTACTGCTGAAGGTCAGACAGGACAAGCCAAACATGATTTTAATAGCTCCAGATTGGCCTCGACAGCACTGGTACCCATTACTGAGAAGTCTGGTACAGGAGCCTCCATGGCCTTTGCCTTGATTCCTCACCTGCTGTCTCAGGAGAACAGTCATTTACTCAATGTCAAACTTCAATCTCTACATCTGACAGCCTGGCATATTCTGTTTTAAACCCTGGAGGGTCTCAGCTTCCACAACAAGTTTTGAATGTTATTTTGGAGGCCAGAAGGCCTAGTACAAGGAAAGTTTACGCAGATAAATGGAGGAGATTTTTGTTTTGGAGTACTGCAAAGGATTTTGATGTTTCTAAACCTAATTTAAGTGTTGCGCTTCAATACCTTACTGAGTTATTGGACAAGGGTTTGTCCTTCTCCTCTATAAAGGTTCATGCTGCAGCAATTTCTGCTCACTATGACTGTGACCCACCATTATTTTCTCAGCCTTTGTTTAAGCAATTCCTTAGAGGGCAAAAATATAAGACCCCCACGAGAGCTCCTACTCCTGCTTGGGATCTCAATTTTGTGTTGGAGAAACTCACTCTACAACCTTTTGAGCCTGCAGCATCGGCAGAGTTGAAATATTTATCTTGGAAGACTGCCTTTTTGTTGGCCATTACCTCTGCGAGAAGGGTTTCTGAATTACAGGCCCTTATGGCAGTTGAGCCTTTCTTAATTTTCCACAAGGACAGGGTGTCTTTGCGTACTAACCCTTCTTTTATGCCTAAAGTGGTTTCTAGTGTGGCTTTAAACCAAACTATTCATTTGCCTACTTTTTATGCAAACCCCCAAAATAAAGGGGAAAGGATTTTGCACACTTTGGATATACACAGACAGTTGCGATATTATTTGAACAGAACTAAAGGGTTCAGGCAGTCTCAGCAGTTGTTTGTTTCTTTTGCTTTGGGTTCTCAGGGCAAACCTGTGTCAAAACAAACTATTTCTAAGTGGATTGGGTTTTGTATTGCCTTCTGTTATTCCCTTCATGGTAAGGAGATTCCAGCTGGGATTAGGCCTCATTCCACTAGGGCTACTGCCACTTCTACAGCCTTTTTAAGGGGTGGCTACTAAAGATATTTTGGAAGCAGCTACTTGGAGTTCAGTGCATACTTTCTCTAAGCATTACCACCTTCCACTTTACTCTAAATCTAGGGCTGGATTTGCAACTGCAATTTTGCAAGGCATGTTGGCAGCTCCTAATTCCTTATAGTTTTGCCATCCTCCCTTACCTCTGCTTTGGGATTCTACCCATATGTAAGGACTGCAGCAATGTGAGATGAAGAACATAGTATAGTTTTGTACCTACCATAAATGTAAATGTTCAAGATCCACATTGCTGCAGTCCAATTTACCCTCCCGCCTTCCCCTCTGTTGTTGAAGGTGGTGGTGTGGTTTGTGTTGTACATAGTGTAAATATGGTTAGTGCACGGGTGGTTGTTTAGGTTTTGCTGGTTTTTGGCTTTGGCCTTTCTTGTTAGGGCCTTCTGACATCTGGGGCAAGAAAAGACTGAGGAAATGACGTCGGTCATGCGCTTTTGTACCCTGACGTCCTGATGTCAGTTTTAAGCGCCTTGACCGACGTCAGCCTAATACTTTGGTATTCGGGCCGACCGAGGACAGCGGACTACCCATATGTAAGGACTGCAGCAATGTGGATCTTCGAACATCTACATTTATGGTAGGTACAAAACTGTACTTTTTTAATCTCCCAGTCATTTTCCCTAATTTTCACAACAAGGGAGAGTACAAGCTTCATCTACTTGATGTACACAGGCAACTACGTTTTTATTTGGATAGGACAAAAACATCAGAAAATCAGACCAACTTTTTGTATCCTTTGCTACTTCTCGATTAGGAAGACCAATCACTAAAGTGACTTTAGCTAATTGGATTTCAAAGTGTATTGCATTGGCATACTCATATAAAGGAATTTGTGTACCAGCTCAAATCAAGGCCCATTCTACCAAGTCTGTTTCCACCTCAGCAGCCTTTTTGTCCAGAGTTTCAATCGATGACATTTGCTCAGCAGCTAGTTGGTCTTCCTGCCATACCTTTATATCCCATTACAAGTTTTATGTCTGTTCCAGGACCAGGGCTTCCTTTGGCTCTACTGCACTCTGGAGTATCCTTCCATGAGGGCCACCCAGGGGTTATGTAGCTGGGGACTCTCTCCCACAGATTGGAGACCAAATAAAAACTTCAGATAAAGAAGTTATGTTCTTACCATAAAGTTCCATCTGAGTCGTTGCTTCATTTGTATTCACCCTTCCCCTGCTCCTTCTTCCTTCCTCAGGTTTTGGGAGGACTTGGCAGAAGATCATTCAGATCTCTCCCACTTACTGTATCCCTGGAGCACCTGAGGTACTGTCTCTATGGTGTGGCTGATGAGTAATTGTGCTTAGGGAATATTTTGTTCTTTTCAGCAGCAAATTCGATCTAAGGGGGTGGAGGGAGAGTGGGACATTGTGGGTAAAGTAGGAGGAGCCCGGTTTTCGTCTCCAAGGCTGGAATATACTGCCAAGTCAGATCCGAGACCCACAGCTTGAAGACAAATGAAGCAACAACTCAGATAGAACATTATGGTAAGAACATAACTTATTTTTTTTTTAGACTCCTGAGAGTAAGAGAGAAAAAAAAAGAAAAAGTACAATATAAAACACTAAGCCAAGCTATGTTTAGAGAAATGATAAATAAAGAAAAAGTTTTCTGAAAAAAAGAGAAAAAATATATGAAATGAATCAAGCAAGGATAGAGAATTTATTATATAAACAAAAATATTGCTTACAAGGAAAAAAAGAAGTAGCAGTGCCCTGTTTAAATAAGCTGATGAAAGAAACTAGGAAAAAAGGGAGTTAAAGAATAAAGAAGGAAAGAAAGTAGCAACACAAGAAGGTATATGTGGAATTATTAAAGAATATGTAAAACAATCATTTATGAAGAAAGAAACAGAAATCAAAACTATGAAGGTAATAAATTAAAGAAGATAATGAAAACTTTTGAACAAAAGATAACTTTGAAAGAGTTAAATGATGTATTAAAAGAAATTAAGATAAATACTGCAACATGATTAGATGGTATTGAATACCATATGTATAACAAAATAGAAATATGGTAAAAAGTAATATTTTTAGAGGTACTGAATGAATGGTTAGAGTTGGGAATAACAGATGAAGAAATATGCAAAGGAGGAGTAATATTCATATGGAAAAAGGTGAAAAAGAAGATATAAAGAATTGGACACCAATAGTTTTAAATAGCACTAATTATAAAATACTGATGAGAATAGTAACTAAGAAGTTAACAAATAAAATGAATAAGTTACTTGCTCAAACAATATTTGGTAGAAAGGGAAAAGGAAGTTAAGACTTATGGATTATAAAAGAAGTAATAGATGATATGATAAATAAGGTGAAAGCAAAGATCATGATAAGAGATTTAAGTAAGGCATTTGACAAAATACAAAATGGTTGTACCCCACACATAAAGGCATATAGTCACATAAATATATGTGTTTACAACAAATATTATAACAACAATGAGTAAAAAAGATAAAGAATACACAAATATGCTATAATAAAAATCTAAAAAAAACTCCTTCACTAGTAATATTATTATAAAGAGCTCAACATGTTCAACCTAAACTCAACCAGTCCACTAAAGGAATTCAACTGCCCTTAATTTAAGGATGCTTGACAAGGAAACTGCATCATTCAATCCAGGATACTGGGTGGCATTCACCTTAAGTTACCATTCGAGCTCCAGGAATTCCAAATAATCATCAACGGGTCCACCTGTGTCCTAGATTTACCTGGTCAATAATAATAAACTTAAACCTGTGACCAGGATTCTCAAACAAATGTTTGTACAGGGCATTCCTAAGATCTTTTTTACTAATATCATAGTTATGTTGATAAATCCATTTCCTAAGACTTAACTTAATCTTCCCTGTATAGAAGGAGGAGCTGTCCCTGCACTGGGCCAGGTAAACCACCTCTGTTGCTTCCACAATAAAATTTATAGTGCAGTTTCACTACCCCCAGTCCCTCAACCAGCAAACTAGATGCTTCAAGAATGAACGGGCATTGTGCACAGTGGCAACATTTGGACATCTTCCCTATGCTTTCTTCTTTATTAACACTCTCCAGTAATGACTTGATACAAACATCCTTTCTATAAGCTATCAGTGGTTTGGATCCCATGATGTCCAGATATTCTTGATCTACCCTAAAAATTTTCCAGTGAGCTTCCACTATAGCCCTTGGTTCATAGAAATTAGCATTAAAAGTAACTACAAGAGCCTTGTTAAATGTCTGCGGGGATGTGTGTCCTATTCTTTGGATATTCAAAATCACATTAATCTTTCCAAGTAATGGAACAAAATGCCCCACTCTCCTTTTTTCCTTCACCTCATTGAAAATGTTCCTAAAAAAATCACAAGGGTATCCCTTCCCCCTTGAACATATTAAACAACGTATTGACTTCATTCTCAATCTCCAAATCCTGAGTCACCACCCTAGCTAGTCTCACACATTGCCCTTTAACCAGGGCTTTTTTCTGGTGCTCAGGATGCATACTCTCAAAGTGCAAAATTGAGTTTGAGTATGTGGGTTTGCGATAAATAGTTGACTCAAAACACTAATCCCTCTTATTGAAATGGATGGTAAGATCCAAGAAGTCAGCTGATCTACTTTGAATGTCCATGGTAAATTTTAAAAAATCAGTTGTAGAATGCAGATACTCATAAAATTATTCCAACTTCTCCTCACTGTTCTTCCAAAAGAAAGTCATATCATCTAAAAATTAACCTATGACTCATGAAAACATGAGTTCACAATATAGTTCAACTCCCAGTAAGAGAGCAGAGCATTGGCAAATACTGGGGCACATACTGCCCCCATAGCTACTCCTTTCTTTTGTCTAAATAGTTCTCAAAAGTAAGGTAGTTGTCTTCCAGTGTCATAGTCATAAAAACCCTAAGGGTATCTGCTTTGCTCTTATCTATACCCCCCCCCCATAAAAACAAATACTCTTAGAACCAATCCACACTAATGTCATGGGGAATAATGGAATAAAGATCTTTTATATCTGTAGTAACCATTGTGAAATTTTCATCAAATAGGTCGTTAGAAATTCTAGTAAAAAAATCCCAAGAGTTCTTGCGAATAAATGGATTACTGGCAAAAATACCCTTAGTACAGTTGTCAATGTATTTAGCCAAAAATAAGATCTTAGAGGCCTTGGCATCAACAATTGGATGCATTGGTGAATCAGTGAGGTTTTTATGAATTTTTAGGGATACCAAAGATTGTGGGGATTTTTGGTTTCCAAACTGTAACAAAGTTGAACAACTCCTTGGTAATCTGCTGGTTAGGTAGCATCTCCTCTAACATAAGGTCAGTACTCCTATAGGCTATATTTAGCTGGTTAACTAAAACCTCTTCATAAACATCTCTGTATAATAAATTCAGCTTCCTGTTCACATAGTCATCCATAACCACAAGTCCACAACACCCTTATCTGGTTTCATCACTCTTATTAGCCTGTTTTTAGAAATACTACATAATGCTTTCTCCTCTGTATTGAGGTTAGAATAACAAGGTAGACCTGCAGGTGACTTTACGTAGGCTCTAATGTCATTCGCACAAAGCTTCTCAAAAACCAAGAGAATAGGGTGAGACTGGGTAAATACACTAACTTTTTTATTGTTGACATTACTAACCTCCTGTTGTGGTGCATTCTTAAAATAAAAAGCATGGCTGAGCTTCGTCAAGAAAAGTTTAAATTGAATAAGGAACTCATCCACTCTGGCTTTGCAGTTGGGCACATAAATACGGCCCTTTTCAAACAAATTAGCCCAAGAAAAACCTCAAGTTCTGTTGTACTAAAATTGAAAAGCTTAAAAATCTCCTTTACTATTCATAACAATGCTGCAATTCATCATGGATCCTTCACCAGATAATACATCCTGCCTCTCCCCCTCCCCCTGGGGGATGAGGGAAAGACTGTCTGTGATCCAAGTCTCCCTAGTTGTTCACATTCCTCCCTCTCTGATCTAACAATCTGTGAGATCTCCTCAAAGGGGGTTAATCTAAAGGGCACTCCCTCTGGGTAACTTCAGTATCTACTTCCAAGTTACACTCATTCCCATCAAAGTTAACATCCTGGTTCCCATTAATAGTCAAAATAAAACCCGGGGGAGGAGGGTAGGCATTTTCTTTTTCATAATCCACCTTGCCTCTCTTTAACTTTTTTCATTTCTTATTCTTAATAACCAAAATGTTGTTCTCAATTTTAGTAAGTAAAGCACTATAATTATCAAGCTTACAGCTAAACAACAAGTCATTTCATATACTACAATCGAACCTGTAAATGTCAACCTTTAAAACAGACATTTGCTTATCATAATCCTTAATAAGAAGTTCCAAAAGTTCACAGCCGTGGTGATTGAAAAGAGAAACCAACTCGCAGTGCAGGCTGGAGTCCTTCACTAGTCTTGAAGGGTATTTCCACGAATATAAACCCTTGGGAACAATTTTCAGCCAAAGACATTCTATTAAGTAACTACTCTCCAATTGGAGCTTCCTATATTTACAAACAAGGCTGGGAAACACCTCTAACTGCTTATCCAGTGAGCCATGAGAGTAATCCACAATACCTGGGTTAAGTTCCCTGTGAAAACTTGCATCCAACAGTTCATGAACATTACGATAGGTCACTCTGCCAGGGACAACACCTTCACCATTATTAACAGGAACAGGAAGTGCATCGCCATTAGAAGAAAGCAGATGACTATGATCACAAAGAGTCCACGATCTCTGTGCTGGGGTAATTTCATCAATACTAGACCCCTGCAAAGCAAATAACAGAACATTGTCACCTTGTCTAGCCTCCATACACATATTAAGGGGATGAGAGAGGTTTTGAATGAGTTCTCCAATCAATAGGGAGAGATTCCCTATAGATGTGTCAAGCTGGCTTTGTATAACATGTAAATCCTCAACGTCAAAATGAAGCAATTTGGCTGTAGTTTCACCTTCCGTGTCATAAACCAGTAAAAACACACTCAACAAGACCACAATCCAAGAAGAAATTGAAGGTTAAGACTTTGGAGCCAAAAAAATACAATTTATTGAGCGCTTTCGTCATACAGTAACCGAACGTCTTCAGAATGATAAAAACACCCCCTCTTAACCTTTAAGTACACATGCCACTCAACTGATAAGCTTATAAAACAATTAAACAATCAGCAATTAAAATTAAAATAAAAAAAATTGTGTCCCACGAATAAAGGCATATAGTCACATAAATATATGTGTTTACAACAAACAGTATAACAGTGAGTAAAAAAGATAAAGAATACACAAATATGCTATAATAAAAATCTAAAAAGTAACTCTTATCACCAGTAATATCATTATAAAGAACTCAACATTTTCAAACTAAACTCAAACAGCCCCCTAAAGGAATTCAACTTCCCTTAATTTAATTATTTTTTTTATTTTAATTTTAACTGCTGAATGTTTAATTGGGTTTTTACAAAACAACTCTTTATGGGAAATCTTAGAAGCTTATAAGTAAGAAAATAATACAGACAATAAAATCAGCTTATGAAAAGAATAAGGTTAGGATAAATATAAATGTATGGATAAATGAATATAGAATGTGGAATAAGACGGGAATGTCCAGCTAGTAGCATCATATTTTCTATAGTCATGAATGTTATAGTCAATAAAATTAATAAAAAGTCAGATTTTGCAGGATATAACTTGACAGAAGATGTATATTTGCCTATAATGTATACATATGCAGATGATGTTGTATTAATCACTAGAAATAAAGAAGAGATGAAAGAAAAAAGTAAGGAGTTAAATATTTTATTAAAAAGGATAGGTTTATGCATAAATGAAAAAAGTAAAGGTTTGGGATGTGAATAAAATATAGGAAATATAAAATTTAATGAAAAATTGATAGAAATATTAGGAATAGTATTTGGATTAGATGAATATAAGAATAAGCAATGGGAAAAGGTGTTCCAAAAAGTTAAAGAAATGTGTATATTTTGGAAAACATTTAGATTAGCATATTGTCAGAAAGTATTTTAATAAATTCTATCTTATTATGAAAAAGTACCATGCATAGCTAACACATATATTTTGACAGCAAAATATGGGAAAGAATTAATGTCTGTTATCTTTTCATTATATGGGGTTCGAGATTGAACGCAGTTAAGATGGGAATTTTATACATGAAGGAAGAGCAAGGAGGATTAAGTTTAATTAATCCAGTAGTACATGCAGCATCTTTGAATTTATATAGAGCTATGACAGCTTATTTGAAAGTACATAAGAATTTCACAGACAGTATTATGTGTTATAAATATAAAGATTTCTGGGGATAAAAATGGAAGTAAAAGGTTTAAATCTGTGATAAATGAAGAGGCAAAGGCGTATCAAAATACACTTATTTTGTGGAAATTGAATGTGAATGAAATTGGAAAGAATAGAAATGACTGGTACATGAATATTATGATAATACATTATGTGACTGATCCTTGGAAATATTTAGACATAAAAAAAGAAAGCAGTAATAATGAGTTACAAATGGTGTAAAAGTATTCATGAATGTAAAGATTTTCTATGGAGTCTTTCAATAAGTAATTTGCCTGTTAAAGCAAATATGCCTTACAAAAGAAAAAGAGTATGTATTAGTTATGGTGAATATGAAACTACAGAACATGAATTTTTGATTTGTGTGAGGGTGAATAAACTATAGGAAGAGTTATGTAAAAAAATGTTAAAGGGTATTACAACGGTTGATCAAATAAACATTGACATGAGTGCGTACAGTTACTGTGAAAAAACAAGATTATGTGAGGAAATTGGACAAAACAATATTTTATGTATAATGGACATTATGAACTGAAAGACTGAATGAAATTAAAGGACCACTACATACTCCTGCACTTGTTTTCTCATTTCTGAAGTGTTATTTTCCCCTGTCTATTGAATCTAACATAGTAGCACATCTCTTCTGCTAGGGTAAATCATTTCACTGTGTTTTTCATCACTCGTTCTTTCTGCTCCGGTATAGTGAGCTATCATTCAGCAAAAAAAAGTCTTGCAGAGCTGTAGATAGCACATGGATGCTAGAACCATTTGGTAATAACGCCCAGTGTTATTTTTCACCTTTTTCTCAGCTGCTGCACAAGGACTGCCTATAAACTGCCTTCCCCAGTCCTTTCACCCAAACAATGCCCCAGCCATTAACTATGCATGAGATGCTTTTGTTCTGTTGCCAATTAAAATGCGATTGTGACTTACTGTGGGAACTATTCTATTAAATCTAGTTGCTGGCCAAATCTGTTTTGTTGAGGGAGTGGGCTAGCTCGCTAACATATACAAAATGTATTTAAATGTTTGCTTTTTTTTTGCAGGTGTGTGCATCACTATTCTCTTTGGGTTAGATGTTCTTAATGTGTGTTGTGCTTGTTTTTACAAATCTTTAATGCGATTGCTTGCAGTTAGCTGTTACAGCAAGCATTGCATAATACTGAGCTAAATCTGCAGCTGTTTATTTACTTGTAGAAAACTAATGGATACCATTATTTTACAATGGCTAAGTAAAACTTTTGATGTCCAGCGAGTGTAAAATAAGAAGGCATGAAATGTAACCTTGCACGAAATAAAGTGCGTGTGTGGTGGTGGGGGTGTGTGACTGTATTCCTGCATGAGCGTATGAGTAAGATGATCAAACAGATATGTTACACTCCTTAAAACGGGTCTATATTAGAACATCGAAGTTTCACAACTTTGAATGTCCTAATATCGACCCCTATTCAGCAAACACTGAAGACAGCGAAGCTGCAGAACACAGAATTTCTTCCTAGGGAAGGAATTTGGTTGGCTGTTCCTGTGACTTTGCTATTTTCAGCACTGTGGTGGAAAGTTATGGGTTGGGATCAGGTAAGTGTGCGATTGTGTAGACGTGAGGGTTAGGGCAGGGTAGGTGAGTTAGGGTTAGGGCGTGAGTGAGGTGTGTGTGCTATAGTGACGGACCTTAGGGTTTGGGTTAAAGTAAGTGGATAGCTAGTGGTGTGTGTACAGTTTAGTGTAGAGTTAGATATAGGATTTTAGGTGTATGTGCGTGGATTGCTGTTTGTTTGGTGTGCTTGTATTGTGTGTATGTGTGTCGTAACAGCAAATTTTTTTCCCTGGGAAAAAAATTGGTGTTCTGCATGTTCGATATTGTCAGCGTTCGCTGAATAGGGGTCGATATTAGAACATTCGAAGTTTTAAAAAGTCGATGTTCTAATATAGACCCTCCTTAAACAGCAGTTTTGCTGTTTAGGGAGTGTAAATGTAAAAAAGAATTTACCAGGGAACGTTAAATATGCACATGAGTGTGCATGTGCGTTTATGGTTGTCTGCATTCCTGATTTTGCTATCAGATAATTTGTATCCATAAATAGGAAATGTGCCCGAGTTTAAGCCTGTACTTCATTTGCCAGCGAACAGTACATTTTAGTAGACAAGACCGAAGGTATGAGGCAGAAATCTGGTGATCCTGTGAAAATTTCTACTCTCAAGAGCTATGCCAGCAGGGTTTTTTTTTTTTTTTATTTTTTATTTTTTTTAGGCAATACCCTGGATCCACTCATAGAAAACAGAATATAAAACTGTAGAAAATTGAAGTGCGTGCATGTGTGGTGGTGGTGGGGGTTGTGACTGCATGCCTGCATGAGTGAGATGTTGAGGCAGTTATTTTATACTCCTTAAACAGCAGTTTTGCTGTTTAGGGAGTGTAAATGTAAAATAACAATTTGGCAAAGAATGTTAAGTTTGTGTGTGTGTGTGTGTGTGTGTTTGAGCGTGTTTGTTTATGTTTGCCTGTGTGTGAGTGTATGCATGCTAGCGTGAATGACAGCTAATACATAGCTCTCAACAGTACAGATTTTCACAGAATGTCCATATTTTTGCCTCATATCTGTGGTGCAGTTATCATAATATTGTAGTTTTCCAGCAAATTAGTGGCAAATCATTTAAGACTGAAGTTACAAAACAATTACAGACATTTCAGTTTCAGGCTTCATACCGTTTTGATTATTCATGCTAAGGCAAAACAAGTTATTCTATCAACTTTTTAAGTTTGTACGAACAATATTTAAAAATCGCCCCTCTTTTTAGGCCTTTGTCCCACTTGCATGCATTGCTTTGTCCATATTTCTTGTCCTAAGAGGTTGAGTGGTATGCAGCTAAATAGTGTTTGAGTGTGTTTGTATTTTTGAGAAGAGTGAAAGCAATCGATTAGTACTGTTCCAGGTTTGTAATGATGGGGAGCTGCAAAGGTCATGTTGCTGTAAGGTTCTTAGTTGCTGTGAATGTCACCACATGTAGTTACAAATGTTGATACACTGTTTTTGAATGCAAGGTTAGGTTTAAAGTTGCAGATTCAGATTCTTTAATGTCTGTCTAAGGTTCAAATAATTAGTTTTGCAATATGGTTACTGTTTTTATGTGAATTGAGTGTCATGAAACCTTACTGCAAATATGTTTAGAGATAGAAATACTTTTCTTTCCACATCTGGCTAAGGTTAAAGTTAATTTTATGATATTGTTAGTGTTTTTAATGCCAACTAAGTATCTGATGATGAAGTTTCGAAACAAGTGCAAACATCTTTGTGTGAGTTTTTTTTAATGAGACATTAATTAATGACACTGTGGCGGTTGGGACTTGGAAAGAAGAGCGACAAATTAATATGAGCAATATTGGCTGTGTTGTACTTGGTGAAGGAAATAAAGAAAAGGCTACATTGCAACTGGAATTCTTTATATGACTAGCTCGGGTGTAAGTTATGAGGGGCATAACCACAGAAGAGCAGGTAGCTGGTACAAGAGGGCAGTCTCGTCTCAATTGTGACTCCCAAGCAGATAGTTATAGT
Source organism: Protopterus annectens (assembly GCF_019279795.1). Taxonomy (NCBI): domain Eukaryota; kingdom Metazoa; phylum Chordata; order Ceratodontiformes; family Protopteridae; genus Protopterus; species Protopterus annectens. The sequence continues at coordinate 742,437,038 of NC_056733.1, read as the reverse complement.
TAAGGGGATGCTGATTGCCCACATCTCCAGGATTTTTAACTTTAGGCAGTCTTGAAAGAGATATGCTTGTGGAAGAAAAGAAATTTACTCACATAGCTAGGAAGCTAATGCACCAAACACAGCACGATGAGTTTATGCAAAAAAGTACTGAAGTAATGCCAAAAAATATTCAGCAACTTAGTAAATGACACTTACTGCTTGAGACGTCAGCACCAAATGATGCCCTTCTGTAAATCCTGGAGTGAAGGGTAGGCAAACTGAGCAGCTAGCAATCGGGGTTGACAGGCAAAGCATGTAATATTATGCTGAAAAAACATTGCCTGTTGTACGATCATCATTGTGAAGCCTTTCTTTGTGAAGTTAAAGCAGCTACAGCACTTTGGATTTGAACCAAGTACTGTACAAGCAATTCATTTGTATCTGTTCTATTCTTAACAGGTAAATACTACAGACAGGACCTGGGAGAGAGACACAGCAGGTAATCAGTTTACTCTATTGTAAAGGAGCCATCAGGAAGAGACTACAACAGCAAAGTCTGACCAAATATGTACCAAAAAATTACTGTTGGGGGAGGCATTTTCACTTGGGAATACGGCAAGAGCCACATCCTTTACGTTTAACAAACATCTATGAAAGCAGCAGTACTGACCATGCTGCAGAAGTGCATGGCATTTGTATTTAGAACACACTTTCAAACAATATAGCCAAGGACAGGTGATAAACCGAGCTATTTTACCTTACAGTTTGCAGTATACTGTTCCGATACCTGGACAGCCACAAGTTCTTACTGGCAGTTCATCAGAAAATTGCCATTTGCGAGCACAACTAACTCAATCAAATGGTATCTGATATTGATCTCTTTAGCAAATACACAGCCAAGTAACTTTAACAGTATCCATTTGCTTATGTATGATATTCTAGTAGCAGGCTTTCTTCCCACCATTACTACTTGCTGCCCATCCTCAGAAAGCAGGTTTCTAAAAGGTATTAAACCATATCATTCAGTCAGACTGTTATAGTTGTCTGCTTTTGGATGTATCAGTCTTGCTCTTGTATGAGTAAATCCATTCTGTGTGGAAGCCTGTGGTAGTGGGCCCTGGTGAATTCCAAAAGAAGGGAGAACCATTGTTGCCTGGGCCAGAAGGGCATCACCACAATGATTTGTGTGGAATTCTTCCTCAAGGTGTGCAAGTACCCTGCATGCCATAGGTTCATTGGTGTATACTAAGTTAATGGCCACTGGGGCCTTTAAAGCACAGCCGTGCAACCCCAGTGTGTCTCACAAATATGATTTATGTACAGGAGGTGATTTACTGACTGCCTCTGTCCTTCGTACACATAGATGCCAGCCCATGGTTGAACGTCTGATTACCCATCCATTGGTCCAAGTGGCACTGAAATGGGATAGAGAGGAACTATGCTTCAAAACAATGGAGAGCATGTTCCAGAGAATGGTAACTCTCTGTTAAACATATTTGTCTCTCCAATTTCTCCTATTTAGCAGTGGAAAGGGTGAAATAGCATACATGAGCATTCCTGTCCAAAGGGAAAAAAAATCCAGGCCCTCTTGCATGGAGTCACAGAACAGAATTTAGCCAGTTAATTGCCTAGAGGAGGTCAAAGGTCTACCTGAAAAATTTCCCACAGACAGAACAAATCTTGGGAGAACCCCTGATCTGTTTTCTATTCATTAGGGTCTGCATTTGTTCTGCTAACTTGTCTACCAAAAAAATTGTTCTGATAGAATGCAGGATGCCTGTAGAGTAAGATTGTGCTGTACAGCTATATCCCATGCTAATTTGGCTGGCCTACAAATGGGCTAAGATCGGGTCCCCTTTATGTATCTCATCAATGTGGTATTATCAGTAACTAATTGAAGAGGGCATGGGGACAACAAAGGAATCAAAGTTGATTTTCAACAGCTAGCATCTCTTTTATGCGTTTTTCTGCCTTTCCTGTGCCAGAGACCTCACACTATTACTCCCCTAGACACAGCTCCACCAATGAAATCTGTGCTGTCTGTTGTGACTGACTGCTCTGAAGCAGAAGGCAAAAATTGGCTAACCTGAATTCAGAGAAATTTGATGTCTCCACCAAGTGCCATCTTCAGGTAACATTGTATCATTTTCGAGCTTTGCACGAGGTATCTTGAGAATTATGGATGCCCTGAAAACCAGAATACTGTAGTAATTTCCAAGTCTGAGTGGAAACCACATGGAATAGATGTAAATATAGTTTTATTTGTCCTTTGGAAGTAAAAATCTTTGTACTGAGGGAGGTCATACCGGCACCTTAGAAATATAATCCTGTGTGATGGAGTAAAAAAAAAACATTTTGAATGTTCTCTATAGATTCTCAGCCTGTGAAGGATGTCTAGTCCGCAGGTGACAGATTCTTGACATTTCAAAAAAGACTCTGCAAAGTAAAGCAAATCTTCTACATTTGGAAAAATGTGGATACCCTATAGTCTGTAACAATCTATGACAGAAGCTATACATTTTGTGAACATTCCTGGAGCAATGGATAGCAGAAACCTAATAATATGAACCAGACATTGTATATGACTTAAGGTTCCCATACATATGCATAACACTTCCTTCTTCATCCTCTGTTGTTGAACAGACAATTTAAGTTGCATAATGAACACATCAGCTCAGCATGATACCTGTTAGCTTCACTTGCCCTTTCCTTTACTGAAAGCTAGATTTATTGTTATTCATTAGGCTTCACAAATTTTGCACTTGTAGCTGCAAAGATACCTGAAAGGTGTCTTATCTGCATAACTGATCTGTCTTTAACTGTATAGAAACTCTTATAATCTTAGTCTTTATGCAGTGTTGTTGCTGTGGGCTGTTTGTACACTAGATAGCTTGCCTGTACTTTGATGTTACAGTTCAGCTGTTTACAACTGAAACTTTGCCCTTTGCACCCTTTTCTTTTTATGAACCCATGGCCCCTTCCTTGTGGTACATATGATGTTTGTGTATAATACTAATATGTAGTCATCACATTTGTTGTTTGATGTTCCTGTGCTTAATAGCCGTCTCATTATATATGTGTGTGTGTGTGTATATATATATATATATATATATATATATATAAAGTTATGAGTGATATAGGTTTGTGGTTTGGTAAACACACACACACACACACACACACATATAGAGATTTATGTGTGAGTATAGGTATATCAGTGTGTGTGTGTGTGTGTGTGTGCACGCACGCGAGCGTCCTACTTGAACAACCCATCTACAGATGGGAGCCAGGGGAAAGCTTCCAAAACAGAATAAGCATGATCTAATACATTAACAGTGAATTGTAACTGTTCAATTAATAACCTCTGTGAGACTATCAATGAAGGTGTATGCATGCAGTGCCAGAAGTGTGTTTATAGTATAGTTAGCCTTAGAAAGGTGGAAGTGGTAAACCAGATTTTGATATCAATGTAAAACCAACAAATTATAATCATGCAGGATTGGAACAGATTTTCTTATTGATTATTATTTTGTTAGAATAGTAGTAGCTACAGAAACAGAATGATAAACTGAGGAGTGAAAGTCAAAAGAAAATGTTCTACTGTTTCAAGAACATATGTATTACTTAATATCAGCTACTATTTTTTATGAAAAATAGTTCATATCTATATCTGTCTCTCTCTCTCTCTCTATATATATATATATATATATATGTATTTATACATTTATACACACATGTACTTATTTTTTATGTGCAGCCGTTTTAGGTTTAGACTCAGTGGTCCTTCACTTTATGAAGAAAGCAGTGTTCAGTTACGAAATAAAAAAAAATTACCTTTATGTTGTAAAAGTGAGTAAAGGAGGCACATCAAGGATGAGACCATTGTTAACACTTCCTCTACGTATGCACAACATTGCTTTTCTGTATTATTGCTCAGTCTTTGAAAATATTAGCTGCCATTCAAGTGCTGCTGTTGCTATGGCATGCAAGAGAAAGATTATCATGACAAATCCCTCAGATGTCAGTGACTTGGATTTGCATTTAAGAGGTAAAAGCAGATTCAGTCAAAATTCAGTTTGCACAAACTGTAATCAGAAATGCTCTTATTTCTTTACCACCTGGTGCATCAGCATTGTGGAATGCAGCACATTAACAACTGGCCTCAGATAGACACCAGTCACATCAAAACTATTGATATGATGAATGAAAAAACATGAGCAAGGTACATTGTGGGTAATATGCTTTGTAACTAGAGACTGCATCACTTCCATTTGCATCACCTCTTTCTCCATAACACCCATTTAAAGTGGGGGTTGTGGTGTCTTTCCCACTGGAAAAATTACACATTTGTAGTAGTGACTGGCAATTTGTGGAGTACTATAATATATTCTGCTTTAGACAGAAAAACTTTTCTACTTATTGGTGCATTGATTGACCCAGATGTGAGACCAAACACTGTTCGTACTTGAGTCATTGGGTCCTTGTACTTTGCTTGCACTAATTCTACCATTGTTTCTGGGACTTTGAACCAGGTCTATATTATATTATCAAAAAGGCTGTACAGCGAACGCCTTTTCATCGACCCCTAAACAACGAACTGCATATAAGAGAATGGCCACATCAGTTATTTTTTCCAAGGGAAAAAAATTGCTTGCCCTACCTAGGACACATCACTGCAAACATTACAAACTGGGGGACTTCAGCCCCCACACCCCCAATGTGGGTGGCTGTGCCCCTCCAAACTAAATATATCAACTTCAAGATCACACTACAGTAGGGAAAAGGGCAAACTCACAAGGATGGCCAAGAGATTTTTTCCAAGGGAAAAAAATTACTCATGTGGCCATTCACTTAATCAGCACTTCGCTGTTTAAGGATTGATGAAAAGGCATTCACTGTACATCCTTTTCAAAAATACAACATAGACCCCTTTGAACCACCGCAATACTGCCCAGCGCAGCTTCCTTGGGACCCTGTAATCTGCTTTGTCTAAGTTTAGGAATGACCAGTTGGACTCTTTCCTCATCTCTCGCTTCTTCTAAACTGTCACAGCAAACATCGAGTCAGTTGTACTGCATCCTGATCTGAATATGAACTGTTTATCTCCCACCTTACATTATACTACTCTGCATATCCATTTAACAAACCCCCTCTCCATAACTTTCAAGCAATGTGACAGGAGTGAGATGCCTCTGTACTGCTCACAGTTGTGGATGTGCCATTTTTAGCTTCCTTTCACAACTGGCTGCATCCTCTACAATTGGTTGATCCTGTCACTAATAGTGTACCATAAGAAGATGGATTTAACTAGGATTCTAGCAGGACTATCCTCTGATAGGGAGGATTTGGGTATATTTGGGCTGGGCAATGACAATAATGTTGACAATAACACTCTGACCTTCAGCCCTGAGAATAATTGTGAAGCCTTGTTTAAGCAATTGAATAAGAACATGAGATCTCTGACGTCTAATATTTAGCATTGTAAACTTTTCAAAGCCTATATGGTGAAGGGAATATCCCCAAGAGTCAAGATACAGCCTCTGGTTAGTGACATAGATGCTGAACTAGCCAAGGAATGGTCAAGTATACAACAGCAAACATCCATGGGGTTTGTAGAAGCATTAGCCAGATATCACGAACATGTAATAGATAAGGAGATTGTTAATATTACCAAATTTTGTGAGGAAACCAAGGTCTTTGAGGGCCAGCCCTTCTATACTGCATGTCTGAACAAACTAAGTACAGACCTTTTGGGCCTTGAACAACAATTACAGGATAGAAAGGCCCGTATATTTCAATGTGACCAATCGGATTATGATAAGGGGAACCCTTTTTGAGGTTTGGGGGGGGGGGTACCAGTAAAACTAGCCAAAGTACTAAATGCAAACGTCCCAGATCTAGACTCGAAAAACAAAGGATGTATACGGACTCATCCGGGGCAGACTCTTCATCAGGCACAGACCTGGACATGCAGCAGACACCAGACTCGCCCACCCCCACCCCCTTTAGGCCTTACAAAAGAGCAGGGCAGAAGCACAACAAAAATAAACATCATGGAAGGGCTATTGGAACTCCTTACAAAGAAAATGACTGAATGTAACAAGACCAATGTTTTAAACATTTCAAATGTTGTTTTGAGTGATACACAAGCATCTTTGCTCAGTAAAGGTCTAAGTTTTATCCCCGTTTTTTTTTTTTTGTTTCAGAGGATATGTTAGCACAAGATGTTATGGCATTCTGTAGATTACTGAATCTTAAGCTGCAATTTCAGGGCAATGTTTCCATTTTTGACTCTGATAAAACATTTACATATCATAAATCCAGTTTTGTACCACCTATGCACCATAATGTACATCTTTTTCAATCCTGTGTGCTCAAAGATGTATATTTCAACTTTAGGGGTGCTAATATCAAGGCAAATAACCTCTCAAAGACTGATATGGAAAGCCTACATGAGCTGGTCGATAACAAGGAATTAGTGATTCCTTTGGCCGATAAGGGAGGGGCTGTGGTAGTCATGAACTGGCAGCAGTATGATGCGGAAGCACAAAAACAGCTGACAGACGGTAGATATTATACCAAAATGCCCTTGGACCCTACATTTATGTTCAAAAAACAAATAGATGAGTTTTTAGGGTCTGCATTGCAGGAGGGTATCATTACCGATAAAACTAAGCACCACCTTACAGTATCGGACCCTAGCAGCCAATACATGTATTTCCTTCCCAAAATCCACAAGGATTCCCTCAATCCACCTGGTTAGACCCATTGTTTCTGAGAATGGTTCACTCACTGAGCCGTTATCCCAATTAATTATGTTGCACCTTCAGCCTTTGTTGAAATGGGTCAGATCCAGGATACAGTATACTATGGAGTTTTTGGACATTGTCTCTGGGATGCAACTTGAGAAGGTTTGGCTCCTTTGCACACTAGATGTATGTGCACTTTACACAAATATTCCACATAGAGCAGACATTGATGCAATTGAGTATTGGTTATATAAATCCAACCTGTACGAACCTGGTTTCAGTACCTTCCTGATTTACTTAACTGAACATGTGCTAACCAAAAATGTTCTTTTCTATCAGAGTAAATGTTGCTGGCAGGTGCAGGGAACAGCTATTGGGGCATCTTTTGCCCCATTTATGCAGACCTCTTTATGGCATATGTTGAGGACCACATCATTTATGATGTGACACATAACATCTGTTTGGATGAAATGGATATATGGAGGTGGTACCTGGATGATTGCCGGATGGTGTGGAGGTCAGATGTGGACTGTCTGATGGAATTTATGGTGTACCTGAACGACAACAAATGGGGCCTTCAATTTATGGTTAATTATCACGCAGAACACATTACTTATTTGGATGTACTGGTTAGTAGGAATGAAGATCATACACTACCCACTGACGTTTTCCATAAATACCCACAATGTAATTCCCTACTCCACTCATCCAGCTTTCATCCTTCCCATATTACTAGAAATATTCCCAAATCCCAGTTTATCAGGATGAGGTGAATTTGCTCACAAGACTCCTCCTTTGAGATGTGTTCCGGAAGGACCTAGTTAACAGGTTTCATGAAAGGGGCTACAAGATGGGTTATGTCTTAGGAGGTAGTAACTATGCTGCCACCCTTAATAGGGAGGATTTACTTCAATACAAGGAGAAACATCAGGGACCCAGTACTGTCACATGATTTACAACTACATATGGCAGGAACACCAATACACTGATGGATAGTGTACGGAGACACTGGAATATACTATTGGCTGACAATACCTTATCACAATTTCTCGGGGAGACATGTCATTTTTCGTTTCGTAAAGGCAAGAACCTGGGTTCACATTTGAGCCATTACAAACAGCCAAGCAGCTCTACAGACATTTTTCAAACAACACTCCCAGGGGACAGATTGACTGGATGCATGCCTTGTGGTCACTGTAGTCACTGCAACAAAGTCACCAGGTCTAAACAGTTTTTGAGCAGGAATTGTGGTGTAGTTTTTGACATTGGTTTCTTTGCGAATTGTAGTAGTGACTGGTTAGTTTATTTGGCCTCATGTAGTTCATAGGTTCATACTAGGCTATCTGCCCTAGGGCATTTATAAACCTAGCCAGAGTGTGTTTGGCTTTCGCCACCCATTTTAAATTAATTTTGCTATGCCCTTTTTCGAGGTTAGTATACTGTGCCTCTGTCTAACAGTGACACAGAAGTGATACCCGGGGTAAACCTATGATCTCCCATCCACTCATCAAGATTCCTCTTGAAGAGAGTCAATGAGGGACTCTGCCTAACCTAGACTGGGATTTTATTTTTACAACAGTAGCTAGCTAGCTGTAGTAGCTCTGCATTTTATGTAGGACAGACATCAAGGCCACATAGATTACGGAGTTCAGACCATCTAAGTGATATGAAACACAAGAGAATTAGCAATGCTTTGTGTAAGCATACCATCAAGCACCCCACAGCTTCATTCAACTTCATGATTGTTGATAGAATCTTGGGCAATAGATCCAACAAAGCGGGATGGCATTCTATCCTGGATATTAAAGAGAAAAAATGGATCATAAAACTGGGTGGACTTTTTTCACCTGGATTAAATGAATATTTATGAGGTAACCAATCACGGTATGTAATTAATTTACATTATTGTATAAAAGGAACAAATGAATGTATCTGTCTTTAACACTGATGAAGGCTATGAAGTTATTCTAGCCGAAACTGGTCTGTTATTTTTTGTTCTTTTTTATGTAATATAATAAATATATTTTTATATTTGTCACAGCATACAGTTGCTGGCTCATTATTTTCTTGATTTTTGCCTTTTGGAGCTGTGCATTCACCCACGGGCAGGGACCTATTTTGAAGTGGTAAGTTTAGGAATGACCAGTTGGACTCTTTCCTCATCTCTCGCTTCTCCTAAACTGTCACAGCAAACATCGAGTCAGTTGTACTGCATCCTGATCTGAATATGAACTGTTTATCTCCCACCTTACATTATACTACTCTGCATATCCATTTAACAAACCCCCTCTCCATAACTTTCTAGCAATGTGACAGGAGTGAGATGCCTCTGTACTGCTCACAGTTGTGGATGTGCCATTTTGTTCTTGTACACTGGGGCAAGTATGCTTATTCTGTAGTCATCTGGGACATGCCTTTCTCTACATGCTGCTGTTTCTCCCCTATCTCACCCAGCATCTTTATCATATCTGCTGTGACCTCATCTTAACCATGCAGCTTTCCCTGACTCATTTAGTGATATTCTTATTTCCATGGTGGTTTCCTGTTTGTCTTGTATCGTTGCTTGTGCCTGGGCCACAACAGCATCTGTGGGGTTATTGTCATTCCTTAAGGTGCTCAAAATACTCCCTCTATCTGCCTTTGATATCCAGGGGACTAGTGAGCATGTTGTTGCTGCCATTCATTTATGAAGGGTGTTTGACTCTATTTTTTTATCTTTCTGTCTTGGCCTTGCAATCTGATGTAGTTTCTTTGTGCCACATACTGCGTCTCTTTGCAGAAGTTGGTAGAGTGCCTTCGATGCCCTTTTCTTTGGGATTGCAACTCCTTTCTTAGCTTCTTGGTTAGGTAACCAGTATTCCCTCCTAGCCTGATGGGTCTTTTCTATCTCCCACTTTTTTCTGCATGGTGTGTTTCTTTTTTGGAATCCTTGGACTACTGCAATCTACCACCTGCTTTCCTTATAAATCTTATTGATATGTCAGGCTCAGCCACATGTCAGTTCTGTAGTCCTCACACATCCTCTCTAGAGGTGCTGAGCATTCTTCTTCAACTACACCAATTTCATCCTCTTCTTGGAGTGCTGAAGGCCTGAGTAAATTCCTTGAACTGTATTAGCTTCTCTCCAGTCAGCTTCCATGTCTTCAGCCTGGTCTCTGTTGACCTTAGATTCAGCTCTGACTGATTGTGGCAACCAGTAGTTTATGCTGTTGTCCAACTGTCTTGCTGGTGATGACTTTACAACCACTGATTATCCCATAGTAGCCTTTCCTTACTAGGGGAAGGTTACCTGAGTTGCATATTGGCCACTCTTGTATGTCAACTTGAGACTTTCTCTATCTGTGAACCATATGTGGACTACTATCAAGCCATTTCCAGACAGGCTCCTGTTACAGTGTCTTTTAAGTTTATTTTCATTTTGTAATACATCTCTGATGTTCTTCATGTTTCACTGTTGCAGTCATCACATTTGAGTTATCTGCCTGCAGAAAGCCCTCAGCCGGCCTGAATACCGGAGTATTGGATTCCTGCGTCAGATGCTGTCTCTTCTTCCATGACATCAGGTCTTCAGGGGTATAAAACATACAGCCGAAGCCATTACACCAGTCTTTCTTGCCGTGCGGTGCCCAAAGCAGAAGCATTTTGCAAGTGCCGGTCGGCCAACTCCTGAAATTTTCATTTTCGAGTTTCAGAACGGAAATCTTCAAAAAAAGAAAAGTACCCCATTGGGGATCTTTTTTCTTGCTCCAACCAATGTCAGTAAAAGTTAACAATTGTCTTACCTGTGGAAAGCAAATACCTCATAAAGATTTTCATTCGTACTGCATTCTCTGCTTAGGCCCAGACCACGACGTCCCTCGCTGTCAGTTTTGTGTCTTGTTCAGCCCCGAACTATTCGTCGTCGGGCTATCTTTGCAGCAAAGTATTTTGGAACTTGGTATCAGTACTCCAAAATGACTTCGTTAAGCCACCTGACTACCACTCTTCCAAAAAACATAAAGATAAAGACAGAGACAGACTGAATAGGACCAAAACTGCTGCCGATGCTTCCGTTAAGCTAGTCGCCAGTCTGCTGGTACTCAATGAGGAGCTTTTGTAGCCCCTGATACCCGCTACTTCAGATTTGCAGGCCTCTACTGAGACCCATTCAGAGTCAGGTATGTCGCAAAATGCTTCTTCAACTATGGAACCCACGGATGTCTCTACCTTGGATGGGTCCGGAGCCGCTGTGCAGGCAATGGCTTCTGAGGGTGTATTCAGGCCTACAGACTTGCATTTTAAACTAACGTAATCTTCTTCATCCAGGCCTAAAACTCGCACCACGCCTAGAAAACTGACGTCCAAACTGCATGCTCAGGCCCATATGCCTAAAAAATAAATGCTTAGAATGGCTGAAGACCTTATTACCTTAATTAGGGGAAGCCAGCCTTCCCACTCTGAGACCCAGAACTGATTTTCCTTCTGATCAGGAATCTGATATTTCTGTTCCTTCTGATTACCAGGATATGCCCTTATCTACCTATGAGGATTTTGATGCAGAGAATTCAGTTCCCTCTGCTTCCCCTCCAGAAGATTTTTCTTTTGGTGAAACCTTGCACACTCTTAGGGAGCATTTCCACTGGGAAAGCCAGGATTACTCTGACTCCAAAAAGAGGCTTAGGGAATTCTTACTCCTTCCTCAACACAGGCCTTTAGCTATCCCTCCTTTTCTGGACATTGTAGATGATGCTTTCTTGGAATCTAGCCTTTCCCCAGACACTTTGCCTCCAGCTCCCAGAAAACCTGACGGGTATTACAGAGTACCTGACTCTCACAAGTTCCTCCTCAAGAATCCTACTTCTGATCCAGAGACCATTTCCCAAGGGCCAAAAGGCATTAAGGCTACTGTTGCCAAAAATCCTACCCCTTCTGATAGAGATTCTAGAGCCTTAGACAGATGGGGTAAGAAGGCATACACTTCTGCTACTTTGGCCATTAGGGCTTTAAATTGCCAGTTTCATATGTTAAAGTACCAGCAGCATATTATGGGACTACTTAAACAGAAAATAATGTTGATTCCTGACTGTGCTGAACACAAAGAATTACATGATTTAATGCATTCTGCAGAACAAGTTGTTAAACATACTTTGCAATGTGGTTTTGACTCTTTAGAAGCATCTTGTAGGGCTGCTGTCACTGGGTCTGTACTTAGAAGGCATGCTTGGCTTAAGGAGCAAAACTTGCCAGATCATGTTAAAGCTAAATTACTGGATGCTCCCTTAAACCAAGACCGCCTGTTTGGCAACAAAGCAGAAGTCCTCAAAAGGATGGAGGAAAAAGCTAAATCTATGCAAACTGTTAAAGATTTCCTACAAGTACAGCCTCCCAGATTTAGTAGACATTGGCCTTCAAAGAATTGGCCCTTTCCAGTCTCTTCCAGGCCCTCTCAGTTCAAACCCAGGAACAGCAGACCACCTATGTTATAGTCTCAGGCTGCACATAGGTCTAAGCATGGGGGGGCTCCCACTTCCAAAGCAGGAAGCAGTAAACCACCCCCTATGCAAAAATGGCACAATGACTTAACCTTAACCCTCCCAAGTCTTGTTCAACTGCCTGTTCCCTTAGGAGGAAAGCTCGCCCTGCATGCAAAAAACTGGGAACTCATTACCCGGGACAAATGGGTTATAAATATAGTTTCCCAAGGATACAGATTCCACTTCCACTCCCTACCAACCCCAAATGGTTGGCCAGACCTACCCCCAAATCAGTGGGCAGAGGGCCAACAGCAGGTTCTCTCTCTTCTAAGTATCAGGGCTATTCAACCTATCCCAGCAGAACAAAGGGGACAAGGTTTTTATTCAAGACTTTTCCTGGTACCCAGAAAAGACAGCGCCTGGTGTCCTATCCTGGACCTCTCTATTCTAAACACTTTTATGGTAATCCCAAAATTCAGAATGCTAACACTTCAGCAGCTTCTTCCTATGCTAGGCAAACATGCCTGGTTGACAACCTTAGACTTAAAGGAAGCTTACCTGCACATTCCAATAAGGGAATCTTGCAGGAAATACCTACGCTTCAGGGCAGGCTCCATGCATCAGTTGTCTGCACTTCCCTTTGGCTTATCTACTGCACCCAGGGTGTTCACAAAGTGTCTAGATCCAGCCATTGCATTTTGCAGACAGAAATATTAAAATATACCCATACTTGGATGATTGTCTGGTTCAGGCAGAAAGCCAAGACTTGCTATTACAACATCTGGCATTTGTAAAGAAACGTCTAACCTCTCTGGAGTACACCGTAAACGAAAAGAAATCTCACCTAGTACCCTGCCAACAGATTGTATTCCAGGGAACAAGCTTGAACACAACTTCCCAAATGGCTTTCCTCACTCCGGAGAAACAAGTTCATTTGACCACCTACTTCAAACTATTGGCCACAAAACCCCAGCTATCTGCAAGGAAAATTCTGCAAGCCCTGGGGTTCATGGCCTCTTGCATTCTACTAATTCCATATGCAAGACTACATATGAGAAAACTACAGTGGTATCTAAAAAGCCTATGGTGTCAACATTCTCAGGACCTGGAATCAATGATTCCTATCATTCCTTGTATAATGACAGATTTCCTTTGGTGGGCAGAGCCCTGCTACCTCAGCAAGGGGCTCCCTTTCACTCTACTCCCTGCCACCCAAACCCTAACAACAGATGCATCAGACTATGCATGGGGGGCTCACTTGGCCGGGCAGTGCATTCAGGGCAAATGGAACCCGAGACAGATGCACCTGCATATCAACCAAAAAGAAATGTTAGCTGTACAGAATTCCCTGACAGCCTTCAAAGACCTCATTCTTTCAGGACAACTGTTGGTAAAGACAGACAACACTACAGTTATGTGGTACATAAACAAGCAGGGGGGAACCCACTCGTACCCTCTCATGTGGAACACAGCCTTGAGCTACCAAGTGTACCTACAAGCTCAATTTTTGCCAGGCAAGCTAAATTCACTGGCAGACAATATAAGCAGAAATCTCATGGACCCACACGAATGGAAACTGGAACCAAAAATATTCAACTTCTTGAACAAATGGGGGACTCCAGAGGTAGACCTGTTTGCCTCCCCTCAAAACTATCAACTGGACAAATTCTGCAAAAGAACTCTCCACAGTCAAGCTTGGAAAGTGGATGCCCTGTCCTTTACCTGGGAAAGACTGTCAATTTATGCCTTTCCCCCTCTGCCTCTCCTCTCGAAGGTTCTGCTGAAGATCAAACAGGACAAGCCAAGGACAATACTGATTGCACCAGACTGACCACACCAGCACTGGTACCCCCTCTTGCGCAGTATGACACTGATGGAACCATGGCACCTGCCTCAGATCCCTTCCCTGCTGTCCCAGCAGGAAGGCTAGATTATGCAACCTCAGCTTCAAACCATAAACCTTGCAGTCTGGCTAATTCCTTGAGCTCTCCAATAGCATCCCTCAGTAAGCAGGTGCTAGATGTCATTCTGGAGGCAAGGAGGTCTAGTACAAGAAAATCATATGCTGAAAAGTGGAAAAGATACTGTTCCTGGAGCCAGACTCAGGGGATGGACACAATGGTGCCCAGCTTACCTCATATTCATCAGTACTTAACAGAAATGCTCCATAAGGGCCTATCCTTCTCGTCAATTAAAATTCATGCCTCTGCCATTTCAGCTCATTATAATACTGAGCCACCCCTCTTCTCTTACCCTCTGCTAAAACAATTCCTTAGAGGGGCCAAACATTTAAGACCCCCCCCCAGGAGAGCCCCTACTCCAGCCTGGGACCTTAACTTTGTATTGGAAAAGCTCACTCCCCCCCCCCCCTTTGAGCCAGCTGCAACAGCAGAGTTGAAATTCCTTTCTTGGAAAACAGTATTCCTTCTAGCCATCACTTCAGCAAGAAGAGTGTCTGAATTACAGGCCCTCATGGCAGTAGAACCCTTCATTATCTTCCATGCAGACAGAGTTTCCCTCAGGACCAGTCCTTCCTTTATGCCCAAGGTGGTGTCTAGTGTGGCCCTAAATCAGTCCATTCCCTTGCCTACCTTCTTCCCTAATCCACAAAACAAAGGAGAATGAATACTGCACTCTCTGGACGTGCACAGACAACTTAAATTTTATTAGGACAGGACTAAGCCTCTCAGAAAATTTGAACAGCTGCTAGTTGGCTTTGCTGCAGGGGCAGAGGGGAAGGCCATTTCAAAGCAAACCATTTACAAATGGATACCCCATTGCATTCATTTCTGCTGCAAGCACCATGGAAAACCTACCCCACAGGGGATAAGATCACATTCCACCAGAGCTGCATCTACCTCTGCAGCCTTTCTCAGAGGAGTCCCTACCAGGGACTTCCTAGAAGGCGCGACCTGGAGCTCTGTACATACCTTCACCAAGCATTACCACATGCCTCTTTTTTCTAAATCCAGAGCTGGTTTTGCCACTGCAGTCTTGCAGGGCTTAATAGCTGGCCCTAATGCTCTCTAACTTCCTCCTCCCTTCCTTAGCTTTCGGAATCAACCCAAATGTGATGACTGCAACAGTGAAATACGAAGAACATAGTACAGTTGTGTACACTTACCATAAATGTCGATGTTCGAGTGTATTCACTGTTGCTGTCCTGGTTACCCTTCCTCCAGCCCCCTGACTTCGCTTGGCTCTACCTTTCCTTCTTGTTTGGTATATTTAGGTTTTCTAGTGTATTTGCTTTTTGATGGAGGTGTACCAAAACATATAATTGCTTCCCATTGTGGGGGCACCTGACATCTGGGGCAAGAAAAACTGATGTAATGGCGTCAGCTACATGTTTTATACCCCTGACGACCTGACGTCATGGAAGAAGAGACAGCATCCGATGCAGGAATCTAAGACTCTGATATTCAGGTCGGCTGAGGGCTACCTGCAGGCAGATAACCCAAATGAGATGACTGCAACAGTGAATACACTTGAACATCAAAATTTATGGTAAGTGTACACAACTGTACTTTTTTGCAAATGAGTCACAATAATATTGTTTGTATGATTTCACCAAAACGTGGCACTTGCATCTGAACTGTGGCGTGATATTGGTAGAATTGTATAAGGCCAATTTGTAAAACAATTTTTTTGTTTGTTTTTATTTCAGAAATAACTAATGCATGGGCTTCTTTACAGAAACATTTTTTTTTTATTAAATACCTGTATTGATTTTTCACTTGATATAGTCAAATTTACATTTATATAGAAGTAATTAAACTGTATTAACAAGTTCACGTTTGCAAACATTATACTTCACATATTGCTATACTTTATATCATATAACCTAATCAACATTACATAGATAATTCAGTTCCTGCCCTTTTTTTAAGCAAGAAACATCTGTATTAAACCATCACTTACAACATAGGCAATCGTACATTTATATAAATGAAAATGAACCGTGCTGACACAATCCTACTTGCAAGCATTTTACCTCACAGACCATACTGATACACTTCCAGTTGCAAACATTGTACATCACCCAATCATTTTCAGTTAAACATTACATGGCTCATTTAACTCCTGCCTTCTTTTAAACCTCATCCCTCCCCTGTATGTACCGTTCCCACAATTTCCATTTTTCTTACATAGTTTACTCCAACCCTTTTCTAAAGATCTCAATTCCAGTTGTTTTATCTCTGTTACTATATTCATTACTTACAGCATAGTTGGTTTAGAATTTGATTTCCATTTTCTAGTAATTGCTTTATTTGGCAGCCACCATAATTAGACACAGCAAGACCTCACCATGTATAGGCAGCTGTGATTCTGTATCGTATGTCAGAAATATCATCTTCCTCTTCACACCGATCTGCCCACCCAGCATCTCCAGCAATGCATCCCATATGGAATCCTTAATTTCTGCCAACTCACTGCACTCCCTGAAAATATGTTCCCAGTTACCTCTTTCTTCCCTGTCTCACCTCCAACATTTGCTGCCTACCTGAGGAGAAATTCTCGGTAGTCTACTCAGGGTATAAAAAAATATCTACAGTATGTAAACATTTCCAAGCAAAAATCATAAATCTTATAGATTTTGTGGCATATTCAGGAGACATACTTATAACCTCTCATTGTTTGTTTGTGAATTGCTTATCCAGTCTCTCTTTCCAATCCTTTCTGACCTCCACTTAATGATTCTTACAGTTGTCATGCAGTATATTATATGCTATTCTAACTATTCCATTTTTAATGGCATCTTCTGTTAAAGATTCTACTAAAAACGTTTCCAGTGCTGATCTCTCATTTAGGACCCTCCTATTTCTTTCTTTGCCTATACTCTGATATCAGTCCTTGATAGGGAAGGCAATCTCTTACCTGCAGTCCAAATACATTTTTGGCAACTTCCCATTTGATCACCTTTCCCTCACTAGTTATTTGCTGCCATTAAGTGGGTTCCTTTGCCAGATTTCTCCAATAAGTTCTAGGTTCCTCTTGCCTATGGTCTCTATCCATAATTGCAGTTATCTCTATCAGCAAAATCTCCATTTTCCATTCCCGTGTTGTCTTAATTCGCAGGCTACTTTCTGCTGCTGTATATGTATATTATTCCTTATGATAATTATTACCCTCCTTAAAGGCCTGCATCCAAAATACCAGTCTTTCCTTGTTTCTCCAGCTTCCCCACATTTAATTATCATCCGTTTCCACTTTGAATTCTATTTTTCTGCTTGTGCTATGTATAGGAGCCTTAATTATGTAGCTTTGAAGTACCCCTTCCAATTGGGTAATCCCAATCTGCCCTGTTCTACTGGAAGAATCAGCTTATCCCAATTGACACTTGCCTTGTTGCCCTCCCAGATAAAAGTCCTTGAGCTGTTTATTAATTGCTATATACACCTTCTTCTTTGCTGATGAAAATATGCCTGACCAGTGTATAAGACTACAGGGACTAAAAACATTTTAATTGCTTGTATCTGACTATCCATATAACAAAGCTTCCATTATCTCAGTTTTTATATTATCTTTTGTTTAGTCTCTTCCCACATATCCTTTGCTGCCACACCAGATTAATTTTAATCCATACTCTTAAATACTTTATTTTAACATGTCCCCATAGATATGGGTATTGCCAAACCAATTCATATGTGGGTACATAATTTACCTTTATTGCCTCTGTTTTAGCTTCATTCATTTTGTATCACGAAAAGATTTGACACTGTCTCAAAATGTTCTACCACACTATAATGTCTCTTTCTAGTTTTGTCAGGTATAAAATGTCATCATCTGCAAACTGAACCAGCTTTTCTTGACTACCATACCAATTATAATCTTGAATTTTTGAGTCCCTTATTTTTTTTTGCCAGTGGTTCTAAATATAATGCAGACAACAAAGGGGAAAGAGGACAGCCTTGCAGGGTTCCTGTACTCAAGCAGAAATTATCAGGGAGGACCCCACCCACTTTAATATTTGCCTCCAATCCCTTATTTATCCTCCTAATCAACTTTATAATTTTTTCAGGAAATGCAAATGTTTCCATTGCCCTGCTCATACGGTCCCAATTTACTCAGTCAAATAATTTATCTGCATCAAGACCCACCAACAATTTCCCTCTGGATCATTAATGTTCTGTTACTGTGGTCAAATATTTGCCTCCCCTCCGCAAAACCACACTGATCAATATCTATCAATTTTGGTATTACGTTTGCCATTCTTTTAGCCAATTATAGACATGAACACTTTATAGTCAGGGTTTAATATTAAAATGGGCATGTATGAAGCTGGATCTGATGGATCTTACAGCTACCACTGCTTTCTTCCAGTATGTTGGTATTTCTCCTCCTTTTAAAATGCTGTTAAACAAAACCTTCCAGAGCTTTATCAGGTTTTTCCCTCCATGCTTCCACAGGAATACCATCTATTCCTGGGGACTTTTCCAGTAAATTAGTTATTAATTACAATTTTTTTATCACATCTCTTCCTAGCCTAGCCATTGGTAATTGAGACTCATCTACCTCAGACACTGTCATATTTAGTTCTTCCATAAACTTTTCCATTTGTATCTTTTCCTAATTTCAATATTTATCTGCTTTATACAGATTTACACAGAATTTCCAAAATATTTCTAATATCTCAACAGGCTCTCTTGTTACCTTCCTTGTTCTAGGCTCCCTAAGCTTGGTTTCAGCCCTTTCTACTTTCTGTTGCCTGAGTCATTGTGCTAAAAGTTTTTGTGCTTTATTATAATAATAAAAAAAGCTTAACAGCAGTCTTTCTAAACTCATGTATATTATTGAGGTAGTCTGTTATTCCCTGCTTAGCATTCTGCAGTTGCTCCTTTTCTTGTTCTGTCAGACTCCCCCTGTTCTGCAATGCTCATCATTTTTCAGTCTCTCTAAATAATTGTTGTTGCTTCTTAGCCATAGCTCCCTTTCTTTTATTTCCACCCTATTTTTAAACTCCACCTTAGTTTTATCCCACTCCCTAGCTGTATTTTCAGAATTGCTCCCGAGTAGTCTCCACTACCCATTCGTTAAATTCCTCTCTTTTCAACAGATAGGTGGGAAAGCACCACTGTCTCATTTTTAACTCCTTATGCTCTGTTTTTATTTTAGTCCTATTAATATCAGATGTGTCCCCATAAGTACCAGTTCAAACAGGAACTTAAACACCATCTACTAAAGACCTGGTCTTGTCCGTGTCAATCACCCACTTGATTTATTTTTCTCTCCTCTCTTATTGTATTTTCCAGCCTCCTCAGAATACCCTTTTTTCTCTTTACATCTCTCTATATCCCACTAATTTTCTCATTTTCTCAATTCCTCTCTTTATCTAAAGATACAGTCACAATGTCTGTTTGTATATGTCTAAGTGCAATTTAATTGTGGTATTTATACATTTATTATATATTTATACTTGTTGCTGCTATAAAGGATTTTACTTCCCTATATACTACAAATCTGTACCATGTGTATTTGCTGTCAGTATACTTATCCGACTTACTGTAACTGCTCTGTATACTACAGTAGTGTCATCATGTGTATTGCTGTCGATAAACTGATCTCCGTAGCTTTTCTTAACTTGTAAACAATAATAAATGTATTAGGAGCTTTTGAATTTGGGTCTGCACAGAAAATGGGCCCATGGCTCAGTTGGGCCAACTCAGTTAACAAATGTCAATAAATAAATAAATAAATACATAAATAAATAAATAAATAAATGATTGGTGCATGATCTGAAATAGTTATTGGATGTGTATCAAGACCTTCAGTTAAATGCACAATTTTCCACGTGAAATGTAAATTGGTCGGCGCAGTGGTAGCATTGTAGCCTGACAGGAAGAGGTTCTCCGGTTCTATTTTCGGCTGGAGTATGTTCTGTGTGGAGTCTGCATGTCCTTCCTGCATTCGTGTGGGTTTCCTCTGGGTGCTCCACTTTCCTCCCATGTTACCAAGACATGCATCTGGAGCATTTCTCCCAGGGCCTCCACTGAAAATCGTCTTCATTCCAAGTTGGACTGTCCCACTTAACAAATGTTAAATAAATAAAATAAAATAAAATAAATTCTTTCTAGTCTAGCCCAGTTTTTGTATATCTTGGGGAATAATATGTAAATTCACCCCAAACTCCTATTACTGAATTCACATCTTCAAAGCCAAATATTTTCATAAATTTCTTCAAAACTGTATCCGTCTTTGTTATACCTTTCTTTCATTGCCCCCCGACACATCTTCACAAACACTCTACTGTCTCCCACTTTAGTATTTTGATTTTGTCCTTTGGCCACAATTTTGTCAGAATCAACTCCTCCTACTTGCTGGTAGGATTGCATCTTTACTATTAAAGGTCTAGGTTGCTTTCTCATAGCCAGGTTTGGAATGTACACATGATGTACCCTTTCAACTAAGAATTCCTACTGTGGCATACCAGTACACTTGCTTATTTGTGCTTTCATAAAATGAATGCAGTCTGTTCCTTCCAGCTTCTCTGGTATAGCTGAAAATCTCAGGTTTTCCGTATGTACTTTGTCCTCTAATTCTATTATTTTTGAAACATCTCTTCCTGAGCAGTCTTGTATTCAGCCAGCCTTTTCTTCATTTCAACCTCTTATTTATGAAGCTTTATCACCTCATCTGAATATCTCTTTAAAGCTTCTTCCAGTTTTTCCAGCCTTTTGATGTTTGTGTTGATATACTCCTTCAGTGTTTCATTTATTTTAACCAGGTGTGTGGAGACTTGTCTTATATCTGTCTGTAGATTTCTGGAAGTCATAACTGCACGTTGTATTGCTTTTTGCTGAACAGCTGCATAACTTTCCACAGTCAGTGTTTCTTCCTCACTTTTTCCAGGTGCTCTGTATTTCTTTTTTTTTTCCTGTCATCCAGGCAGTACACATACTGTCATGTTACTGAAATTTACCCATAAACATAAAAGTTTATTTGGCCTTCTCTGTTGAATTTGTGTTTTCACATTGGGAGAGCTAGAGTTAAGCTGTTACTCAAATTTAGCCATAAACATAAAAGTCTATTTGGCCTTCTCTGTTGAATTTGTGTTTTCACACTGGGAGAGCTAGAGTTAAGCTGTTACTCAATGTGCAGCCATCTTGTGAGTCCATTCTTGACAGAAACATTACGATTCTAAGATGGGATGTGTTGCCAGCTAGGCTTCATCCATGGTGTCTAAGCTTGTCTCAAGATTAGGACACTTCAAAGATTCTGGTACATTTAGAAGAGATAGAGAGCACATTCATGAGGTTGTTGTCCCTTTTTGTGTCCTCACAGTAATTGTTTATATGTGGGGATAAACCTCTAGGAAGAGTGGTACATCAGTTTTGGAAGAATTTGCATAGTATTAAATACCCCTCTGACTGCCTTGATGTACTAATGCCCACTCTACAGCTGGGGGAATAAACAAGATAACTTTCATGTACTATGATAGCATTGTGATGCCTCTGTATGGATCACAGTTGCGGATGTCCCATTTGTTCTTGTAAACTGGCACAAGTATGATTCTTCTACACTCACCTGGGTATGCCTTTCTCTAGATGCTGCTACAAGTAGCTTCAGGAGCCAATTCTCACCTACCTCAGCCAGCTTCTGTAAGATGTCCACTGTGACCTCTACTCAGCCTGCTGCTTTCCCTGGCTTTATTTCCCTTACTGAAAGTCTTACTTCTTCCAGGGTGGTATCCTGTTTGTCTCTACCATAGCCTGTTTCTGAGGAAGTGCGACATCTGTGGGGTTAATGTGATTGTTAAGCTGCTGTAATACTCCCTCAGTCTGCCTTTGATGTCCTGCAGAATGGTGAGCATGTTGTTTTTGCCATCCCTTATGAAGTGTGTCTATCAGTTTTCTTTATCTGGATGTAGTGGCCTTGCAATCTGATGTAGTGTCTTTGTGACAACTACAGTCTCTCTTTGCAGTAGCTGGTACAGTACCTCCAATGCCCTTTTCTGTGCTAATGCAAATGCTGCCTTACCTTGCTTATTAGTCAACCTCCATTCCTTTGTAGCCTGGGTGGTCAATCCAATCTCCCACTCTTTCTGCACTCTGTATTTCTTTCATGGAGATCCTTGACTGCTGCATTACACCACACACTTTTCTTATGTACCTTATAGAAATACATGGGCATGCCACAACTCTGTTCGGTAGTCCTGACACATGCTATTTTAAGGTGCTGCCATTCTTCCTGTAGACCTGTTTCCAAAACTTCTTAGGGAGGTGGAGGCATGACTGAATGCTTGAATGGCCATAATTTATCTCCAGTCAACTTCCTGGTCTTCACCCTGGTCTCTGTTGACCTTAGCACCCTCTTTGCCCACTGCTTGCAGGTGATTGTGGAAACCAGTGGTTTATGTTGTGGGCCACGTTTTTCGCTGAGGAAGGCTAAGCAATCTATGTTCATACCCCAGTACCCTTTCCTCACTAGGAGAACTTTACCTGAGCCACTCCTATACGTGAACATGTGACTGTATCTCTTAATCAAGCATGTGTTAGCTACTATCGAGCCATTTGCAAGACAGAAGTCTAGAACGACCTCTCTATTACTTCTTTTGCCCCACCCATTGGAGCCAGGCAGTCATGGTTTCCTTTTCTGTCTGTCACGATACGTGTATTCAAATCACCCATTATCTAAACCTATTCATGATGTCCAGCTTTATCTAGTAGGTCCTGCAAACTGATGTCTGGCTGCAGTCTCTGGCTCACTGTCACAACACGGCAGTGGGGCATAGGATGAGATTGAGTACTGCACTATCATTACACTGGAGTAAGGTTACCAAATGTCCGTGTTTCCTCAGACACATCTCCTTTTTGGGCTCCTCTCCGGGCAGTTTTTGAAATTTCCACGATTTGTCCGAGTTTTTTAAAAACCCGGATAAATCGCAGAATTTTCAAAAAACATACGTCCCTATTTCCTCTTTCCTCCGCTTTGTTTTTTTTTTTTTTTCGATTGGCTCATATACCAGTGTACGAGCCGACCAAAAAAATCAAAAAACGGAGCTCTGTTCAACGCGGAACTGCTTAATGTTCTGCATTGAACAGAAGAGTGTCTGCTATGCGAGTTTTTGATTTGATCGTATAGTGGTATACGAGCCAATCAAAAAAATTGAAAAACAGAGCTCTGTTCAATGCGGAACTGCTTGATGTTGCGTATTGAACAGAAGAGGGTCCGCTGTGCAAGTTTTTGATTGGCTCGTATACGGGCCAATCAAAAATTGTCAAACACGGAGCTACTTGTCTTTAATGTGGAACTGCGATGTTGCGCAATAAAGACTAACCTTTTTTTTTTTTTTGGTCTTCACCTAGTGTGAAAGACCTTTAGTCCCGACCCGGCCAGTCAAGGATTTGGCAACCCTAAGAGGATGAAAAAATATGTGCTGTTATAATACCAGCACATATTTTTTTCGTCCTCTTTTTTGTATAACCAAAATGGTAACCCTATTTTTGGCATGAGCCTATCACTTAGTCAAACAGTATCACTCACTGCATTCTGAACCTTTTCTCTTACAATTCACAGAGCATTTCTAGCTTCTTCTCCTATAGAGAAGTAGACTGTGGATCCCAAGCCAAGTGTCTTGCCTGCACTGCCCTTCCATCTTGTCCCCTGGAAACAGTGGATGTCCATCTTCCTCCATAGCATCATGTCATCCATTTCCAAAGTGTGTCCTGTCAGTGCACCTACAATGAGTAGCAAATGACAGGTCATTTTTCGCAAGTTTGTTGGTTATGCATCCAGCTGTAGCTCAACACAGCTACCAAAGATAACCCAGAATGGGTAACTACAAACCGGCTGGCCATTAACTTATTGACATAAGGCTGCTGAGTTTTATGGGAGGCACACAGCCAATAGAGGGCACATGCACACTTTATGGAGTGCATCCATACTTTACCGTAATCTTTGTTTTGAGTAGTGGATGAAAGTTAACAGGAGTAAGCAGTAAAATTCCTATTTAACCTGTCTTTGTTTGCACCAAAAAAGAAAGCATGGGGATATCTTAAAAGGAAGAAATTTCTTGAAAATATAAACTGAGGGTAGAAGACATTCTAAATGTGCAGTGAGAACTATACACATGACCAACGGTCATATCTTTTCTCCCTAACTGTTCTTGCCCAGTTGTCATTTAGTGATTAGAGACACTTATTGTTACACATGATTTGATGGACCTACGGTGATAGTGCAGAAGAAAGAGGTTTCCAGTGGTGCTTCATACAATTTTAGTAATGCATTACAGGTGGTCAGTATGCACAACTACACAGCAGTGGCTTCACTTCATCTAACACGTTCCGGATAAGGGGTGCATGTCTATGCATTCATTGTCGGGAAGAAGAATTTTTCACAAAGTATGCACACCTGACATTTGACATTGTGCTATAAACTGTACCTGGAAGCCACAGTGACACTGCTATGGGGTCTGATGCAGAGAGAAGGGGAGTTCTGATGACTGCACTTTAGTATATTGCTCAGTTGTGTAAAAGTGCCACAGTATGATGTGAACAATAGTCAGTGTCACCCATAATGCCTGCCATCCATTTGTTGATGTGCCTTACTTTGTGATTTTCATAAACAGTCTGGTATTTCTGTAAGAAAACCAGTAATGTAAAGTCAGATGGTATAGCAGAATAGTAATTTCGGAAATATGGCTGCCCATTTGATTGTAGCTACTTTCTGGTGAGTTGTCTATGCTTAAATGTAACTGTTTGGTGACAGAAGAACTAGGTAATTATTGATGTGTATTTCTTCTTTGGTTTAAAAAACTGTTTCCTAAATGACTCTGCTCATACCTCATCTGATGCTGTTAAGATTCCTGTGAATTTGCTAAGCCACTGTCTGTGACTTAGGGTTCCCGTGCATATGCATCACAACTTCCTCGTCTTCTGTTGATGAACAGTCAATTGAAGTTACACTGAGGAGCCATGATATCTGCATGATTAATTCATCTCCTCAGCATGATACATGTTAGCTCGGCTTGGCCCTTCCTGTACTGAAAGCCAGACTCATAGTTATTCTTCAGGCTTCCCAAGTTATACACTTGTGGATGGTAAGATAGATAAAAGATGTGTTATCTACATAATTGCTCTGGATACTAACTTTACAAAATGTCTTATTATCTTTGTTTGTATGCCTTGTTGTTGCCATAGGCTGTTTGTACATTTGATGGCTTGCAAGTACTTTGATGTTTTAGCTCAGCTGTTTAAAACCCAAAGTTTGCCCTTTGCACCCATTTTTTAATGAATCCAAAGCCATACCCAGCCATGTTATACATATTAGTTGGTGTTTGTATATAATCCTACAAACTTTTGACAGCTAATTTGCTTTGTTGATGTTCCTGGGATAAAGCTCCTCTCATGTTTGATCCCTGCTGTAAGAACTACATTCATATGATAACTGAATTGCAATAGTCAACGATTACAATAAAAATGACTGTTGTGTAAAGGTTGGAGGTTGTCTGGTTTATATAGCTTCTTGGAGAAAAGTGTTAATTTATGTATATTGTTGAATAGAAAAACATGTTGTGGCAACCTGCAAAAGAAAATTTTGAGAGAAAGCAAGAACAGTATGCACACTGTTTGGAATAGTGAGAGTAGGCACTGCATAGCATGAAGTAAAGAATATACTAAGTTGCTTCAAAAACATCACACCAGCAATGAATATGTGCACACAACAGCAGTAGTAACTACAAATAGGACATATCAGTGGCATGCCTATTGGATAAAAATGCAGTGGACTGCAATTCTGTGTAAGGCAAACATGAATATTCATTTTGGTTAGAGTATGAATTTGCAGTCATAGCTAAATCTGTCAGCG
This sequence comes from Protopterus annectens, assembly GCF_019279795.1. Classification (NCBI taxonomy): domain Eukaryota; kingdom Metazoa; phylum Chordata; order Ceratodontiformes; family Protopteridae; genus Protopterus; species Protopterus annectens. The sequence continues at coordinate 742,411,054 of NC_056733.1, read as the reverse complement.
GCCCAGATTAATTGCTGTCTGTGTATGTTACAGGCATGTTCAGAGGAATACATGGACACCTTTACATTAACGATTGCTAAAAGCATATTTCTACCATGCCTTACTGTGAAAGTGCTATTCACATGATAGCAGTAAGGAGAGAGATGAGGGAACTGTTTTAGAGGCACACCTGGCTGACTGCAAGCAATTCTGTTTGATGTGTATTGTCATTCAAATTAGCTGAACCTAGGAGGGCAGGAAATGTGAAACTCTAACTGAGGGTAGGAATATGGGAGGAGTAACTCGAGAAGCAACTGAAGCAGATCAAAGTTGAATGTCTAAATAAACTCTGTTATCTCAGCAATGAGCTGGCGGTTCTGGAAGATTTTTTGACAGAATGTGTAACACATCGTAAGGAAACACATTTGTAAAAGGCACTTTGTGACAGTAAATGATACTTGTACTGAGGCCTGTCAAACTTAGCTGCTCTTTCCTCTTCTTCCATTCTAAGTGAATGGAAGTCTTATATGATAGCCCAGCCATGGGCATTGTATTCTCAGAAACAGTGGACTCGCAGTGTTTCATGGGGAAGATTTTTCTTTACAAGACAACAAGCTCTCATCAGGATGTCTGCTCTCAGGAGGTCAGTCATGGTTATAAACTGAATAAAATTAGTAATAACTACATCTCTCTGGTGCATACAGGTTTGAAATGAGCCAAACTTAAGGAAAAGTTAAAAAATATATCTTTTTAAAAGTTTTTCCTGTAGTGGCCCTTTAAGTTCAATGGGAAATAGACTCTGTTAGAGATTTTGAAAAAATCTGTTTTTGGTTGTGGAAAAAAAGGGTGGGTGGGAGGAACAATTTATTAATATATCTTTGTGTGATATTGTGAATAGTGTAAAGAATGTAAATAATTACTGTATATATGATGTCTATCACTAAATAACCCCTACTTATTAGGAGAGTGTTTGTTCCATTCCTAGAGCAATGGCATCTGGGAGAACAGCAGTCAACGGAATGCAAGATGGTGGATAGCATAGAGATGAATGCTGGTGTCATGTTTGAAGTTCTAGAAGATTCTGTGGAGCTGTTTCGGCAGACTTTGTTTCATTGGAAGCAAACATTCAGAATAATGATGGATGTGGTGTTACAACCCTCCAGTTGGAAGGGTTGTGGGAAGATGTTTTGGGTGAATTCTTGTTACAGAGTGAGCTAGAGAGTGGAAAGGATGTTACATAGGGAGAAATTATGAACAAAGTTCAGTCTGAGGAATTGAAAGCTATTTTGAAAGAGGATTGCTAAACAAAGAAATCATATGCCAGGTTTGTTAAAGAAATTGCAGGAAAAACTATGAAAGAATGAACAGAAGAAAGGTAATGTCAACAATCAAGGGAAATTTATGATGAGAATTCAGAACAAAGAAGAAAAAGAAATGGACAGGTATGACATTGGGATAATTTAATGGTCCCATTGGGAGTGAAGGCTCTAAGGGTAAGAGTTTTTATTTTGTGGCATTATATTTGATACTGGTTCTGTTCAGGACAATTTGTGTATGACAAAAACTGCAATCCAAGGATTTTTTAAGGGGTTAAAGCATTTCACAGAGAAACAAAAAATGCATGTTCAGTTTTGAACTGAATCTGAAAAAAACAGACTTTAAAGAAACATTTAAGCAAACTTTGTAAAGAAGTTACAGACATTAGCAAAGTCTGTGATAACAGCAAATTATGGACTGGGGATGGGACTGCCATATTGTACTGAAAATGGAGAAAGAAAAAAACATGTTTGTATCATACTTTTTCTCAGTCTTGCATAGGGGAATGACTAGATTAAGGCCCTTAGCTTGAGCTAGTTAAAAGAAAGCAAGTAAATGAAAAAGAACATTGAATATTATAAAGCTTTTTCTAGCAAATAAATGTATACTACTTAGTAGCAACTCTGTATCTGGTTCTCATGTCTCCAAGGAGACAATCTAATAAAGAAAGATGGCTAGGAGATAATGTTTCTGAAACCATTCAAGTGCTTTCCTATCTCAGAGAGCTATAAAGATAAGACAAAACCAGGCAGCACTTAGTAAAAGCACAGGCTGTGCCATGCATCTTAACATGAATCACCTTTCTTGTAGGTTAACCCAAGTCTTTGTGTGGCTGTCTGTTTGGGGGACTTGTTCCTATTAGTAAGGTAAAACTTCAATATTTGAAGATGTACATAGTTTTATATGTTAGTATTAAGTGAACAGGTTGTAGAGGGTATTGGGGGTGTGTTTGTTTTTTTAGCTTTAGCTTGAGGGTTTTCAATAAAATAAAAAGTTTTGTAAGATGTGACATAGGCTCAAATGGATATGACAAGAAACAACTGTATAAAAAATCAACTTGCCAAACAGTGAATGCATGTAACACAAAAGTTGGAACTTGACACTTAAAAAAGCTATTACACATAAAAGGTGGGAATAAATACCTTTTTAACACAATGATGCTTTCTGTAATGTCTTTAAATGCCAATGCTCTCACAGATGAGTACAAAAAAGAAAGAGTAGTGAACTACATTAAAAATGTAGAGTGCAAATATCTATGCTACAGGAGACACACTTGGAAATAACTGAAGATGTGAATTTGATAAAGAAATGTTTTCAGGATGGTTAGTGGAATACCTGAAACAGAGGAAAAGAGAAGTACTCCACCACTTTTCTAGTAGTGATAGAAGAGGATAAAAAAATAATGGTAGATTTGTAGTACTAAGGATCTACTGGCAAGGGAAGAGGATTACACCGGCATGTATTTATATTCCATCTAAAATTACTGTAATGGAACTGAAGAAAATTCTGGGAGAAATAATTGTCTTTCTGCAAGAAATATTACTTATAGGTGATAGAAGATGTGTCATAGGTGGGAAGGGGAAATATAACAAAGGAGGATAGATTTTTGAAGACATTTATGAAAATATTTGGCATGGAAGATGTAAATTCAATACTAGGAGTTCAGAGTGAATTTACATATTATTCCCCAGAATACAAACACTGGGCCAGCTAGGCAGAATTTACATTTCACAGTAACATGCATTTAATTGAAAGTCCTGATATGCACTCTATTTCTGATCATGTGTCAATAATAACTAAAATAAAAACACAGGATAATGAAACAAAAATGAGACACTGGTGCTTTCCCACCTATCTGTTCAAAAGAGAGGAATTTAAAGAATGGTAGTGGAAATTATTCAGACTCTATTAGAGAAGATATAAATTACTTCTGAAAATATAGCTAAGGAGTGGGATATAATTAAAGTAGAGTTTCAAAATAGGGCAAGAATAAAGAGAAATATGGTTAACAAGTAACAAGAATTATTTAGAGGGTCTGGCAAATGTTAAAGTATTGCAGAATAGGGGAATCTGATAGAAGTAGAAGAGCAGCAACTGCAGAATGTTAAACAGAAATAACGGAATACCTCTATAATCATGAGTTTAGAAAGACTGCTGTCAAACAACTGTTTTTTTTATGATAACTCTAGAGCACAAACACTTTTAGCACAACAACTCAGGCAACAGGAATTAGAAAGGGCTGTCACCAAGCTTAGGGAGCCTATAACAAGGAAGATAAGAGATCCTATAGAGATACTGGAAATATTTTGGAAATTCTATGAAAGTCTGTATAAAGCAGAGAAATATGGAAATCAAGAAAAGGTACAAATGGAAATGTTCATGAAAGAATTAAATATGCCAAGGTTCGAGTTAGATGAGACTCAATTACTAACAGAATAGGAGGAGATGAAATAAAAGTGGTGATCTATAACCAATCCAGAAGAAACTCCCCAGGAATAGATGGTGTTCCTGTGGAAGTTTGGAAGCTAGGAGGGAAGAAAACTGATAAAGATCTGGAAAGTTTTTAACAGTATTTTAAGAGAAGGAGAAGTATCAACAGTCTGGAAGAAAGTTTTGGTGGCTGTAATACCTAAAGAAGGTAAAGGCCCATCAAATCCAGCTTCATGCAGTCCCATTTCAGTACTAAACCATCAATATAAAATGTTTATGTCTATAATGCCTAAACCAATGGCAGAAGTGATGCCAAAATTGATAGATATGGATCAGTGCGGTTTTGTGGAGGGGAAACAAACATTTGACACACAACATAAAAAGAACATTGATGATCCAGAGGGAAGCAGAATATAAGAAAATACCACTGTTGGTGGTGGGTCATGATGCAGAGAAAACATTTGACAGAGTAGGCTGGGACATACCTCTCAAACTCTTAGAGCAAAAAATCTGGACAAAGCCTAAAATGATGGGGGGGCAAATAAGGACAGATTTTAAATATTGCTCTTACAAACTTGGAAAGTTGACAGAATAATAGGTTTTGCATTAGCATGAATTTTCTGAAGGATGTGGAGTCTTAAACTCAAATGTTTGTCATTATTTAATGACTTCAGTCCTCGGCTATTTGCCAGAAAGTACACATTTTAGGAGGAGCACACCAAAAATATGAGGCAAAAATCCAGGCATTCTGCAAAAATTTGTACAGTTGAGAAGTATGAGCTGGGACTTTATGAGCAGGCTAATGGAAGTGTTTGCATTCTCTGATAAAATTGTAAGGTTGATTATGACAATATATGAGGGATCAGAGGCGAAAATTAAAGTGGGTGGGTTCCTCCCTGATAATTTCAGCTTGAGCAGAGGAACAAGGCAGGGGTGCTTGCATTATATTTAGAACCATTGGCAAAGAAAATAAGGGACTCAGAAATTTAAGGATACAGTTTGTATGGTAGTCGAGAAACTCAGGCTCTATTTGCAGATGGTATTATTTTATACCTAATAAAACCAGGAAAGGACATTTCAGTGTTGTGGAACATTTTGAGAGTGTGTCAGATCTTTTCAGGATACAAAATTAATAAAGCTAAAACAAAGGCAGTAGTTGTAAATTATGTACATGCTCACAAATTCGTTCAGCAGTATCCATATTTATGGTGAGATGATAAAACAAAGTACTTGGGTATATGGATTAAAAATTATTCTGGTGTGGCAGCTAAGGATATGTGGAAGAGACTAAACAAAAGATAATACAAAAACTGAGAAACTGAAAGCTCTTGTATGGATATGGATATGGATATGAATAGTTAGGTTCAAGCAGTTAAAATGTTTTTAGTCCATTTAGTCTTATACACAGGCCAGGCATATTTTTATCAACCAGAGAAGTTGTGGATAGAAATTAATAAAGAGCTGAAGGATTTTATTTGGGATGGGAAGATGGCAAGAGTCAAGTGGGATAAGCTAATTCTTCCAATTTTACAAGGTGGTTTGGGATTACCTGATTTGAAGGAGTATTTCAAAGCTACACATTTAAGGCTCCTATACATAGCACAAGTAAAAACCTATAGTTCAAAGTGCAAAGGGATGATTATGAAACAAGGGGGAAGCTCAAGAAACTAGGAGAGACTGGAATTTTGGATGCAAATCTTTAAGAAGAATAACAGTAATTATATAGAATATTTATATAGAATATTATATTCATAAAGGAGCAGATAGTATTCTAAAAACTAAGCCTACACGGGAATGTAGAAAGGATGTACTACTGATAGGGCTGACTGCAATTAGGGATACAGACAACAGGCAAGAGGGCTGGAGTTTATTGGAGAAAATTGACAAAGGAACCAAGGTATTGGGAGCAAATAACTAGAGAGGGAAAGGTAACAGAATGGAAAGATGCCAAGAATGTATTTGGACTGCAGGTTAGTTGCCTTCCTTAGCGAGGATTGCTATCAGAGTACAGACAAAGAGAAAGAAATAAGGACAGGATCCTAAATGAAAGTCCAGCACTGGTAGAGCTAGAGCTTTTAGTAGAATCTAAAATGAAGTTGCTGTTAAAAAAGGAATAGTTAGTAGAGCATATAAGCTAATACATGATAACTATAAGAATCAATCCGACGAGGTTAGAAGGGATTGGAAAGATAGATTGGATAAGCAATTCACAAAGAAACAATGGGGGATATATTATGTTTCCTAAATATGCAAAATAATCTGGAAGATTTAGGACTTTTGCTTGGAAATGTTTGCATGGGTATTTTTATACCCCAAGTAGATTCCAGAGACTTTTTCCTCACGTAAACAGCAAATGTTGAGGTGTGATGGGGAAGAACGAGGTAATTAGGAACATATATTCTTGGAGTGTAATGAGTTGGTAGACTTCAAGGATTCCCTGCAGGCTGTTCTGGGTGAGCAAATTGGTGTATCAAGAGAAATTATTTTTCTGAGCTCTGATACAGAATCAGAATTGCCTTGCTGAGTCTAATTATGGTGGCTGCTAAAAAAGTGGTTACTAGAAAATGGAAATCAAAGCTAAACCAACTGTACTAGAAATAGTGACTACAATAACAGAGAATAAACAACTGGAACTGGGGTCTTTAGAAAAGGGTAGGAGCAAATTGCTTAGAAAACATGGGAAATGTGGGACAGTACATACAGGGAGGAATGAGGTTTAAAGAAGGTAAGATTTGAATGAGCTGTGTAATGTTTGACTGACAGTGATTGGGTAGATTATAAGTGATGTTTGCAACTAAAATATGTTTGTGATGTATAATGCTTGCAACTAAGATTATGTCAGTATGGTGTGTTTTCATTTTTATATATGTGTGATTGTTTATGTCATGAGTGATAATTTTTCTTGTTTAAACAGGAACTTTTGTAGATAGTTATGGAATTTAATATTAATAGGGAAATTAAGAATGCATGTTTTTCTGCTTCTAATAAAAAGAAAGTAAGAATTTTAGTGAATGGATGGCTAAGCAAAGAAGTAAATATAAAGACTGGCATACGTAAGGGATGTCCTATGGTTATTTTATTATTTGCATTAGTTATGAACGTATTAGTCAGAGATATAAACTTGCACATGAATGGTACCACTTTTATTACTAATGAAGGGATAAAAATCTTAGTCATGTTTACTTAAGTAGATGATATAATATTGATTATAAGAAACAAAGTCTGGATAAGAGAAGTTGTATGTTATATCCATCAATGTTTAAATATAATATACACAAATTGAATAAAGAAAAATTAAAGGACTGGGTGATATGGTAAAGATTGGAGGAGTATCTTTCTTAATGAAATACATTTTTGTGTAAGTAATAAGATTTGTGGGTAAATATATAAGTGGGGAACAATGGGATAAGATACTAGATGAAATAAAATTAACTTTGTTGTTTTTGGAACACTTACAAACTGTTGTTTAATAAAAATGTCTGATTAATTCAGTTATACTGGGAAAGACTACATATTTAGCTAGTGTCTATATGTTGTCAATAATCTATGAAAAATAAATATTACAAGCAGTTGTTACTTTTTTATGGGGTTCAATAAAGAGAAGAGTCTTGTACACGGACAAATATGGTGGAGGTTTAGGATTATAAGCCCAATTGTTTATACTGCTTGTTTGAATTTGTATAAGGTTTTGTTTTGGATTAATGATAAGAATGAAAAATTATTAGCAATCTTACTAAAGTACTAATGTAAGTGGCACTGGATTATGTTAAAAAAACAAAAGAGGAAAAATATGTTTAAATGAAGTAATGAGATGTTATCAAGAAAAAATTCTTTTATGGAAAATAAAAATTGATGAAATAGAAAACAAGAAGAAAGTGTGGTATAAAAATATCTTGATACAATATTATTATGTTTATCTTTGGACTGAACTAGCGAGTGAAAAAGTTAGTGCAAAAAGCATGGTGTAATAAGCAAGTAGAATGTCAAGATTTTTTATGGAGATTAGTGATTTTAGACATTGCCCGTTCGATTCTCAGTTAGAGCGTCTTCTGTGTGGCGACATGCGTGAACGGGTGTTCCTTCGTTGAAGGTTGTGCCTTAGGCCTGGCAAGCCAGCACGTAAAACTCTACTGCCAATCATTAGTGGACCGGAGTTTCCGCTGTGGCGAACCCTAACCGGGAAAAGCTGAAAGACACAAACAAGTGATTGATAAATTACCAGTAAAGGGAAATATGCCTAATAATAAATAGTGATAGAGTTTCTATATATTGTGGTAAAGAAGAAGAAACTACAAAACGCATGTTGTTATAATGTAAGGGTTGCAAAATTCTGGGAAAAATTTGTAAAGGAAATTTCTTTCAAAATACAAAAGAGGCAAATGATCTAGCCATAAAAATAAGGAATATGCTAGTATAGTAGATAAAATACTATGTTATGTTGTGCGTTCATTTGAATAGAAAGGCTAAATGAAATCATGTTTAATGGAAAATGGAGTCTAGCAGTAACTTTAAGAAAAATTAGATGGCGGTTGTGGGAAAAGGAGTGGGGGCCAAATATGATAATGAAGTTAGATGTTTAACTTAATAATGAAATGTTAAACATGTATGATTGTATGACAGTAACAGAAAGGAATGGAAATTTGTGCACATTACATTTGTAAATATATAACTTTGTAAATAGTATTGTGCATAACATTTTTTTTTAACTAAAGACCTTCATTCTCTCTAATTTTTCAACAGGTGCCAATGGGATCTTTTACATTTACCTGGGCTGCCACTCAAGCAGATGGGGCCTCAGTATAACATCTCATCTGAAGGATGGCACACTTAGGAGAGCAGCACCCCCTGCGCTTATGCTGCACTGCAGTGCCAGCAGTCAATCTACCTGGTGTGGGAATGGAACCCACAGCCACTACACCATAGGCAGATGTGCTACCTGTTGTGTCACTAACACTCACAAACTATTATTTATATATAAACAAACAAAAGGGTGTATGTATGTATGTTTGTGTGTGTCTATATATGTATGCATATGTGTGTGTGTGTGTGTGTGTGTGTGTGTGTATGTATGTGTGTGTGTGTGTGTGTGTGTGTGTGTGTGTGTGTATATATATATATATATATATATATATATATATATATATATATTCACTTTATAAGCTCGAAATCCTGAAATCTCGAATTTCAGAATCTCAAGCCAATAAAGTGGAAAATCCAAATACCCGAAACCACAAAACCGTGAAACCCTAAATCCCAAAACCACAAAACCTCAAAAACACACAGCACACACTACACAACCAGTACAAACATAGACACACACATCTCCCAACACTGTCAAAAAACAATACAACACACACGCACACAACTAAACAAGCACACACACCTATCATTATACGCAGCCCCCTCGTAAAATATTGTAACTCCAAGGTCGTACTACATACACACACATACACGAAACACCACCACACAAACTACATTCCTCTTGCACACACACATCACAGTAATAACACACACTCACACACACTACAGCCCCTACCCAACACCCTTAAACATAAACACTTACTTGAATCCATGAATACAGTGCAACACCAGAACCGCTAATTTAAAGTCTCCGGCATTCGAGATTTTGAATTTTGTGCTTCTGGGGTTGCAATGTTCCGATCTTTCCACTTTATAAGCTCAAGATTCTGAAATTTGATATTTCAGGATTTTGAGCTTATAAAGTGCTTCCAGATATTGCAAACAGACAGTTGGTATAGCAAATTGAAAGTGGGAGCATTTGGTAGAAGACTCATTTGTTAAAATCACTTTAGTCATATACATAATGTAGTTGTATTTTTAGGATGAATTTGGAGAAGTGGTTTAGTTAGCTGAGGTTTGCAGAATGTGTGTTTCTATTTTTTGTCCTCTGTGTTTTATAAGCTTATTGATGTTTTTGTTAGCTTGTAAGTAATTAGTGTCTGTGCTGGGAACTGTGATCATTGTTTTTTGTAATAAAGTTACTGCTGGTTCAATGTCTGTGTGTGTACCAGTATTGATTCCACTGATTTGGGAGATTTTTCCTTTCTCCGAGTTGATGCAACCATTGAATTGGTATATATAATATTTGGGAGTGTGGGGGGCTTGCCCCAGATTGAGTTATGTAGGGAGGATGTTCACCAATATAAATACTTGCATTGTTTTCTCCCTTGTGTGTTTTTGGAATCTGTGCATTTAACTTGCAATATAAATAAATTATTATAGGTTCATAGGTAGGTACTAGGCTATCTGCCCAATGGCATTTATAAGCCTCGCCAGAATCTGTTGGCTTTCACAGCCCCCTTAGATTAGTTCCCTGTGCCTCTGTCCAGCAGAGCCACTGAAGTGATCCCCGGGGTAAACTTTCTGTTTCCCATCCACTCGTCAAGGTTTCTCTTGAAGAGTGTTAGCGAGGAGCTCTGCCTAATGTAGATTGGAATCTTGTTCCAAAGCATAGGAAGCCTCTGGGACAGGAATATATCCCTCCAGCACATCCTATTTGTTGTTGTGGTGAGGTTTAGATCCCTAGAGCTTGTGGCCTGAAGGTATTTTCTTTAGCTGGAGCATGTCCATCAATTCTGTGTTGGACATGGCCTTGTATGTCAGGCAGAGATCACCTCTGAGTAGGCGGTATGCAACTGAGTACAGCTGGAGTTTCTTCAGTCAAGCTGCATAGGGCATCTGTTTGAGGCCAGTGATCCTCTTGGTTTGGTACTCCTGTGGTCTTTCCAGCTGTTGCAGGTGTCTTGTAAGGTACATCCCAAATGGGGTGTTTTACTCTATGATGGGTCTGATGAGTAGAGGGGCACAAGGACCTCTTTTGATCTGGATGCGAACCCTTTTGTGCTAAGGTGGGCCACATAGAAGGATTTTCTAACCACTTTGGCAATGTAATTATCAAAGGAGAGATTACTATCTACTTGGGTCCCCAGATCCCTTATTACATCTTCCGTATTTAGGGGACTGCCACCCATGTGGTAGTTTGTGAGTACTTTGTTTTTTACAAAGGGGATGACTGTGCACTTTTTGGCATTTAGCCTGAGGCCATGATTTTGACACCAGGTATCTGTCTCAGTGAGACCCTTTTGGAGGGTGCTTGTGTCAGCCGGAGAGTCAATTATAGCCCCTAGTTTGCAGTAATTTGCAAACTTGGTCAGCCATAGTCCTCCTGTGCTTGCCTGTACCTCTGAGAAGTATATGCCGAACAGGAGGGGTCCTAAGACTGAGCCCTGGGGAATGCCACTTGTAACCGGTTTAGAGCCAGACCTAGCTCCTGCAACTCTCACCATGTGGGTTCTGTCCGTGAGCCAGTTGGCAACCCATCTTGTGATGTAGGGGGTTATGTTCAGGCTGGTGAGCTTGTCTATAATACCAGAATGGGGAATGGAGTCGAAGGCCTTTGCGAGGTCTAGGTAGGCTATGTGTACCACCTTTCCCTTGTCTATAGCCTTGGTAACTGTCTCAAAGACGTCCACCAGGTTTAGGAGGCATGATCTGCCCTTAACAAAGCCAAACTGGGTAAGGTCCAGTGTTTGGAGGTTCCCAATGTCTCTGTTAATGAGTTCCATGATGATGCATGCCATAGCCTTGCAGACCAAGCTAGTCAGGTTTATTAGGGCAACAATTCCTGGGGTCTGTTATGGCTCCACCTTTGTGGAGCAGAATAACTGTTGCTGTGCGCCACTCTATGGGTACGTAGCCTGTGGAGAGGCTGAGTTTGAACAGTGTGTTTAGGTGAGGGGTTAGTTCATCTTTGAGCTTGTGTAGGATGCAGCCTGGGACACCGTCCAGTCCCATTAATGCTGTGTTTATGGCTTTGGAGAGGGCTGTTTTAACCTGAGTGTCTGTGATTTCAGGTGCTCTACATTCTTCTGGTATGGTTATGGGCCCTTTTGGGGGTGAGAGGAGGGTGAAGTTTGTGCTGAACCTGTCTGCCAGGATGTTGGCGATATCGGTCAGTTCAGTGTATTTTGTGCCATTCTGCACTAACTCTGAGCATTGCCAGTTAGATTCTTGACACAGCTAAAGAATGCCTTGTGGTTATCTTTGGAGTCTTTGGCAATTTTTCTTTCGAAGCTCGCCTTGGATGATTTTATGAGAAATCGTAGTTTCTTGCTGATACTGATCAGGGATGTCTTCCCTTCTTGGGATTTTACTCTTCTGTACTAGTTTCCTCCTTCTATTGTATAGCTTGTTTATGGCAGGAATCCACCAGACTGGTTTCCTTTTCTTGGAGGAGTGAGTCTTGGTTTTGCTTGGGATAGCACGATCCATGCATTCTTGTTGGTGCCCGTAGAATGCATTAGTAAAGGATTTTGCAGCTTGGACAGTGTTATCCTTTAGCAAGTGGGCTTTGAAACTTTCACGTTGGTCTTAAGTAACATGAAGTTTGCTTTTGAAAAGTTTTTCACGATGGTTTCTTTGTCTGGGGGTGGGGGCAGAATGTGGATATCCAAAGTGATTTGTTTATGGTCAGATGTAACCAGTGAGGGGTTGACCTACGGTGTGGAACACCGGTTGCCCATGTTGGTGATGACCAGGTCCAGTATGTTGTCATCTCTGGTGGCAGTGTTGACCAGTTGATCCAGGGTGTTTGAGTCTGTAAATTCTAGGAAATGTTGGGCAAGGGAGTTAGTACTTGAGTAGTTCTTCCAGTTAATGTTTGGGTAATTGAAATCACCCAATATTAGGGCATTTGGTAAGACCTTTATATTTCCCAGTGTATCCAAAAATGCTGAATGGGGGTCCTGGGACATGGTGGGTGATCTGTAGCAAGCTAAAATTTGAATTGCAGTTTTGCCCATTGTTAGTTGCACGTGGATAATCTCTGAAGCATCGTGCTGTGCCACTAACCTGGAGGTGTGGGTATCCTTGATGATTATGGATACACCCCTACCTTTTCTATTTCGGTCTGGGTTCTGTGGCCAAAATGTATGGTATGAGTTGTAGCCTGGTAGTGCTGGGGTGCTCTCCGGAGCCTTAAACCAAGTTTCTGTTACTGCACATATATCGATTTTCTCCATACTGAGGATTGCCTCAAGCGTGTACATTAGACGTATGGCATTTAGTAGCATTACCCTCAAGTTTTTTGTTACTTGTGCTATCTACTGCGGTGGGTTTTAGACAAAATGTGATTCTATTAAATACATTTTCTAATAAATGTGATTTTGACTAATTTTTAGGATCATAGGAAGTTACTAGGCTATTGGCCCTGAGGCCCTTACAAGCCTAGCCAAGAATTTAGCCCATGTTCCAACAAGTCAGCACCCTATGCCACTGTACAGCAGGAGCACAGGAGGAATCCCAGGGGTGTATTTTCTGTTCCCCATCCAGGTTGCACGTAAAAATGTTTAATGAGGTACTCTGCTTTACGTGGAGATGGAGTCTAGTCCACAAAAGGGGGTGTCTCTGGGACAGAAATCTGTCCCGCCAACATGTCCTATTGATGTCACAGGCCAGGTTGAGGTTGCACGTGTGGGTTATTCGAGTGGAGCTTGACTTGCAGATATGCAGCAGTTCCATCAGGGCGGGGTCTGAGATTGCTTTGTATGCCAGACAGAGGTCACCTCTGAGGAGTCTGTAGGAGACTGAGTAGAGGGACAGGGCTTTTAGCCTATCTGTGTAGGGTAGATGTTTGAGGTCCTGTATTCTGTGGGTGAGGAACCTCTGTGGTATGTCCAATTGCTACATGTGCTTTGTGAAGTACATGCCAAAAGGGGCACTGTACTCAATAATGGGTCTTATAAGGGAACAATACAGGGATCTTATAACCACCTTGTCCCTGGATTAGATACCCTTACTAATGAGGTGGGCCATGTAGAAAACTTTCCATACAACAGCGGCAATATGGTGGTCAAACGTCAGTTTACTATCAACCTGGGTGCCCAAGTCCCTCACTACAGATTACATGATTAGTACCTTATTATCAATGTGATAATTTGTGGGGACATCACTCTCCCCAAAAGGATAATGATGCATTTTTTGTCATTCAGTTTGAGGCCATGTTTCTGGCACCAGTCATTTGTTTGGGTGAGACCCTCTTAGAGGATGTCCACATCACTAGGGGAATTGATGACAGCATCCAGCTTACAGTCAACTGCAAACGTGGTCAGCGATAGCCCAGTAGATTTGGCCTGCACCTCCAAGAAGTATATCCCAAACAGCATAGGCCCAAAGACTGATCACTGGAGTACACTGCTTCTTACGAGTCTACTGCTTGAGGTGGCTTCCCCTATTTTGACTAGGTGGGTTCTATCAGTGAGCCTGTTTGCTACCATCTTGTAATATATGGATTGATGCCTAGTTGAGAGAGTTTATCTGTTATACCTGAGTGGGGAATAGTATCGAAGGCTTTGGCCAGGTCAAGGTAGGCGATATGCACCATCTTTCCCTCGTTTATGGCCTTGGTCACTGTCTCAAAGAAGTCAACCAAATTTAACAGGCATGACTGCCCCTTAACAAAACCAAACTGTGTGGGATCAAGTGTCTGGAGGTTGCCAATGTCCTTGTTAATGACGTCCATGATAATCCGCTCCATGGCCTTGCAGATCAGGCTAGTTAGGCCGATGGGTCTTTTTCTACTAAACATGTTTTTACCATTTGCATCTATAACTGACGATGATTGTGTATATGTGTGTGTGTGTATATATATATATATATATATATATATATATATATATATATATATATATATATGGTTTGCATGGATTTGGTCATACGACCAATTGTCGAACACAACATGTTGAAGTGCAGAACGCCAGTTTGGCATAATTGCCAACGCAATTATGTAGAAATGCCAAACATCCCCCCCTTTTTGACCCATGGTAGCACTTGCTTAGGTGGTAGAGCGGTCAGAAATGTCGAATTTTATATGACAGTCCGACCGTTCGACATCTAAATCTTCGACATATAAGTTCGAAGAACACCCTGTTCGACAATTGGCCATACGACCAAATCCATGTAAACCTATATATAGATATATATATATATATATATATATATATATATATATATAAAAAATATTCACACGTGTCTATGTGAACTCTGTTGTTTTGTCAAGTTGAAACTACATTGAACAGCAACCGTCAAAACAGTAATACTGTGAACCCAGTGAAGCTTTCCTTGCACTCATGATTCAGGGTCTTACATGGGTTCTGTAAAGGGGAAAGGCAGGTCCATTAGTTCTTTCTTCATATTGTTGATGGCTTTTCTTCATAGGATTAACTTTGTTAAATCACAGTTTGATGAACCATGATTCAAAAAAGTGCAGAACTGCATATATATGTGCATGTGTGTGTGTGTGTGTGTGTGTGTGTGTGTGTGTGTGTGTGTGTGTGTGTGTGTGTGTATATGAGTATACTAAAAAAATGCCCAGACATCAACATGCTTAATGTCAACAGAAAATAATCAAAAAATAATGCTGACTCGTAATGTGCATGCTCTGTGAATACAATCTTTTTTGTACAGGGCAATCCACACCCCACATGTGGAGGACTGCGCCCCCCCAGCTCCCCTTTCTACTTATATATTATAACTCCAAGATTGCACATTGCCAAGGAAAGGGGATATTCCCCGACCCTGGTAATGTACCAGTCTCCTACAACTATTGACCATCTGTGTTTTTTTTACCAAAGTGTATTGATAAAACAGATATTGACCTTGCCTACAGTAAACTAAAAATTATATATATATATATATATATATATATATATATATATATAGATAGATATATATATATATATACACACACACACACACACACACACATATTGTGTGTGTGTGTGTGATCAACAGTTTAAACTGTCGAACAGGAAAAAAAAAGCCGTTATAGCTGATCGAAAATCAGCTGATCACACATTGCTAGCTTTTTTCTGTACGATATCAATGAACATTGGGGATCCGATAATTTGCCCTTTCCCCTCAGTACCATGATCTCAGAGTTGGTATTTATAAGCAGAGGTGTGCAGAGGATTTGCTCCCCCGTAAAAAGCTAATAATAATGTGTTTTATTATTTTTAGAGTTTTTCACTATTTTGAGTTTTGATCTTCTTTAGCTTGAGCATTTGGGTTTGAGGCTTTGTTTTTTTTATTACGATTTACCATTTTATATCCATTATATGTCTGTTTGTGTGTGTATTTTTTTTTAGAAGATTAACAGTAAATAATTGCTCATTGATAGTGAATTCCTTGGTCAGTGCTTTATGGAATATTGAAGACTTTTGAACATTCCACCTAGTGGACTGGACAACACAGCCAGAACAATTGATGTTCTCCTTCATCCTGAGGGACGATGTAATAGTCTTAGCTGGTGTAAATTATTCCTAGCTGAAGTCCTATTTTTTTGGCAAATATTCCTGCTGCTTTGTTTTTCTGGAAAAGTGGACTGGTGTTTGTTCTTATTGGCGTAGAATTGACTCCCTTGACTCCTGGCTTCATGGGATAATAGGCTGCAGTCAGTTTTAATAAATATTTCTCGTTATTGTGACCAAGTCACACACATTTTTTAAATTTCATTACAAACAAATGAGGAGGTGCATTTTACCACTTTTTGTTTGAGTATACAAGGAGGTATTTAACATAATACATTCCTGTATTTATTCTCCAGTCTTGAGTACAGGTGCATTTCCAGTACATGTATGAGTACATGGAACAAATAACTCTTTCTAACCTAGGCATTAATAGTGCTACTTTTGCTGGTTGACTGTCAGCTGTGATATAAACTCCTATGCTGCCTAATGGTTTGTCTGCAGTGCAGTACTGAGTTATGAATTGTGTATGTGTGTGTGTTTTTCCCCAGCGGGATTTGTTATGGGAGAGATTTCAGAAGCACACCTTCTTCAGCAAATTTAAAGAGGACTCACTCCAATGAAAAGCTGATAGCTAAACAAAAAAGGCTCTTGGAAAAAAATAGAAGTTTAAAGGTTGAGTAGTGCTCTTGTCATCATGTATGTATGCTTATGCTATGGTTCACTGGAGCATTTTAGCTTCAACAGTGTCAAAAAGCCTTTATTCAGTCTTATCTGTATATGTTAAATATTTGTATTGCTCCCAACTTTTTCTCTGGTTTTCATTTCAGTGGTCTGCTTATATTCGTGCAACTGTACGAAAAGAGAAAGGATTACCAGTGTTGGTTGAGCTACTACAGTCAGATTCTGACAAGGTGGTACGAGCAGTGGCAATTGCACTAAGGAACCTCTCCATGGACCGACGGAACAAAGACCTCATAGGTATCAGTAATCAACTTAAGGTTAATGCACACCAAAAAAAGCATTTTGTAGTGAAAATGTTCAAGAGAAAATGAGGTGCTGCCCTTAAAAATTCCTTCTGTGTTCCACCTTCATTTAGCACAATGTGTACTATAAGTAGTATACTAATTCTGTAGTAGGGGTTCTGAGATGGAAATGGTCAAGCAGCAAGTAAATAATGTAGCATGCCAACATAAATAAATAACCAAACCACCCTATGTCCCTGCATTGTGTTTCAGTGTACTCACCAGCTAAAGGTGCTGTACACAGTGCTAGCTGTGGCTACAAGGATGTTGAGGCAGCAGGAACAAAAGCATATCCAGCACTTGATGTAATCGAAGGCCCTCATCACACTGGTAAGAGAAGATGGACAGCTGAGATCTCCATAAGGCAGGATCTTCACTGAAGGGCTCCACAAGGAGCCCAAGCAGGACTCTAAAGAAATGGGAAGATTTTCCTTTGATGGCACGTTTGTTTCAGGCAGTAAATCTGGAGATCTGATTTAGAAGAGAAATGGGTATGAAATGTGCACAAGAAAACACAATCTAAATTGACAGGAATAGAATTTGTAGATCAAAGAAGCAGTAGCAATTCACTGTTGTTCGTCTGGAGACTGTGACGTTTTATGGCATGAGAAGCAAAGGTTCAAAATTTTATGAGAACTGTATAGAGTCCATACCTAGGTCATAAGGTTGTGGCTAGGAACCTCTTCTGCATTTACTGCACTACCTGCCAGTTCAGTGTGGAGCTAAATATTTCACTAGGCAGTGCAGACCTATGTGATCGCACATGACTATTTGAAATTTGAAGCTTCTTCAGCTGTCACAGAAGTGACTGCTTTTCTCAATAAAGCATGTAATTGCTGTAATGGAAGAAGGTAAAAGGTTTGAGGGAAAACCAAGCTGTCATTCCTGAGGCCAAGAATTTAGTAATAGAGGATTAAATACTTGCATTACCGACAAAAACAGAATACAAGTAGAAAGGAAAGATTTACTTGAGCGTGTGTATTGACTACATGGGGATATTTACATTAGTTACACATGCAATATACTGAATTAATATTAGACCCTCACAAATACACTTGTCTGCCCTTTAGTGCTTATTAATATGTACTGTTCTAGAAGCAATTAAAGCAGGTGAGTTTCCAATTTTTATGAAAGAAGGTATTCCCCTGAAAGACCCAGAGTGCGTTTTGAGTGCCTTCTGTCGTTTTTCTTATAGATAGGTAGAGCACAGTGGTTTGTAATGGCATTTTGTTTGGGGGCTGCAGAGAAGTCTCTAAGGAGAGACTTTATGTATTGTACAAAACTATAAACCAACAGCAGAAAGTATAACAAACAGGTAAACAAAAAATAGCTGTTGAAGGCACAAACCCCAAATGATGCTTTGTTGTTTAAGAACGTCTTTATTAAGCACTTTTCGTCCAGATAGTGTTGAACTTCATCAGATACATTCTAACTCAAAATCCACTCTTTAAAATGGTTAATGAATGTGTCATGTAATCGTACTATGTAAATTTGCTTCCCCATAAGTTAAAGTGATACACATAATAAAAATGCATTCAAGTGCTAAACTTCTAAAAAGTTTGACATTGTCAAATTTCTTCATTCCTACTGTATACACTACACTCTATATTTCATCACATATACTTAAAACACATACTACAAGTAGTATAAAATATAAAATGTGAAATTTATCTTTCCAGACTTTTAAATTTAAGAACACTTAAAATCGAACACATTTCATTTATTCCGGACAGTAAAGCAGACTTGGGGCAAGTACTTCTTGACTTGAAATTGTTTATTAGGACTCTAAACTTAAATGTTGTGTTTGGGAGAAATGAATTTACTTACACACAATGAGTTTTATATTAACAGTACATTTACCCCCCCCACACACACACACACACACACACACATCCTGCTATTGCAATGTTTGAAACTATGTGTAAGCTGGATATCAGGAATTATTTGAATAAGAATTTTAATAATGTGCGCAAATTTAATATTAGTAAACCAGAGAGAGATTTACTATGTGAATTACAACACTTGCCACTGTGGACTATGAAACCAGATAAAGGGGGAGGGCTGGCTATTATGAGTGCAGACAATTATAACAGAAGCATGAAAGAAATCATTCAGAGTGACAAATACATGTTAGTGTCAAGAAACGAGTTACATACAGCCTATGTTCAAGTAAAAATGTATTTAAATGACATGTTTATTGAGTCAAGGATTAGTATAGACATGTTGAACTATCTGAGTATGCCAGCCCCTAGGATTTCCATTTTATTCGGGATTCCTGAAATACATAAATGTATAGAAAATCCCCCCATGTGCCCTTTGGTTGACACACGTAATTCTATTACTTATTCATGTGCGAAGATGGTAGAGACAATTTTGAAAAAATATGTTAGCAACATGGGCCAAATTTCTAAGGACTCAAGGACGTTCTTAAGTAATATCAATGTTAGAATATAAAGAATACTGTAACTTTATGACTATAGATGTACGAGACCTTTACACTTCAATCCCACATGTTGAAGGGATCCCATATGGTAGCCCATATGTTGAGAATAAAGGGAGCTGCAAGTGACGAAATTGCATTAGTAGAAGAGCTTTTAGATATCATCCTTACTAACAACCATATTACCTTTGACAGCGAATTTTACTTACAAAAAAAGGTGTAGCTATGTGATGCCCAGTTGGTGCAAGTTTTTCCAGTTTAGTTATGGCACACTGGGAATATGAATTTATTAACAACAGCCCATACATTAAGGATACCATGTATTTCTACACCAGGTTTTTGGATGATATTTTTATGATTATTAAAGGGGACAACATGCGGGCGATGGAGCTTCTGCAGTACTTTAATAGTAAAACTATTCACATACAACTTCAATAAGGATTCAAAAGCTTACTTCAATGTAAACCTGAGAAAAGACAGGTGCCAACAATATTATACAGCTACAATTTTCCAAAAGGAAACATATTCAAATGCTTTTCTGCACTTTTCCAGTTGTCACCCATATTACCAAACATGTTCAGTGGTTAAGGGACAGCTGGTAAGGGCTACCCGGATGACAACATTGGATTCTGATTTTATGACGGAGTGTAACAAGCTCAGGGGCATGTTTCTTAAATGAGGGTATCCTGACCAGATGATTAGCCAACTAACAGAAGAAGTAAAATTAAAAAGATTAATGGTGCATTTACACCTATTTTAGTGTTTAGAAACAACTTAGAATTGGCAATCTCTGAAGAAAAGGGAGGTGCAGAAGAAACCACTGGAGCATCCCTTGTAAGATACAGATTTATTACAACATATAGAGTAGACATGACGTATATAAGAAACATTATTTTTAAAAACTGGAATGTAATTAAAAATGATACATGTTTGGTAAATAAATTTATGGAAGTCTCCCAGGTTGTTTTTAGAAGGGGTGGGAACATGAAAGACATATTAAGTAAAGGTTGTTCACAACAGGTTAGACAACCAGGGATGTCCAAGTGTAACATGTGCAACTATTGCAAATATGTGGAGACAGGCACAACATTTAAAATAAGGGACCAAAAGTACTACCTAGAAAAGAAATTCGACTGCACATCAAGAATGGTGGTGTACCTAGCTACCTGCCAAAGCTGTAGAATGGTGGTGTACCTAGCTACCTGCCAAAGCTGTCATGCATTTTACATCGGAAAAAAACAATAGGAGGCTAAAGGACAGAATATACAAACATGTGTATAGCATTAACCGGCAGAAACAGGAGAACGCCTTAGCTAGACACAATATAGAAAATGAAAACCACCAGTTTAAATTTAAAAGTATTGATCAAGTGACAGTTGACATTTGGGGGGGGGGCGGAACACTCATTGAATCTAGAAAAGCTTGAATTATTATGGCAACTCCGACTGGATGCATGCCATTATCCTGGAATAAATGAGATGTGTTCGATTTTAAGTGTTCTTAAACTTAAAAGTCTGGAAAGATAAATTTCATATTTTATGTTTTATACTTGTAGTACATGTGTTAAGAATATGTGATGAAATATAGAGTGTATTATATATAGTAGGAACAAAGAAATTTAACAATGTCAAACTTTTTAGAAGTTTAGCACTTGAATGCATTTTTATTGTGTGCATTACTTTAACTTAAGGGGAAGCAAATGTGTACAGTATGATCACATGACACAGCCATTAACCATTTTAAAGAGTGTATTTTAAGTTGGAATGTATCTGATGAAGTTCAAGCACTATCTGAATGAAAAGCGCTTAATAAAGATGTTCTTAAACAACAGAGCATCGTCTGGGGTTTGTGCCTTCAACAGCTATTTTTTGTTTATATATTGTACAAAACTACTTTGTTTGAATGCTTTTCTTCTGCTTTATATTTCCTGTCTTTGTTTTTTACTTCAATGTTGTAATCATTCCATATGGAAGGGAATCAGATGATTTTTTTTTCTGCTTTATGTTGTCATTTTTAGATTTTAGTTGCTGCTTTTCGATACCTAGGTATAGAGCCTTTGGTTCATCTTGTAAGGTCAAAGTAAACTTTATTGTCATTTAGAACTACACACATGTAGACTAAACAAAATTTCTTGCATCAGCTCAATTCTTGAGATTACAAAGGAAAACGAAACAACACATACAATTAGGGAAATAAACATAACTAACAAGTACAATACTACTCTCAATACACACAAGAAAGAGCAGAGACACTTAACAACGCTGATATACAAAAATAATACTCTTCCCTGAGTTAAATTAACTACCCTATTTAAAGTAATACAAAACACACAACAGATTGAAATGCCTAAGTTATTTGTTTAATATTGCACTTGAGTGAGTTCAATAATTGGCTATATATGGCTATGGCTATAATAAATAAATATTGCACTTACTTGGAATATAAGTATATATTGCTCAAATAAATACAAATTGACATATGTTTCCAGACCTCTGGGACTAGTGCCCGAGTTCAGTAGTCTTGTAGTGCATTAAACTGTCTAATAATGTACACAGACAACCCTCTCCTCCTCCCAACAAATTCCAACACATGTGAGAGATGCAACCATATAGCCAAACTGGAGGCTAAGCTCTCTCAACTCAGTACTGGTGTAACCAGTCAGGAGGAGAAGGAAACCACACTCACTACAATTCCAGTCTCACATAGACCTACCACGACAGCAAACCAAACACATAAACACACAAAAACATACTCGGAGGCTCTAAATAAAAATCTGCCTAAGCAGCAGAGACCTCCAAAGCAGACACCCAAGCAACCGCTACCCCAAAACAAAACACATGCAACACATAGCTCACAAAGCCAGTGTGCCGAACAGTCACAGCCCTTAAGGCTAAACAACACACCTGATACACTTGTAATAGGTGACTCTATCATCAGGCACACTGACGTCCCGCTCACCAGGCTGAACAAGGAGAAGGTCACGGTGAGCTGCCTGTCGGGCGCTAGGATCCGCCACATAACCCAAGCACTCAGGTCACTCCAAGGCAAGTACAAATATGACTCAGTCATTGTCCATGTTGGTGTGAATGACCTGAGACGTACCTCCCTGGACTACATGAAAAGAGACATAGCGGAGCTCTCTGAGCATGTAGCCCAGGCTGGCATGACCCTGACCTTGAGTAGCATCTTACCCTCACCAAGAATGATGCCACAATATGAAGACAAGATGATCAATTTCAACAATTGGCTTAAATTTTGGTGTCATTCAAAGGGGATCCAATGCCTGTCTGCCTGGGATGACATGCTCGACAAGCCACGATGCTTCGCTAGGCATGGCTTGCACCTGTCACCCCTGGGCTTTTGGATATTGGCAAAGGCTCTTGCCACCCCCATAGTGCCTTTTTTAGGCAAGGCTCAAAAGACAAACGCACCTCCATAGGTATCACAAGGGATGAGAAACTAAGAGTAATGCTACTCAACGCCAGAAGTCTAAACCTCAAGATGCACACACTCGAAACTCTCCTTAGCATTGAGAACATTGATATCTGTGCAGTAACAGAAACCTGGTTCAAGGCTCCCGAGAGCACCCCAGCGCTACCAGGTTATACCTCATACCATGTTTTTCGGCCCCAAAACTTGGACCGAACCACAAAAGGAGGGGGGAGTATCAATATTCGTCAAAGATACCCACACCTCCAGGTTGGTGGCACAGCACGAAGCATCAGAGACTATCCATGTGCAACTAACAGTGGGTAAAACTGCCTTCCAGTTTATAGCCTGCTACAGACCACCCTCCCAAACCCAGGAACCCCACTTGGCCTTCCTGAGAACACTGGAAAATATGAAGGTCTCTCCAAACACCATTATAATGGGCGACTTCAACTACCCTAACATAGACTGGGAGCATTACTCTAGCTCCAACACCCTAGCCCGAAGGTTCCTAGAATTTATAAACTCAAATGCTATGGAACAACTTGTTGCCATTTCCACAAGACGGGGAAACATACTGGACCTGATCATCACCAACATGGGGACTCTATGCTCCAGACCAGAAGTGTATCCCTCACTGGTAAGATCAGACCATAAACTAATCTCACTAGATATTCACATCCCAACCCCAGCCCCTGGCCAGAAAACCACAGTGAAAAACTTCTCTAAAGCAAATTTCACACTCCTCAAAACCGAGGTGCAATCCTTCAAAGCCCCCGGGCCTGTGGAAAATACAGCCCAGACCGCAGAATCCTTTATAAACGCATTCTATGAACACCTTCAGGAATGCATGGATCATGCAATCCCAAATAAAACCAAGACCCAATCCTCCAAAGTTAGGCATCCTGTCTGGTGGACCTCAGCCATAAACAAACTATACAATAGAAGGAGGAAGCTACTACATGATAGAGCAAAATCCCAAAAAGGGAAGGCATCTCTGATCAGTATTAGCAAAAAACTACGGGCACTCATAAAATCGTCTAAGGCCAGCTTCGAGAGAAAAATTGCACAGGACACTAAGGATAATCACAAGGCTTTCTTTAGTTATGTTAGGAACCTGGGTGGGAATTCCCAGATATGCTCAGAATTAGTCCAAAAATGACAAAAAATACACCGAACCCACAGACATTGCCAACATCCTAGCTGACAGGTTCAGTGCAAACTTCTTGCCCCCTTCCCCACCAAAAGGGCAAATATCTATCCCAGCAGAGTGCTGCCCCCTGACATCTCAGATGCTCAGGTAAGAGCCGCCCTCTCCAAAGCAAAAAAACACAGCATCAATGGGACCAGACGGTGTCCCGGGCTGCGTCCTACATGAACTCCAAGAAGAACTAAACCCAAACATAAAACTACTGTTCAATCTCAGCCTTACTACAAGATATGTACCCAAAGAGTGGCATACAGTAACAGTGGTCCCTCTCCACAAAGGTGGTGCCTCAACGGATCCTGGAAACTATCGCCCCATAAGCTTGACTAGCTTGGTCTGCAAAGCTATGGAAAGGATCATCATGGACCTCATAAATAAAGATATTGGGGACCTACAGACACTGGATCCTACCCAGTTCAGCTTTGTTAAGGGCAGATCCTGCCTCTTAAACCTGGTTGATTTCTTTGAAACAGTCACCAAGGCCATTGACGAGGGGAAGGTTGTCCACACAGCCTACCTGGACCTTGCAAAAGCCTTCAATACAATACCCCACTCGGGCATTATAGATAAGCTCACCAGCTTAAATATAAACCCCTATGTCACTAGATGGGTTGCAAACTGGCTCAAGGACAGAACCCACATGGTTAGAATTGCTGGAGCCATGTCAGACTCCAAACCAGTTACAAGTGGCGTACAACTGGGACCTCTCTTGTTCGGTATATATTTCTCTGAGGTATTGGCTAACATGGAATGACAGCAAACTGGGCACCATAATAGACTCTCCAGCCGACACAAGCATCCTACAAAAGGGCCTCATAGAAACAGACAACTGGTGCCAGAGCCATGGCCTCAAGCTAAAAGCCAAACAATGTATAGTCATCCCCTTTGGCAAAAACAAAGTGCCCACAAATTACCACATAGGTGGTAATCCATTAAGTACGGAAGAAGTAATTAGGGACCTGGGGACCCAAGTTGATAGCAATTTCTCATTTGACAACCACGTGGCCAAAGTGGTTAGAAAAACATTTTATACATTTTATATAGCCCACCTAATCATGAAGGGATTCACATCTAGATCAGGGGAGAGGTCATCGTGCCTCTTTACTCATCCCTCATCTGGCCCATAATTGAGTACAATGCCCCTTTTGGGATGTACCTTACCAGACACCTGCAGCAACTGGAAAGACCCCAAAAGTACCTCACCAAGAGGATCAAAGGGCTCAAACAGATGCCATATGCTGCCCGGTTAAAGAAACTCCAGCTCTACTCAGTGGCATACCGCCTGCTCAGAGGCGATCTGTGCCTGACGTATAAAGCCATGTCCAACCCGGAATTAATGGACATGCTGCACCTCAGAAAATCCAAATCCCATATGCTACGCGCTCGAGAGACTTGAACCTCAGCACTGAAATAAATAGGACATGCTGGAGGGACAGATTCATAACCCAGAGGCTCCCTTCACTCTGGAATAAAATCCCAGTCCAGGTTAGGCAGAGTCCCTCATTGACTCTCTTCAAGAGGAATCTTGATGAGTGGATGGGAGATAGTAGGTTTACCCCGGGTATCACTTCTGTGTCACTGTTAGACAGAGGCACAGTATACTAACCTCGAAAAAGGGCATAGCAAAATTCATTTAAAATGGGTGGCGAAAGCCAAACACACTCTGGCTAGGCTTATAAATGCCCTAGGGCAGATAGCCTAGTATGAACCTATGAACCTATGATAGAGCAATGATCCCTACTCCAGCAGTTGGGCCTTTTGTTGCAATGCCTGGATGTTAAGTGTCTAACTGTTCCTTATTGTGATACCTGCTTGAGGGTTAATGGCCACGAAGCCTTTTACAAATGTTAACTAAACCTTGAAATGAAAGATCTAAGATTACTGAGGATCCAGATGTTAATCTTTTTACATAGTCATTTGGTCAGGGTTTGGAATCCTTGATATTTTATTAGACTCCATCTTATAGTATATGTGAATCTGTTAGGTATGAGCTGCACTTTTTAACAGGCTGATTCAGTCATGACCTTCCTGAGGGCCCATTTTACCACAATTTATTGTGCAATCTGCTGTCCTAGCACAAGCCATTTACTGGTTTACAGCTACTAACTTTTTTTCTTTTAAAGATTGTAGCACTTTATTAGCAAAACAGTCTGCATCTTTAAATTACTTTTTCTTTTCTTTTCTTTTGATGATACAGTCTTTGAGCTATAAAACTTTCAGTATAAGAATGCTTATTAATCTAGTACATGCATCTTTATTAAGTATCAAATATAGGGTTGCCACCTTTTCAAATGCCCAAAGTGGGACATTTTTGGAACAAACGTCAGATTTTGCCAGCAGAATCATACCCACGGCCAGTACGAAGGAAAGAACTTCACTTGTTTGCCTAAATAAAAGCTTATTCTTGTAGCATTTTAGTTGCTTATTCTGTTTCTTATAACATTTAGTTGTTTCAGATATAGAATAACTGTTTTATGCAACTATTACATAAAATGTAGGAAATAATTTTGTCCTAAAATCTCAGGACATTTGCCATTTTTACAATTTTTTTGCAGGACACACCTGCCCAAAGAGGGACTGTCCCTCGCAAAGTGGGACAGGTGGTAACCCTAATCAAATAAAGTTAACCTCTGCATATAAAGCTTAGTTTATGTGTTGTCTGGAATTAGCCTGTACTCGTGTCTTTTCCATCGTGTTTTCTACAGTACTGGAGTTCGCAAGAAGCCATGCTTCATATTTTCAATTTGTTAAAACTCCATAAACGTGTACCTTCCTATAAGAGTTTAGAAAAACAAAATATCAGGACTGTCTGCTCAGAGATATTACAGAGGTGTAAGTTTCCAGGTAGTCTCTCCATGTAAGGGTGGCCCACTGCATTACGTTTAGTCAGTGCACAGGTACAACTCTGTTCCATAAAATGCACACCACATTCTCTGGCTTGTTTTAAGTTTTGTAAATAAGACTGATGGTATAAGATTTTGTAGACACCAGTTACAGCTCATCAAGTCTTTTCTTCCACCATCATAAGATGGGCATGATTTTCAGGTAATACATGTTAGCTTTGATGGAGTTGATCTGCAGGATCTTCAGTTTTAAAGAGTTTATAAGTAGTTACTAGGCATACAGTCCAGGAGACCATTAAAGAACGTAGCCCAAATTCTCATTTGCCCAAAGCACACTCTGGTTAAGTGACTTGCTCAAGTGTACACATTAGGCAAATGAAGGTGGAAGATTCAAACCCTGTACCCTTCACGCATTAAGCTGCACATTAAGTCAGAACTTTAGTCCACTGTGCTAACTGCTATTCTTCATTTTAGGAATACCCTTGCACCTGTGTTAGTTGGAAGAGTTCTTGTCTATAGAAAACGTCTGTTAAGCTGGACTTCCTTGTTTTCACCTTTTGTATGTGATGTTGTGCCATACTTTAATCACTTCTTGCCATTTGTTCCTACTTTGTAATGAGCTAAGATATTTCTGGAAAGTGACTGAAACATTTCATAAAATCTTGCTGTAACATTAGATTTTCAGTCTCAGTTTAGAAAGATTCCTGTCTCTCCCACATTTACTGACCTCATCTATCTATTATTTCCAACATTCTTCTGCCATTTCTCTTCTTCAGGTCAGAATGCTTGCTTCCCCAAGTGTTATAGACCTATTTCTGGTAAAAAAAGAAGAGGAAGCACAATTACCACTCACTGCTTTATGTTTGCTGTAATGACAGCTTGACATTCCTTAGGTGTTCACGGAAGATTTACCTATATAACCTTTGTGAGATGAAATCACCCCAGTGATCTGTTATGCAGACACTTTGTGTTATTTTCTTTCCTGCGGAACATGTGAGTGAATTGGAAAGCAATATAGCTGTTTTGATTGATTTGTCAGTTTCCTGATTTTGGATTACTACTGTTCGAATCATGAGGCAGTAAGGGAGACTTTGTAAGAGAAGGTACACTCAGTTGTAGTTTGTTTGATATTACATGGGATCATGGAGGGAGTGATTTGTTTACGGGCTGTGAGTTCAAGTGAGGGCTGTGTAAATTAAACCTAAGCACCTGGGACTTCAGACATTCTAGTTTGTTTTGGTGTGTTGTTAATGTATTTGATGTTGAGGGAGTTTGGAGATTTTGCCAGTTTATGTTGAGTTTTGGAATGCATGTTTTTAGTTTTGCTGGGGATTAGAAGTGTTTTGATTAGCTAGTTGTTAAGGGAGTATAGTTCATTTTCAAATTGGGATTTATTGACAGATTTGAGAGTGACTACATCTGAAAATGACCATGTCATCCATATAAAGACTTAAGGGTAGATGTAGAAGGACATATAAACATATGTTAATAAATATTGAGAAGAGTGTGGGGGGCAGGTATAGAGCACTGAGGTACACTTTTTTGCATTGGTGCTAAATCAGACAGATTACCCTATTCTGACCCTGAAGCAAGGGTGTAGCTAGGCATACTCAGTGTACTCAAATTAGTACATTTTTGTGAGCATCTCTAGGAAACTTCAACACTCAAAAAAAAAACAGAATGCTTAGAACTGTGTAAACAAATATTTACAGCACAGAGGAATAGAAAGAATGTTTGAGTAAAAGGAATACACCTCTAAAATAGCTTTGAATTGATATTAATGGTGACATTTGAAAATAGCTTATCCCCTTCCTATATGGCTGGGAATAGTATTTTGAGGGTTGAGTACAATTTTAAAATGATAGGTTGGTGGTTGGGGCAATATCATTAGGTTTTGAGTACAAAATATAAATTTCTTTCTACATCCCTACCCTGAAGTGTCTGTTAAGTAAGAAGTTTTTCTTCCAGGCAGATGCATCTGCGTTAATGGTACTTCCTGTCTGAGGGAAGGAAGGTAGTATTGATGAAGTTAGCAGCTCTGAAGATATCTATGAAGGTAGCTCCTGTAAGGTTGTCTGTCCCTGTGTAGTAGATTATCATTAATGAGAGTACATATAGCCATCATGGTGCCACACCTCTCAGCCTTCCAAATTTTTATAGAATATCCAAGTTTTAGCCTCATATTTTTGGTCTGTTCTCCATAAAATTTGTGGTTTTATGGTAAATTATTCAGGATTGAAGTCTGTAAGTAATGACAGACTCTTTAGTTTCAGACTTCATGTTCTTCTGAAAATGCATGCTAAGACAAAACCTATTGTTCTAACAGGCGGCCACTCTTTCAGCAGCATGGGTTGTGCCTTCTCTTAACAAACAGGTAGCTATGGTCTGTAGGTAAAGTATGGAAGGATCTGGAAGTAGTTGAGCCCATTCCAAGGGACTGCAAAAGACAGACCTTCCTGGAGTAAGGAACCTCTTGTTTTTTTTTTTTCTTAAAACAAGAAACATCTTTGCCTGTGTCATATGTGATAATTTAATAATCGTGCATTTATATAAATGACAACAAATCACATTGGCATAAGTTTAGGTGCAAACATTATACATCACAAACCATACTGACATCATTTTATTTGCAAAAATTGTACAGCACTTATAATCTATCCAGTCATTGCCAGTCAGACATTACATAGCTCATTCAAATCATGCCTTCTTTTAAACCTCGTTCTTCCTGTGCATGTATTGTCCCACAATTCCCATTTTTTCTATGTAATTTGCTCCTACCCTTGCCTAAAGATCCCAGTTCAGTTGTTTTATCTCTGTTACTATATTCACTTATTCTAGTACAGTTGGTTTAGACTTTGATTTCCATTTTCTAGTAATTGCTTTTTTGCAGCCACCGTTATTAAACTCAGCAAGTCCTTACTATGTCTAGGCAATTCCAATTCTGTATCATAGCTAAAAAAATAATTTCCTTATTACACCAATTTGCTAACCTAGTATCTCTGACAGAGTAGTCTGCAGGAAATCTTTAAAGTCTGCCAACTCATTACACTCCCAGAAGGTATGTTCCCAACTAGCTGTTTCTTCCCTCATCACACCTCTAACATGTAGTGTCTACCTGAGGAAAAATTCTTTTGAGTCTACTGTGGTGGATATAAAAATGCCTATGTAAACACTTCCAAGCAAAGGTTTATTTATTTTATATATTTGACATTTGTTTACCAGGGTGGTCCAACTATTAGTAGCCCCTTTTCAACGGAGGCCCAGGGAGAAAAGCTCCACATATAAAAGAAGTACAATATTACATAAAAAATGACAATGAGTATATACAGTCTGAGACATTTGTTACAATTTACATACACACGCACACACAGACACACACACACACACACACACACACACACACACACACACACACACACACACACACACACACTCCTAAATCTTCTAGACTTTGTTGCATATTTGGGAGACATACATATATTCCCCCATTGTTTCTTTGTGAATTGCTTATCCGATCTCTCTTTCCAATCCTTTCTAACCTCCTCTGATTGATTATTATAATTATCATGCAGTATCTTATATGCTCTGTTAATTATTCTTTTTTTAATGCTCTGTTAATTATTCTTTTTTTAACAGCAGCATGTGATGTTGTCCTTTTCATTCTTCTTTACTAATGGGTTCAGATCCAATCCTCGGATCAGACTCAGCCGCATAAACTAGATTTCAGATCCAGATCTTGAGCTCCTCCCTCTACCCATAATGCTGTACTCCACTGCCATTGCCTCGGGTCTCATTTACCGCCATTGTGGTTAGACGTAGACTTTGCTCTCAAGCATTGTAAGCAAATTTTCTTCTGATTGTTATTTGTTAAAAGTTATCCCTTTCTTAAAACTTTGCTAGTTTTTTCCTTGCATTCTCCCTTAGTGTTCGCTGGCATTAGGGATTTCTTTGACTTTTCTGCTAAGTCTTTTAGTAGCCTTCATACCATTGTTGGAATTTTTGTTTACGTGTCCGGTATTTCTTCAAATACCATAACTGGTATTTCATCTTTCCTTTCTTCCCTTCTAGGCTGTTTGAATAATCACCATTTTTTTCTGGTAATTCCATTCTAACAGCTATCCTCTACTTTAAAAAAAAAAAGTTGTTGTCATTATTGTTGTACTTTGTTCAGAGATTGTTCTCCTTTTAATTATGCTGGAGAATCCAACCGGGTTTAAAAAGTACACTTCTTGTGGGCATAAGGTCCCTAACTCTGATGCCCACATAAAGTGTGTTTATTGCCTGGGACCAGACCATCTTACACGGCCTGTTTAGTGTGCTATACATGTAATCTGAGAGCTTTGGCTGATAGGTTTAATATGTTCATCCTTAAAGGTTTACTTCCTGCTGCTTCTGGGCTCAAACCCCTTGAAAACAATCTAAATCTTTTTCTTCAGAATCCAGGAAAAGCTCTCTTCCAGAGTCTCCAGGGGCTTCCTTGTAGCTGATAGAAAAGATCAGAAAAATCTCAGATCTGACCCAATTGGATCCTAAATCTTTGGGCCTTCCCTCTGATCCAAAGTTATCCTCAGATTCGAAAGGGTTGGCTACTATAATTTTATCTCCCTTGCTTTCTACTTCTTCAGATTCTAAAACCTCAGATCCAAGAACTAGTACATCTCACAGAAGCCATTCTCCACAGTACACAGCCAAACCTATTTTCCTTCTCTGCCCACTCAGTTACTACAAACTCTGAAGAAACACTCTTGACCCCCTTCCACAGTATCTTCTATGTCTTCCAGAAGCCTGTCTGAGTCAGATGTGGATAAGGTGATACGTAAATTCCTCAGAGCTCAGATCCAGGTTAGGGTTCTGCCAGCTCCATCCCATACTGGATTCATGAGTGTGCCTGTGAATTCCATTGTTTCTCCCTGTCTGATTCAACCCATGATTTCAGAGTCCGAGGATCTGAGATCTCTGAGAGTTTCGATGTCATATCTGAGGAGAGTTCCTTCCTCCACTCTGATGATTGCCCTGGCTGGTTCTGCTCCGATATCCTTAGAGCAGACTAGGTCTCAGAGCCGAGATGTCAGCAATGGATCTGAGGGGTTGGGTTCCGCTCTGTTTTTGTCAGATCTGTCCCTTCCTCTCGGACCTTTGGCCCTGGACAGCTCAGATCCCATTCTCCCCTTGAGGCTCTGATCCTGGGGTGGCCCCAGCTTACCTTCTTTGGAAGCTTCGGCTTCAGGGAAGGAAGAAAGTGTTTCCCCTGGTCCCTCAGCTTTCAAGGTAGTTGAAAGGGCCTTCTCTCTCCATAGAGAACTGTAGTCTCATATCTCTGATCTTATCCCCTATCCCTCATTGGGTCCGAGCGCTGAGTCCATCAGAACTATTCCATAGGGACAGCCAGTTCCAATTAGTCTCCAGACAATTCCATTTGAGGGATTCCTCCTCTCTTCTGATACCTCCACTGAACATCCCACAGAGGATGTTTCTCAGAAGAGGACATGTAAGAGGAGACACACAAACTCCCCCATGGAGTCTGCCATGGAAGATGCTGATTTTGATGAGGGAAAAGGATCCCCAAGGTCACCACCTGATGACATCTCCGTTGGTGATATTCTAGAAATCCTTAAGCAGAAAGGTGGCTGGTCATCCCATACCCCCTTCTCCTGAAGAATCGGTGTTCCTGGAGGCTTTCGGTGCTGGACCCTCTATGTCTTGGGTGACCCCTAGCAGATGAAGTTATTGAAATAGTTTTCCACCAGACACTTTTGAGACCATACCCAGGCACCTGGACACATTTTTGGCTCTTCCTTTGGACTGTCCTCACTGGAGCAAAGGAGTCACTGTTGATGATGTGGTGGTGGCAGCAGCTACTAAAAATGAGGTAGCAGAGTAGACCTCTTCTGTTCATCCGATGAACAGGGAGTTCAGAGCCTTGGACATATTTGGAAAGTGAATGTTCACCTCAGCTACCTTCGTTCTGAGATCACTTAATTATTTGGTGCATTTCACTAGGCTGCAGAGAGATTTGACTAAAGAACTATTAAATTCTGTCTCTCTCTCTCTCTCTCTCTCTCTCTCTGAGTCCATGTCTGCTGAGGACTTCAAAAGGACTTCCTGTCAGCTGAACACTCTTTTGTCTGTTTCAGATATGTTGATGAGGTTAATCTGTCATACAGCTGAAGGTACCTCACGAGCTGCCAGTTCAGGTATCTCAATATGGAGACCCGCCTGGATGCAGCTATGCAACTTTGTGGAGCCCTTTAAGACGCCTTTTATTAATGCTCCTTTTGATGGTACTTCCTTGTTTGAGCCATCAGTTAAAGGTATGCTTATCTGCAGTAAGAAAGATAGACTACTGTAGGAATCAAGTTTTCTATCCCTCAGTAGACATCCACTAGAAACCAGAGGTGGTAAGAAGATGTGGTTCCGTAAATCTCAGGGGCCTTTCCAGGAATGATGTGAGGATAATTCCTCCAGAGCCAGAGGAGGAAATTTTAATTGTAGACATTGCCCTAGAGGCAGAGGATGGCCGCAGAACCAGGGCTTTAGATATTCCTTTTCAGACAGGCCCTATCGCTGCCAGAATGCTCAACTTTGGAGGCAGTCAGAGGTAGATTTTCTTTGCATCTAGATACCTGGACAAATATCACAAAAGATTTATGGGTGCTAAAGATAACATCCAAAGGTGACTACATACCTTTTTTTCTTCTTCCTCCTTTTCAGGGGAAGAAACTTCCCGATGCTCCACCCAGTCAGATAAAGGGAACGGCACAAGAAATACAAAAGCTTCTAGAAAAAAAGAGTCATCCAGAAGGTCCCAGCCGACCAGATAAGATTTAGAACTTACTCCCACTTCTTTTTAGTGCCAAAGAAAACAGGAGACCTCAGACGCATTTTGGATCTAAGCTGTTCGAACCAGTATGTGAAATGGACAAAGGTGCTAATGGTGACGGTTCAGTCCATCCTGCCATTTCTGCACAAGGACGACTGGATGTGCTCTATAGACCTTCAGGATCTGTACTGTCACTTAAAAATAGACAATCCAGAAGGTATCTTCACTTTCAGCAGGGAGCCAGTCTTTACCAATTCAGAGCTGTGCCCATTGAATTCACCACAGCCCCCAGGGTGTTTACAGAATGCATGGCAGCAGTAGCAGCTCACTTGAGACTCAAATGATTCCAAGTGTTTCCATTTCTAGATGACTGGCTCCTCACCACCTCCTCCAGGCACCAACTTCTATAAGCCAGGGTCTATTTGCTCCAGATTTGCAATGCCTTGGATATTTCAGTCAATCTTGCCAAGTCACAGCTTGTCCCAGTCCAGAGCCTGGAATTCACTGGAATGCTTCTGAACACTGTAACTCAAGTGGTATCTTTACCCTTCCACTGCATTACTTCTATAAGGTTTCAGGTGCAGGATATCCTTCCTCATGCTTCTCCTCCAGCAAGTTAGTGCTTCATGCACTGAGGTCTGTGTCAGTGGTCATAATACTGGTTCCCCTTGCATGCTTCTTTATGCAAATTTTCCAGTGGACGTTAGCTGTGCAGTGGTCCATTCTACATCAACCCCTGTCTTTTCAAGTAAAACTTACCCTGATTTGCCAGTGTTACAATAGTTGATGGATTCAGTCCAACAATCTGTTTTTATGCAGACCTTTTGATGTCCTTCTATTCCAATGTTGCAGTATTCACTAGTGGGTTTACCCTAATTCCCATCAACTTGTTTGGCCAGGTTTCCAAAGCTTTTCCAGTCCATGTTGGTGCGTTGGGCATCTGATGTGTTGGTGGTATGTGATGTCTGCATGCACTAGTCCTCGGAACTTTTCAGCCACCAGCCGTACTCCAGGTGTTCCTGCTACTCACGGACATCGGATCAATTTCCCATTAAGATAAGGAACCCGCTAGGGATTTTCTTCAATCCTTTGTGGATACTATAGTCTGTTAATGTCCGGTAAGAGCAAGTGCAACTGTGGTCGCCAGATTCACCACAAAGCCACCCACAACCAGTGTTTCTTTTGTCTGGGTAGGGATCACGATTATACAAACTGTGCCATTTGTAAGTTGTTTGTCCCTTAGACCCTTCATCGCCAACTTCAGGCCCTTGACTTATACCTTGAAAATCAGCGCCTTAGGCAGATCGCTCTCGGAATGGAAGCCACTTCTGACACCCCATCCAAACCATCCATGAAGAGAGCCAAAACCGCGAGGCCATCCACTTCCACTGCTGATTCTGTAGCCACCGTTAGCTTAGCCGAGGAACCGGCGTCTGCCACATCAGATAATGTGGGTACCTACCAGGAGGTTACAAAATATAGAGCGGACAACATGTCCGGGGAGGATATCCTGGTGGCTGATTCAGATGCAGGGGGGAACCAGCTTCTGGGATGGGTGCTTCAGAGCAGGCCTTTGCTGTTCCTTCTATTACTTCAAGGCTGACCGCCAGCCAGATGCCAGTTAGGCCTACAAAGAAAAAAAAGAAAGTGAGGCATATCGCTTCAACCCCAGAGACCTTGCCAGACTGACAGGCCATCAGTCAGAGTCTCTACAATGCCTTCCTGGCCCTTTGGCCTATGACAGACCTCCCTCATGTTACTCCAACTCTTCTTAGTCCCAGGCCTATTCAGCCAGAGACTACTCTCAGCCAACCTGCAGAAGAGAAAATATCTGACTCCTCAGAAGACTCTTTGTCCTACTCTTCACAAAATCTTCCCTTCTGGGATATGGATCCCCAGAAGAAGCCTCTGCTGAACCTGACTCCCCTGTGGAAGACTTTACCTTCGGGAACATTGTAAATCTTATGAGGGAACATTTTAAATGAGATTTCTCAGACATGTCTGAGCAACAGAAAAGATTCTATGACTTGATCCAGATGGAATCTCCTAACCCAGCTTCTATTTCTCCTGTCCAGCCTGCCTTCCTGGATGCTTTTGCAGCAGCATGCATAAACCCAGATTCCCAGCCACCTGCCCCTAGAAGGGCAGACTGGTTGTATAGGGTACCTGATGCAGACAAATTCCTTTTCAAATGCCAGCTGACCCAGCAACCATTTCTGTTGCCACTGATAGGGCTACCAAACTTCTCCCTACTACCACTGTTTTGCCTGCAGATAAAGACAGCAAAGCTGTGGAGAGGTGGGGGAAGAAGATGTACACTTCGGCTACCCTAGCCTGTAGGGCTACAAAGTACCAGTCACACATGGCCAAATACTCCTTGGCCTTACTGGACAAAGCTACAAAAGAACTTAATGAGATCCCTGACTGCTCTGCAAAGGCATCCCTGTCTTCCTTGCTTGGGCTCATCTCCCAAGTCAATAAACATTCTCCAAAGTGTGCATATGATGCAGCGGAGGCCTCTGCAAGGTTAGCTGCATCTGCCTCTGTAGTGAGGAGATACTCTCGGCTGCATCTTCAGCCCTTACCGGATGACTTTAAGGCCAAATTCTTGGATGTTCCTTTGGATCACACTGCCCTTTTTGGCTCCATGGCAGCTGATCTCTTTTAGTCACTTCAGCAAAAAGGGAAAGAGCTCCAAGATCTAAAGCATCTTCTTGTCTCTCCAATCCCAAAATTTCAGAGGAACTACCCGGCCAAGACACAATTTATTAGGAAGTCTTCTAGGCTCTCTGTCCCCTCCATATCTAGAAGACCACACAGGAGACAGACTACTCAGCCTAGGACACCTCAGGCCTCTGCCCAGAGACCTCCCACCATACCTCTATCCTCCCATCTCTGTCACTGCCTCCCTGCTTAGACCCTAGTGACATCTGACAAATGGGTTTTGTCTATTGTGAAGGAGGGTTACTTCATGTCTTGGATACCCCCCCAAAACTTCCTATACCACTACCTCCCCCTCTCAGTGGTCCCTCCTCCCCGAGGTCCTAAACAACCTACTGCTCCAAGGCACCATAGAACTCGTCCCCCCCTGCTCAAGGGAGAGACTTCTACTCCAGAATTTTTCTAGTGCCCAGGAAAGAGGGATCATGGAGACGCATCCTGGACTTTTCCCACCTCAACACATTCCTGAAGGTCCCCTCCTTCAGGATGATAACACTACCCATTCTCATTCCCCTCATCCTTCTCCAGGCCTTCATGGTGACCCTGGACAACAAAGAAGCCTGTCTACATATTCCCATCAAACCATCCTCCAGAAAATTCCTCCGATTCAAAGCAGGCTCATTGCATTTTCAGTTCTGTGCCTTACCCTTTGGACTCTCCACTGCTCCAAGGGTATTTACAAAATCCCTAGCCCCAGTTTTTGCTTACTGCTGAACAAGAGGTATGCAAATTTTCCCATACCTAGACGACCTGCTCATTCAAGCAGCAGACAGACAAACCCTCCTTGCCCACACAAAGGAGCTCCTGTTTCAGTCTCTAGGGTTCCTCATAAACTTCCCCAAATCCAAACTAAATCCTACATAAGACATCAGAATCAGAACAGACCTCAGGATGGCCTTCCTACCTCAGGAAAAGTGCTTTCCCGGACCCAACACCTTCAATCTGCCCTCCTTTCACCTGCCCTGACTGCGAGGGAATTCCTCAAACTTCTCAGCCACTATTCCCATGCTGCCACTAGCAAGATTACACATGAGAAAGATGCAATGGTATCTTCACTCAGTATAGACCCAGCACTCATACCCCCCTAGAGTTGAGAATCTCACCTCTCCCCTAACTCCACCAAGAGCTGAAGTGGTGGATTGCCCAGGTGACCCTAAACCTGGGTCTCCCCCTACAACTGCCCTCCCATTCTCAGATCATGCACAGAGATGCCTCAGACCGGGGCTGGGGGGGGGGGCAATGTTAGACACAAGAACAGTGTAAAGTTTGTGGAAAGACAAACAATGGCATATCAACATCAAGGAAATGTCAGCCATACTTCTAGCCCTGCAGGTCTTTCTACCTTTCCTCAGACTGGGCATTCTGAAGATCTTCAGAGATGACAACACCAGAGTGATGTGGTACTTGAACAAGCAAGGAGGGACAAAGTCCTACCTCCTCTGCAGGCTAGCCCTACAGGTATGAGATCTAGCTGCCTCCCAGGGGATCTCCTTGCAGGCTGCCTACATCCTGTCCAAACACAATTGCCAGGCAGACTCCTTAACCAGAACCTCCTCAGACACGAGTGGATGCTGTCAAGGGAGGTATTTCTAAATCCAATCCACAGGTTGGGTATTCCACAGGTCGACCTGTTTGCCTCCTCCACAAACTGGCAACTCCAGAGCTATTGCTCCAGAACTCATGACCTGAAGGCTCTTCAAACAAATGCCTTCTTAATGTCTTGGAAGGGGAAATTTCTGTACGCCTTTTCCCCCTTCCCTCTGATCCAGAGAGTCCTACTGAAAATTCAACAGGACTCACTAAAAATCTTGTTGGTGATCCCCTTTTGGCCAAGGCAGCACTGGTTCCCCCTACTTTTTCATCTATCCAAGGGCAATTACCACAAGTTACCCCCCCCCCAGTGGATCTTCTCACATAGCACCAGGGGACACAGATTCACCCACAGTGGAGATCCCTGCACCTCTCCCTAAGGCTGATGGGATTCTGATTCCCTTCAGACACCTGTACAGTGAGGATGTGCTCTCAGTCCTTAAGGAGGCCAGGAAACCAAACACAAGGAAATCCTATCTCTCTAAATGGAGAAGGTTTTCTATGTAGTGTCAGAAAAGACAGAGTCGCTGGACAGTGACCTGCCTCTAATTCTCTCTTACCTGTGTGAACTGCTAAAGACAGGCTTGTCTTACTCCTCCTTAAAAGCACACCTGTCTGCCATTTCTGCCTGCCTGCCTATGGAGCCTCCACTAGCTTCCAGACTTCCAGCCAAGCTATTCCTAAAAGGTGTTTTACACTTAAGACCCCGTAGAAAACAGACTCCTCCTCCCTGGGATCTTAATTATGTGCTGGAAAAACTCACTCTGCCAGCCTTTGAACCAGATAGCAAGGCTGACTTGAAATTTTGCACTTGGAAAACAGTACTGCTAGTAGCTTTGACATCATCCAGGAGGGTCTCAGAGCTCCAAGCCCTCATGGCTACTCCACCCTTCCTAGTTTTCCATATGGACAGGGTCACCCTCAGGATTAATCCCTCCTTCACCCCCAAGGTGGTTAACAACCTCTCCCTAAATCAGGCTATTCACCTGCCCACCTACTTTCCAAATCCTCATGGAGACCATGAGAGAGTCCTTCACTTCCTGGATGTACATAGGCAACTTCGTTTCTACTTGCATAAGACCAAGCCTATATGCAAATCAGACACAACCTCTCCCTAAATCAGGCTATTCACCTGCCCACCTTCTTTCCAAATCCTCATGGAGACAGTGAGAGAGTCCTTCACTTCCTGGATGTACACAGGTAACTTCGTTTCTACTTGCATAAGACCAAGCCTATATGCAAATCAGACAACCTGTTTGTTTCCTTCCAACCCAGGGCTCTGGGGAAAGCTGTGGGAAAACAAAACATTTCTTCTTGGATTGCCAGGGTCATCTCCTATTATTACTCACACCATGGAAAGACACTAACAGGCAACATCAGAGCCCATTCCACAAGGGCCATGGCTTTCTTTGGAGCCTTCTTTAAAGGTCTAGATACTAACTCCATTCTGGAAGCTGCTACCTGGTCATCTGTGCACACTTTCACCAGACACTACAAGCTGGACCACATCTCCAGGCCCAGAGTGGGATTTACCAGGGCTATCCTGCTTGGGTTCCTGGTATCCTCATCCAGACCACCACCCAGCCAGCAGTGAGCTTTTGTACTCACCCATTAGTGAATACTGCAACATTGGAATAGAAGGGCATAGGAAAGTTGTGCAAAATCTTACCATAACCAATAGATGTCCTTCTCTTCCATGTTACAGTATTCCTTCCCTCCCTCCATCCTCTGTTCTCCTTGCACTTGAGAACTCTTCTCGACTCCTATACAGGCTATGCTATTAGGACTGGGTCCATCTGGGGCTTTTTTGTTCTGAGGACTGGTGCGTGCAGACATCACTTTTATGGCCCATGTACCAGCCAACACGTCAGATGTCTGACGCACCAACAGGGACTGGAAAAGCTTTAGAAACCTGGCTGAACAAGCTGATGGGAAAAAGGGTGATCCCACTAGTGAATACTGCAACATGGAAGAGAAGGACATTTATGGTTATGGTAAGATTTTACACAACTTTCCTTTGTTCCAAATCCAGTTGCCACAGTGACCACTGATGCTTCCCAACTGGGTTGGGGGGAGCATTTCTTGGGAAAGATAGTCCAAAGCATGTGGTCCTTCCAAAAGACCAAGTTGCATATCAGCATCCTAGAGATGAGAGCAGTCCTTTTAGCATTGCAGGCATTTCAAGAATATCTCCCTCTGGGGACTATTGCAATTCAGACAACATGTCGTTAGTCTGGTACATCAACAAGCAAAGAGGAACCCGATCTTACCTCCTGTGCAGAGAGGCCATGACAGTTTGGGAGTGGATGATGTCTTCTGACTGCTTTCTAATTGTGACACATATCCCAGGGAAAACTAACATGCTGACAACTTAAGCAGATCTATTTTGATGCCTCACAGGTGGTCTCTCAATCAGCGAGTAGTGAATATGATTGCCAGGCTTTGGGGGGGGGGGGGTCAGTCTTGCTGTGAACTATTTGCCTCCCCTCTCAAAAGCAAGTGCAGCAGGTACTTTGCTCTGATTCCCCCTCAGGGGGAATCACCGAGAGACACTTTGTTTCACGCTTGGCCCTTGGGTCTCCTTTATGCTTATTCTCCTCTTCCACTGATTCCAAAACTTTTATAGAAAGCAAGCAGGCTGAAGAGCTCAGTCATCCTCATTCCCCCTTCTGGACTCAGCAAGTTTGGTTCCCCTTCCTATGGTCTTATCTTCGCTATCCTCCAGACTGCTTTCTAATTGTGACACACATCCCAGGGAAAACTAACATGCTGGCAACTTAAGCAGATCTATTTTGATGCCTCAAAGGTGGTCTCTCAATCAGTGAGTAGTGAATATGATTGCCAGGCTTTGGGGGGGGGGTCAATCTTGCTGTGAACTATTTGCCTCCCCTCTCAAAAACAAGTGCAGCAGGTACTTTGTCTGATTCTCCCTCAGGGGGAATCACCGAGAGACACTATGTTTCACGCTTGGCCCTTGGGTCTCCTTTATGCTTATCCTCCTCTTCCACTGATTCCAAAACTTTTATAGAAAGCAAGCAGGCTGAAGAGCTCAGTCATCCTCATTCCCCCTTCTGGCCTCAGCAAGTTTGGTTCCCCTTCCTATGGTCTTATCTTCGCTATCCTCCA
Organism: Protopterus annectens; assembly: GCF_019279795.1. NCBI lineage: Eukaryota > Metazoa > Chordata > Ceratodontiformes > Protopteridae > Protopterus > Protopterus annectens. The sequence continues at coordinate 742,369,864 of NC_056733.1, read as the reverse complement.
TAGATGCTGGAGCCTCATCAGGATCTCCTCTCTCACTTATTGGGGATTCAACATTCCAAGCTTCTCACTGTCAAGTTAACTACATGGTTTATCCACTTCCAGTAATACTTAGACAGTCCAGGCTCACTTTCCTAGTTCCCAATATTATTTTGGCTTCACAAAAAAGTTCCACCAAGAACGTACATCAGTGTAAATGTAAAAAAGGTTTTCTATTTGGGCTTCTGACCAAAATATTGACCCCTTTTCAGCCCCAACTTCTGCAATTCTTCATTTTCTTACAAATCTTTTTAATGAAGGGGCCAGTTTTTACAATTAAACTTCAGTTGGCAGCAATCTCAAATTTCCTTTCAGGAAATGCATCTTTCCCTGGCTTCTTCCAGACTGTGTAAAGCCATTATGAAGGGCATTTTGTTCATCTCAAACCTCCGGTAAAGGATCCTTCACCATCTTGGGACCTTACTGTAGTTTTTCAGGGTTTAACTCAGAAACCTTTTGAACCATCAGACAAATGTGATCTAAAATTGTTATCAGGGAAAACAGTATTCCTGGTAGCTATAACTTCAGTAAAAGAATTTCTGAACTCCAGGCTCTATCAGTGAAACCTCCTTAAATTATTTTTCATAAAGACAGGGTTTCTCTATGAACTACCCTTCCTTCATGCCTAAAGTGGCTTATGAAAATAGCATCAACCAATTAAATCTTCCAGTCTTTTTTCCAAATTTTTCCACCAAGGGAAAGTACATGTTTACATCTCCTTGAAGTATACAGACAGCTATGTTTCATCTTAACAGAACTAAACAGTTTAAGAAGTCAGATCAGCTTTTCATGTCTTTTTCCTCATATTACCTGGGTCAATCAGTTTCTAAACTTACCCCAACTAAATGGATTACAGAGTACATTTTGTTGATTTACTCTCAAACAGTTGTAGTTTTATCAATACCTCTCTGAGCTCATTCAACTCAATCCTTGGCTATGTCATTGGCTTTATAGTCAAGGACTTCTATTGACAACGTCTGTGCAGCAGCGACATGGTCCAAGGCACATCCCTTTATTTCACATTAAAAGTTGGACATCATATCTAGAAATAGAGCCTCCTTCAGTTCGGCAGTACTCTGGAATATCCTTCCATGAGAGCCACTGAAAGTTTATGTAGCTGAGGACTCTGCCCCATTAGTGAGGAAGAATGAAAAGGACAACATCAGATTTATAAGTTATATACTCACCATAACTTGGCATTTGTGTAGTCCATTTTCATTCTTCCTCATAACTTACAATTCTGTTCTAGATTCTACTGAAAACTCTACCAGTGCTGGTCTTTTGCTTAGGATCCCCCTATTTCTTTTTCTTTGCCTATACTTGTTACGGTCCATTATTATAATTCTGTGGTTAATACAGTTGAGAAGAAGTAACACAAGACACCAAGGCACAAGTTTACACAGTTTATTACCATAATCAACAAATTAAATCAAAAATAAAGATGTCTGTACTTACAAGCATTAAAGGAATTATCAAGCCCACTGATAGGGGAACTCTAATCTGTACAGTGCAGCTATCTGTTTAGTCAACACACTTGCAGGCCCTGTTACATCCAAGAACTCAGTCTAAGCTAAACATTCGTGTTGATCAAAGCAAATCAGTCAAATCAAATCCAGAAGATGAGTTCCATTAAGACAGGGCTGATACTGGCAAAATAGCTGTATGCTCAGTTCAGGCTAGTGCAAAGATCAATCAAATCTGGATGATGAGTTCCGTTAAGATAGGGCTGACACTGGCAAAATCACTGTATGCTCAGTTCAGGCTAGTGCAAAGATCAATCAAATCTGGATGGTGAGTTCCATCCTATTATCAGCCTTTGAGCTTTTTATAGGTTTGAGCAGGCCATAGGGTCAACAGGTTTGGCTGATGACATCCAGATCATAAGTTTAATCATAAACTGATGGAATATTTTAGAAAATTACAAATCATTTCCTAAGTTGTAAACAAGTCCTGTAATGTCTGGTTTTATGCATTACTTCCTCTTCTAAGAGAACAGTTATCCCTTAGCTGACTGCAGACTTGTGATAGTTCCTCTTATTTGACTCTGTAAGCTGATAAACATTTTTCAGGTTAATCAAAGTTCAATGCACTAAAGTTCAGTAAGCAAGGTTTGCACTTAAAGCATGTGTCTAGCATATTTTACAAAAAAGCTATATGCAAGATGCAGTCCCTTAATATAACTGTTGTCATTTCATTGTACGCAGGACTGAGGTGGTTGAGGCACCTAATAATTTGGGCAAGCTGTGTGGGCCCATCACAATACTTTGATATCAATCCTTGATAGGAAAGACCATCTTTAGCTTGCAATCCAAATAAATTTTTGGCCTTTTCCCATTCTATTACCTTTCCCTATCTAATTGTTTGCTCCTAATACCTTGGTTCTTTTGCCAGTTTTCTCCAATAAATTCCAGCCTCCTCTTGCCTATGTCTGTATCCCTAATTGCAGTCATCCCTAACGGCAGAATCTTCTTTCTCCATTCCTGTGTTGGCTTAGTTCTTAAAGTACTTTCTGGTACTTTATGAATATAACATTCTGTATGGTTATTGCTGTTCTCCTTAAAGATCTGCATCTAAAGTCCACTGTGAATTATAAGGGACCTCTTGTTGACACCATAATGGTAGCTACAGCCGCCAAAAAATATGTCCCAGACGATGCCCAAGCTATCCATCCCCCCTAATAAAGAGGCCAAGGTTATGGATAGGTTAGGGAAACAAATGTATGCATCTAGTATGTTCCCTATCAAAGCACTGAACTACATGGCCAGTATGGTTTGCTCTCAGAGATGGAAAGATCACCCAAAAACATAGACAATTTGAAACAGCTGCTGCCCAGGGAACTCTGATCTAAGTTGACCCAGGTGGTGAACATGAGTGCTATTTCCTGTCTGACAATGTGTCTCATGCATAATGTGACAGATGGGGCAGTTAAGGCAGCAGGATCAGGGCTGATTATGAGGAGGCAGCTCTGGATGCACCTTATAGATTTCCCACCCCATTTCAAGGTATCTTTCACCAATGCCATCTTTGATGATGTTTGGGCAACAATTTCAGGATAACCTGTCTATTGTGAGCCTAGAAAGCAAAATGCTTACCACTGTGGGAGTTGTTTGCCACCTCAAAAAGGATTTTACAAAGGAGCCAGAAAGGGTCAAAAAACTTTTGGTTTTGTAAATCCCAGCATCTCCAGCAGAGGCTGCAATAAGGCAGAGGAAAATTTCAGTCCAGAAGCTAGACCAGAGGAAGAGGTGGTCCCAACCACTAGACAGGTAGGGGATCCTTTTCGGGATTTCACTCCTATGATCCTTGAAGGTTTGCTTGACTGTTCCATACTGTAGGCATTTGGGAGCATCCCTCCTTAATCACTGTCTGGAGTGGATGGCCATCAAAATGGATTTGTAGGTAAGAAGAATCCTATCTAGAGGCGGCTTCATTCCTTTTTTTACAACACCCCCCAATTCAGACTTCCCAATCTATGACACCTAGATAAAGGGAAGCAACTTTAAAGGAGGTCTAGTGTCTCCTTAGCAAGATAACAATACAGGAGATTCTACCGGATCAGAGAGGATCCGGATTTTGCTCCAGATTCTTCTTAGTGCCCAGAAAGACCAAAGACCCTAAGTCAGTATAGGATCCAAGTTGACTCAATTGTTTTGTAAAGGAGCCTTTCTGGATGGTCACAATACAGTCCATACTGCCATGCCTTTAAACAGAAGATTGAATGTGCTGTCTAGATCTTCAAGATGCCTACCTACACATAAAATGAGACAAGGCATTGAAAAGATTCCTTTGCTTCCAGGTCAGAGCCAATCATTTTCAATTTTGGGCCTTTCCGTTTGGTCTCACCACAGCCCACTGGGTGTTCATCAAATGTATGTCTCCAGTCTTGGAATACATGTGCTTTTAGGGGGTATGGATCTTCTTGCACTTAGACAATTGGCTTGTGGCAGCTCAGTCTATGGATCCAAATCTGCCTGTCTTTGGGGATAAATGTAAACAAAGACAAGTCCCAAATTATATCTTCACAAGATTTGATTTTTATAAGCTGTCAGCTGGACACCTGGAGACAGCTGACAATCATACCATAGGAAAGAATCTCATCTTTAATTTCCATGATCTCGCTTCTAGTTCAGCAGGGTCAACTACTAGCACCCCAAGTCCTTAAATTACTAAGACTAATAGCCACATTGGCAAGTGTTTCTCCTTGTCAGACTCAACATGAGCTTTTTACAAGTTTCAGAGTAAGATAACTCTCAGAAATAAGATTGTACTATTAAACATTTAAAACCATAAAAACACAGCTAAATCCACAACTATTGTTTATTAAAAATTGTATGAAAAACGAGCTTTCCCATAACAATGCTTTATCAAGTATTTAAAATGCTTACACAGAATATCTAATTAGCATCAAAATCATATGACTTAATGATGCAATGATCTAGAATGGGTCTACTTCATAGGACCTAAATTTCATTTGACTGAAATTAATTTGACTGAGACCAAAACACTGAAAGTTCAAAAGACTGAAACTCATAACGCTGACACATTATAGTAAAATGTATATGCCCTTTTCCCCACTGTAGTGCGATCCTGGAGTTAGCATTTATAGTTGGGGGTGTGGGGGGTACAGTCCCTGACATTGGTGGGGGGTGGGGGCGAAGCCCCCCCACATACTTTATACTTTTAAACCATACACATGGATATTTACAACTGCAATGAATAACTCTTGGCAGAAAACAATATTTACCTAAACGATGTAGGGGGCTTCGGCACCCCCCCCACACCCCCAAAACTATATATACTAACTCCAGGATTGCGCTACAGTGGGGAAAAGGGCATATACCTTTTACTTTAATGTGTCAGTGTTATGAGTTTCAGTCAAATGAGTTTTCAGTCTTTTGAACTTTCAGTGTTTTGGTCTCAGTCAAATGAATTTCAGCCAAATTAAATTTAGGCCATATGAAGTAGACCCTCTAGAACATAGCATTGGTTTTAAAAGGCAAGTCTCATTCAAGCTATGAAAACATGTAGCTTTCAATCTTCTAATCCAGGCATATATAGACTTTACATTCAGTTTTACTCACTATATCACCTCTACTTATACTTTGTTGAACCACCTCCTTTACAAAGAATTTGAAAACATCTTCATCTCCCATCAACAAAACATACTTGGATAAAGCATTATTTGGATTATAAAACAAAACAAATTCCTCAAGGGACAAACTGTGTGTAAACCAAAATAAGTAAAACTCAAGATAAGTGCAGCTGCACAGAAACACAGCCATTAACTTTAAAAACATTTAATGCAAACAAAACAAATGTAAAACGGGAAGTGCTTTCACACCCAAAATAGTGTTTCATCAGACCATAGAACAAGAAACCAAACCAAACATTTATATACTGATGTCATCAATCTAATTAATTCAAATGAATAAGTCATATATCTTATATAAGTAAACAATTAAAACTATCAAATTATTTAAAGAGTCTTCTCCTTTTTTAAAACAGGTTTAAAAGAAACCCTACCACTCAGTGATCCAGTACAATTCATGTTCTTTTGTATAATTCCTGGGATCACCCCAAACCCCCAAGGACTCATCCATACCTTCTCAATAACGTTAAATAAAAATGTGTGATTATCGCCCTTTTCAACATGTTTAGCTAAAGAATTTCTGTCATTGTGTTTCCGTATGCAATAAAGATGTTCCCTAATTCTTTCAGCTAAGGACCTATTGGTCTTGCCCACATAGAAACTAATACAGCCCATGCCGGTGGCAATGTATATAACATTAATTGTGGCACAGTTAGCTGAAACCTTAAAGACAAATTCAGTGCTTGTTAAAGGGTATACAGACACATTTGAAACACTAATAAAAGTACAGCAACTACATTTGTCACATGGTTGCATCCTGTTCCCCCACCTCACTATTCATGGAAACTTTCTTTCTGTTACTGTAACAAAGATGTTGTTTCAAAGATTTTCTGTTCTTAGAACGAAAAAAGGGGGTAGCCTCTACAAGATCTGGAATTGTCCCATTAGATTTTATGGCTGTAGTACAAAACCATTGGGATATTCTTCTATCTGATGAATGGTTAAACTTGCTTTTGGAAAATAAGTGCCGGTTTTCTTTTAGAAAAGGAAAAACTATGAGTGGATATTTCAACTACTATAAGCGTAATATACAAATTCCAGATTTTACACAGGTCACACTTGAGGGTAATAAATTGGTTGGTTGTTTCCCTTGTGGACACTGTTCTTTTTGCCAATATATGATTCAGCCAAAAGAGTTTACATCTAAAAATACACCATGTTTATTTAATATTAATATATTTGGTAATTGCAGCACAGATTGGGTTATTATTTAGTGTTATGCACTTGTTCAGCTTTATAGGACAAACCTCCAGACCCATCAAATTTCGGATGTCCGAACATTTTAGTAACATCAGAAACAAAAATTGTAACAATGCATTATATAAGCACATCTTAAAACACTCTTCTGCCCAATTCCATTTCATTATTATTGATAGGGCTTGAGATAACAGAAGTTGTAAAACTGGCTGGCGTAGTATTTTAAACAGTAAAGAAAACGCATGGATTGTCAGATAAGGGGTTCGTTTCCGCCTGCCTTAAATGAATATTTATAATAAAGCTATGGTGATTGGTTATGTTTGATTATGTTACCCTATAAATAAGGGTTTTGTTTCACAGACTGAATTTACATTGACAAAGGCTTAGGGCCTTAACCAGTCTGTCAGCTGTATTTTGTCTTTTGATTAAAGTCTAATTTCCTTCTCCCTAACAGTGCTGGTCTGTTTGGTTTGGTTGTTTGGTTGGGATCTTTGCACTTGCCGTCCGTGCAGAGTTCTTGTGTTCACCATTTTGGGTTTCTTTTAAACCTGTTTTAAAAAAGAGAAGACTCTTTAAATAATTTGATAGTGTTTAATTGTCTAATTATATGAGATATGTGATTTGTTCATCTGAATTAATTAGATCGATGACATCTGCATATAAATGTTTGGTTTGGTTTCTTGTTCTATGGTCTGATGAAGCACTATTTTGAGTGTGAAAGCGCTTATCATTTTACATTTGTTTTGTTTGCATTAAATGTTTTTTTAAAGTTATCAGGTGTGTTTCTTTGCATCTGCATTTATCTTGAATATTATTTGAATTATATTTCCTTTTATCATAAATATGCTGCACCATGCACTCTTTTTTTTTGTTAGTCTTGCCAACATAGAGAGTAGTACATTTCATACATTTAGCAATATATATTAAATTCATTATCTCACAGTTAGCATTATCTTTACACCTGTATACAAGTTTAGTAACATGATGTTCAAATGAATCTGTTTGCAATGCATACTGGCAAGAGCTACAATTCATGGATGGATATGTACCAGTTGTTCTATTACTAAAAGAATTATACATAACCATTTTATAACTCAAATGTTTCATATTCTTATTCCTAAAAATAAATGTGCTTTCCCTACTAATCTCCTTATATCTGGTGAGCTTGTGAAAATAGTCCACTTTTGTTTAAAAATGTGAACAACTGATTTATAATTTCTCCCATAATATAATATAATTGATAGAGTAGATTGTGAGGAGAAATCTAGGCTAAGGCATGTTGAAACTACAGTACATGAGCTAAAATAAGAACACATGCTACTGGAGTGTAACTCCTTCACAGATGAAAGGGCTGCATTAATTTCAGAAGGTTTATAACCTCACTGAACAAAGTCAAGTGACATAGAAACAGCTGAATTTTCAAATATGTCATTTTTTGTCACCCTAGAGAATCTACAGAACTGTCCTTTTAAAATATTTTTATAAATAAACCAAGGATGCATACTACTAGGATGTAAGTAATTGTTCTTTTTAAGATATTTTTTTATAAAGCTTAGTTCCAAGCAAACCTATGGCAAAACTAGATGATTCTATATCAAATCTTAAGAAATAAGTACTGCTATTAATATATAAATTGAATTAATTTAACTTAGAAGCATCACTATCCCATACCATAAAGATATCATCCACAAATCTCCCATAGCAAAAGATATGCTATTTAAATAAATTATTATCATTGAATACATTATTTAGTTCCCATTCATGTAGCACTAAGCATATGTATTCACAACTGGTGTACCCATCACAACACCTGCTGTTTGATGATGAACCTTATTTTCATAACAAAATATATTTTTCTAATACTAACTCAAGAAGGTTATACATAGTATTAATAAAGGTGTTTCTAATAGTGGGGATCCACCCTGATATACTCCTTATGGATTATATGTCTATCTCATTTAGAAAAGATGTAACAAAGAATTCACATCAAAACTTACCAACAGATATGATATAGAGAAAAAAATCAACATTCATTCATTTATTTATTTAATATTTGTTTATCAGGAAGGTCTAACTTGGAATGAAGACAATTTTCAGTGGAGGTCTGGGGAGAAATTCCCCAGATGCATGTCTTTGTAATGTGAGAGGAAACTGGAGCACCCAAAGAAAACCCCCATGAATGCAGGAAGGATATGCGGACTCCGCACAGAAGTCACCCCAGCTGAGAATCAAGTGTGAAGCAACAGCGCTACCACTGCACAGTCCTTCATAAAGCATTTGTTTCATAAATTAAATTTATAAATTCATAAAGCAGTTGTTTGACTTTTGCAAAAAATCACCTGTATCAATCAAGACATGTAACTTCATTCAAAACAAGTCTCAGCACTTGTTATATATAAAGGGAGATTGGCTCAGTAATCCGTCCAAGTCATGAAACAATATGGAGTATAGGTGGATGCATTGAATCTTTATGAACTTTGCATAAACCATAAATTATTGCTAGTACAGGTTCAAGCATATGATATTCATATTTAAGTTCAACTCATAAATAGCAACCTTAAACTTGGAAATGAACCTATCAATTGAGGAGCTGGATAAAGCATTAAAAGTCATAATATCATTCAACATGGAGCTCATAGAGTCAAAATACTTTTTCATATTCATTAATATGGTGCTACTTCCTTTGTCTGCAAGACATAACAAGTGTCTTTGTTCATCGTATGTGCTTGTAAGGCAAAGGTTTCACATGACTTCAGATTAAAAAAAAATTTCTCACCTTTAACCTTATCTTTTGAATTATCATATAAATTATAAATGTCCTGTTCATGTTTGTTTAAAAAAGCTTATACTAGAGGATCATGAACTGGCATAACTGTACTTGTTTTTTATAATACTGACTGTACGTCTTTACTCACAGTACATGTCTCAGTTCCACTTGGAAAAAAAGAAGCTTTAAACTTGTATTGCGTACAAAAAAATCATCTCAGTTAAGCTCTCAACTAGATCTCAAACCTTAGGTGGCATAAAGGTTAAACCTTCCTCTAAAATGGTCCTTCCATCCTTTGTTGATTGTGCTTAGATAGGTTATGAATTAAATTTACCAATTGCCATTCTGCAACATACTCCGGGTTTCCATGCTCCATTGACCACTGTCTCTTGATTACTTCTTTACTGTTTGCTTCAATTTCTAAAAAAAGATGATGTGCTACTAGCTCTAGTAAAGCAGGAAAGTCACTGGAATTTAAAAAAAATGCACCTGTGTATCCAGCTCTGTGTGATGAAAGAGGAGATACAGCAGAGGCAGACAGTGGGTGATGCATCAGGGACATTAAAATCAGTGCCCTTATGTACGTCATGAATCTGTCCGTGAATTACATTGGTTTCTCTTAACCAACTAAAAATGTTCTCTTTTAAAAAAATCCAGGTGGTCATGAGTAAGTTTCCTTATTTTGGTAGCAAAACGTCTATATTACAATACTCTCAAGTTGTCCATAGTTTCATTAAGTAGATATTAAACTGGATTAAAATTGGGATCAGCTCAAATCTTATTGTATAGGTGTACAACATACAATGTATTATCTATATTAAAGACCACGATTATATTAGTAATAGTCAGCAACTCCTTACTTCGATTCACCTTTGAATGACCTGTTTCACTGACTTTGAATGACCTGTTTCACTGACATTTGTGCTCCATCACAGTACCCATTATTGTGCCAAACAGATTGCAAATGAAAACATACAGTTTACATTTTCAATCCATACATGAGCATGACATTTTTGTCTTTTACATGCAGGATACCCTGTAACTTGTACATAACTAACTCCATGGTCTCACAACTGTGACAAAGGTGAACTACCTATATTTATGTACATTTATGGAGCTGACTACAGCATAGATCAACAAACTCCAGAATCAACAAAATATGCAGCAAAATCTGCACTCGACAAAAGTAGTTCTCAGCAAAATGAACTGCAGTTAATTGTGTGTGTGTGCGTGTGTGTGTATGTGTATATATATATATATAGATATATATATATATATATATGGGTATACATGCATGTACGTGAGGGTGTGTTCATTTATATGCTTGTGTACACACATTTGTGTATATATGAATGCATGTATGCAGATGTTAAGATATTTATGTACAAGTCTGAATATAACAGTCTGGGTATTATTTTCATCATCAACCTGTGACCCTCTGCCCAACACACACACACACACACACACACACTCTTTAGGCTGTTACACGATCTGGATAGCTCTTAATTTTCGCCATGACATTGTATTGCTCATGGATGTTGTCTCTATCAGTGCTAATTCATGGGTTATGGGACATTTTGACTTTTGCCTTTTGTAACCCATCCACAAGTACAAATCTTTATGCTTTTGAATCTTTTTTCATAATAGTAAGCAAGCTCCAACATTAAGAAAGATGATCACTTCCTCCAGACATAGCCATTAGTGAGACATTTTCTAGCATTTCACATAAATGCAATGTACTTATTTTTTATCATCTAAGTTTTAATCTGTAGTATTAAAATATTTCCCAACACATTGCTGTTTGTTTAGCACATATAGTTAAATTGCAGTAGCCACCACCCTTTGTCAAATTATCAGTAACCAGTTTCTCTTATATCTCCTTATACCCCCCCTCCCTGGAGAAGAAATTCTTCTATTAGAAACATGCTGTGTAATGTATACTTTAGATAAATGTTATCTAAAATGAAATGTATAGTCTGGAATTACCTGCTGTTTAGCTTACTGCCTTTTTATACTGGTATCTCCTTTCTGCTAGACTTCAGTATTTTATTGTAGGTCGATTCTCAGGTAGCCACATTACTAAAGAGTGCCACTCTGGTTATGTAGTTTTTACGCAGTTGTCCAGTTCTGGTTATAATATTGTTTTACTATGGGACAATATCAGTTAATACAAAAATGGATAAAAGTGGTGTACTTTGACTGTAGAAAATTTTCACATGAAATTCTTTGATTCATGCAACTATCGCTGCCTGTATATGTGTACTGCATACTACTTCTGGTTAGAAATTTCATTTTATAATCATCAGATGATACCTTCTGTAGGACCTGGCCCTTGCCCTTTTTGAACATCTTTTTAGAGTTCTTCTCTTATCCATTCCATTAAAGTACATGTCTGCATGTGAGTTGAAGACATTAGCTACAGCATGTGCGTATTGTTTCAAATTTGCATCCTTTGGACATTAGACTTTAAACCCCTCTGGGCAGTACGTAAAATTAGGTCATTATACAGCATTGTTCAGTGTTGAGCAGATATTTGCTGTCTTGGGCCTTTTATAACTCTTTCTTGTGTCAGAGGGTCCTGCTTTAGGTTAATATTGAGGTGTAGTCCCCACCCATATTCTACCATAACTACTGTGTATCAAGTGGCATATGTAGTGCACTGCTCTTTCCATATCAAGGTGCTTACTTTAGACTGTGGTCCTTTGCTCTCTTTCAACGTAATCTGTACAATTCTAATCAATGCAAATATCAGCTTTCCTTTAGTAGCACTCTGGAAGTAACCTTAAACAAAATATTTATATTTATTCACTCATATCACAGTGGGATAGTTTGTAGGAAATTGACAGCATTTTCTTATAATGCTTCTGTTTTTGGCTTGAGGGTATAATGACTATATTCCACCAACAGACATGCTTTTGCTTGCAGCTCTTAGCTATGCATTACATTTCTATCGTGGTAAATTTATATCTGTGATAGTATGTTCTCTGTGCTCTGACCTCTTTAGCTGCCTTGGAAGAATATTTACAATACATTCAAACACTCTAGGCAAGTTTTCTGCTCAGACCTTCGGGAGGAGTAATTTGTGTTTAGCATATCTCCATCCATTTGGGATGTATGTCGCAGTTTTATTGTTTGGTTCTAAGAGGCTACACTTCATTTCAATTTATCCCAGTAGTTTTTATGTTTGTTTATAGTTATTTCTTTTTGTTTTAGCTTATTCTAGGGGTAGATGAATTTTGCCTTCAGAAAATTTGTTAATGTTTATAACCTTTCTACATTTCCATTAAGTTGCTGCCTGTGGATCTGGCCAGGTCACCATTTTGAGTGCTCTTTGGCTATTTCCTTCTCTCTGTGTTTAGACTTCATTAAGGTTTGTGCCAGGACTTTTTCCTTCTATCTTGTCATCAGCATTCTGATTTTTGTTATTTATAAAGGCATAAAATGCAGGTGCCCTTTGTCAATCTATTCAGATGCAAGTAGATATGCATACAACCTTTGTATGTCCACTTTTTCATGTTAGCGAGACCCATGAGTTAGTGGGCCTTTGCTCTGTTTCTAATTTGCACCAATGCATAAGCCAAGAAGATTCACAACAGTACATAATTGTAGATCCAGCTGTACTTCCCCTCTTGCAAATCCTTTTGGGATATCTTGTAAATTTATTTATGGTCCTTGGCTCATCAACACTTATAACCATTCCTTCCTAGATTGCTAATCATGATTGATGTTAAGATTACACTGAAGCATTATTTGTTAGCAGTTATGGCTAAATAATTATAATGTCAGCATTTGAGGAGATTTCCACATTCTCATTTCTTTCTCCTCAAATGAGACAGACTGGCTTTATTCCTGCCACTCTGATAGATATAATATTGCATGAAGCCTGTTTTGTTAACTTTTTTAGCCTGTGATTTATTGTCAGAGCTGTAACTATCTTAACATACTTTCTGTTTGTTATGAAGGACCTTTGATGTTGACTGTACTGTGCTCCTTCAACTAAGCATACAGTCTATGTACATGTTGTAAGCCTATCTGCAGAAGGTATTTAGTCTGCTGCTCTCTCCCTGAACTAATTATTTAACTATGGTTGTTTCCCAGAAGTGACCAGTACTGCATCTTGCTGTACTGTTTTATTGTCTTTTATATAGTGTTTCATACTCTTGCAGTATGTTTAACATGTCCCGATCTCTGAGTGAGACTCTCCTTCAAATCTGCAGTTTATAGTGATGTGATTCCTAGAGAAGCCACCCTGAAGGTGATAAAGATGGGCCTGCCAATCTCAGAAACGAAAATTGCATTCTTTAATGATTTGGATTGACAGTCCCATCTTCATTACCATATTTTCTTCTGTCTCCCTGTCTTGTTCTAGTGAGACCAGGGCATTCTGTTTTAGGAAGTAGCTTTCTTACAGCCTTCTCTTCCCTTTTCTTGTTCCACCTTAAATCAGGCTTATGGAGAGCTAGGAAAGAGTCCTTATTCAGACACCAGTATGGTTAAAAGGGGTCACGTTCCTGGAAATGTTTTAGATGCCAGATTGTTAATCTAGAAGGTGATGCAGCATCTTGAAGTGCCATTTTCATATTTTTCTTCTCACCCTCAGTTCTTGGGTGGCTTTATCAGCTTTTTAACAAGCGGTTGGCTTAATGGTTAAGGTGTTTTACCTCACAGGCACAAGGCACAGGGCTAGATTCTCACCTTTGGTCAATATCTAGTTATTGGCTATATATGTAATAGTCTGCAAAGTGATTGCCTAATATTTAGCTATGAGTACTTCTCTGAGTATCATGTTTATAATGTTATATCAGTTCCTTTTAGTTTCTGTTTTCTTCCTATTATTACACGAATGATCAAAAGTTTGGTGATTTTGAGGCTGGTTACACATTTTTATGTATCAGAGAGAGCTCTGGTGCATATGGTAAGCATGAATTCAACTGAGCTGAAGGCCAGGGAAGGAAATGGCTGCAGAGAGGGTGCTGAAGAAAGTGAACCCAAAAGAAGATGCAGAGCTGAGGGCCCTGTCATTTATCAGTGCATAGTCACATATGTCTTGCTTCTCTACAGTTTCAGACAGTGTGCTCATGTGTTTGGTTGCCTCCCTAGACCATAGGCAAATACCTGCCCCATGAATTTGAGAAGTGTATGTTCCCAACACTAGGAGCAGCATGCTGTCCTGCCGAACTGCCATTCTTCCTGTGCAGTGCTGCTGTCTTTCATATTGTCTGCTTGTCTGGTTGTGAATGAGCAAGCTAGCATAAGAAGAGTTAAAGATGATTTGTAAGTTAGAGTTGTGTGACATCCTTCTTATTGTTTTTATATTCACTGTCCAGGTAACTATGCCATGAGTGAGCTGGTTCGAAATTTGCCTGGTGGCCAGCAGAGACCTGCCAAAAACTTGGAAGAAGACACAGTGGTTGCAGTTCTAAACACCATCCATGAAATTATTACTGAGAGCTCAGAAAATGCAAGGTCTCTTATACAGACGCAGGGAATTGAAAAGCTGGTAGCAATAAACAAGACTAGGTATGTCATGAAGCACTCTGCATTTCTCCTCTGTAAGTTTAAAGGTTGTATTGCATTGTGTTCTACATTTATTTGAACATACATTCTCTAAGCCTATGATTTCATTTGGATTTTGTACTTTTCACTTGGAAAACCAAGTAAGAGGCTTGACAGTTTCACATATAAATGTAAAATAATGTAGCAGTTCACATAAATAAGTGTGCAGGAGTGGGGTGTGGACTTTGGCATAATGGTTAAGGTGCTTACCTTACAGGCACAAGATGCAGGGTTTGATTCTCACAGGGGGTAATTGCCTAGGCTCAAAATGGCACACAAAGGCAGTTAGCCTAGTACTAATCTATGAACCTAATCTATCTATGAACATGGATTGCAGCCTTTCAAAAGCCACTGTAGATGGGAAGATGACTTCTTGCAAACAAACACAATATCTATGTTTACATCAAAAGATAAAGGTAAAAACAATTGCAAAAAAAAAACTTTCAGTAATTTACCTTGGAGTCCTTATTTTCCTCTTGACCTGCACTCCAGCACCCTGCTAGCCACATCACATTTCTCACTAGGCATAGTTCATAGTATCAACTGAAGGTAAATGGAGCTTTTAGTTACAGAGGCTATCTGCAGAATGTTATTTGCACAACCCCCTTAAACATAAATATTAAATATTTATCATGTCTGTAAAATTAAAAAAAAAAAGTTTATATATTTTATATGTTTTTAACTACATATGTATTTGCTTATTTATTATACATAGACTCTAGTAGTTAATGTTCTACAAGGTTCATCTTTAGTTGCTCTTCTGATTGCTTTCTGTGTGTATTTATTGGTTTCAAGGGCCTAGGCAGCGAGACATTTCCCTGCGATACATTTTGGCTGGGGACACATGGCTGAAGTGACATTCAGCTACAGAGAAATATGGCTGTTTGTTTTCCCCCTGTGCATTTGGTTATTGAAGTTGTAGGTATGACAACACATTCTTCTCTTTGCCCACAGGGAATTTGCAAACAGCCATATTTCTCTGCAGCTGAATGTCATTTTAGCCATTTGTCCCCAGTCAAATGTACCACAGGGGAAATGTCTCGCTGCCTAGGCGCCTGAACCCGTATTTATTCCTTTAAATGTTTAATTACATCACCTGATTTATACATGGCACTATATAAGCAAATCTCTTTAGTTTTAACATTGTCTGATGAAGCGGCCCTTTTTTGTTTTTGTTTCATTATATATTAAAGTTTCTGCTTTGTAGGTTTGTGTGCAGTTTTCTTTTTATTTTATTTTACATATACTTTACTGCACCTAACTGCACTCTGTATTCGTACTTTTGCTCTTATTTTATTTATTTATTTGGGGGGAGGACTGAAAACTCATTAACTCTCTCCACCGTGAATAAGTAAATTACAAAGGTCTTCAAGCTCTATTTTTTAAGCAATCTTTACTTTGTTTATTAACACTTTCTTAATCATTACCAAAGCATGATAAACTCTAGTAGGTGGAGAATTAGATTGCTCAGTTAAACCATTCAGATGAACCAAGTCGGAACAAATGTTAAATATCAACATGGTAAAACTACAAAAAGCGAAAAATGAATAAGAAAGAAATCTAATATCCTTACCTTGGATGACAGGAATGTCGGTCTGTGGGGAGTTCAACTGTACCCAGTTTATCTGCATGACTGTTACTCCTACTGAGAGGCATTGAATTTAAATGTGTAATTTTTACACAGAAGGATGTAGATGAATAACAATGTCATTCCAAGAAACACTCCCCGACACTGATTCTATATTACTAAAATCAGATTGTGAAAAATGCTAGTGTAGACAATGTCCCTGTTGTGTGTGTACTCCTCTCTTCTCATGAAACTTATGGTATCTTCAAGTAAGAATGTTTTGCCTGTGGTAATCATCTGTACCTCTCTGGAATTTTTCAGAATGAAGGACACTGTAATCACTGCGTTTAGCTGTTTCAGTGATTAAAGCTACTTTTGTCCCTTTTTCTTTGACTCGTATATCTGGTTTTCTTGCTTTTGCTTTCAGATCCCATATGAACTAATGCTTTATGGCTCCTGTTTCTACCTCTTTTCAGCTTCTTGTATGTTTTAATGTTGCACAACCCTCTATGCAACAAGCTTACCACAATGTTGTGGCTTTCAGTTGTCAAGACTTTCAGTATACAGACCTTCAACAATAGTATATCACAACCAGCAGCAAGATGCTCAGTGTTTTTTTAGTTCTGTATTACAGAACCTGTATTTGTCTGCATATCCATAGTTTCATAGTTTAGTACTAGGCTATCTGCCCTGGGGCATTTGTAAGCCTAGCCATAGTGATGTGGCTTTCGCCACCCCATGAAATGGTACACAAATGTACAGAATAGATTTAGAATACTGTGCCTGTGTCTAGTAGTGACACAGTGAAGGTCCCCTTATATAATAGAATTAGTTTAGTGTGCCCCTGTCTACCCACTTTTATGTAGACTTTGTAAATCAAACGTGTATTTAGTCATCTGTCTCAAGCTGCCATTTATTAGTCTTTCATCTTTTGGTTTAAATTCACCTTCCAATAACCATTCATGCATCAAGTCTTGATCCACATATACTTATTCCAGGAGTTCTCTAAACTTCCCAATATAGTTGCGGGCCTTCCAATTTTCATTACTTTCTATTACTTTTTGGCACTTTCTGTTGCTGTCTGATTTTCATCTACTTCTGGTTTGATTTCCATTCTAGGTCCTTCCTGAAATGCTTCTGCTATAGTAAGCAAAGATATCAGCTGAAGCGTTCATGCTTTAGAACTTTAAATCTGTTTGGATCTAATGATATTGACAAGCATGTATTCAGTCCCCCACTATTGCTGACCTGTACTTACAGTCAATTTTGAGGAGATCTATGCTCCTTCAGAACAAAGGATATATAATCTTGCTGTGGTTAGCTTCCCCAGTATAAGGAAGTGAGTAGTCCCAAGGCCAGCAGAGAAGGTTGGGAGACAGCAGGCATGAGATTACAAGTAAGTGTTTCATAAAAAAACTTCCAAACAAGTTGCCAGGCTGGCACAACCTGATGCTGGACTATCATTATGTCTGATTTTTTTTCCCCTCAGTCAAACATTCCTTCAGTAGTTGTACTTAGCACTGACAACAGATGATACCTGAGACCTTCCTTGCTACCCAGTACATGGCTGGTGTGAAATCTGGTGATGCCCATTACCAGAAGCAGTACAACAAAGATTGAACAGAGGGTCGTGTACCTAATGGCACTCAAAAGGAGGAACAGTAGCAAGGAATACATAGTTCAAGCCTAGACTCTCCAGACCTCATTGCTCATGAAAGTCCATTGTAAAAAATGATTGCTGCTCTATGCTGACTTACAATACTGTCCTTCCTGTCTGCCACAAATACGACTGAATCCTCTGGATTATTAGACATGATTGTGGCAAATAGACGAACTCTGTGGCTTTCATTCTTGGGAGAGAACCCTGAATGACAGTGAAGTTTTACTTCAGTCTTCCCAGCAAAAGTCATTTTACTTTCCATTTATGGTTTAGTTTCTTCTTAGCATCTCATGAATTCCAGTCATTGGATTCCGTCTTTGGTTTGTTTGTGACTGATATTGAAAATGTTAGGAAGAAGTCTTCCCAAAATGTCTGCAGTCCCTTCTGACAAGAGAAAGAGGAAACTATTACCAGATAGGGATGAGAGATTAATGAGGAAGAATTGTACTTCTGCCTCCAAATGTCCCCTCCCCCCAGCATATGACAGACATTGATGACACCATCTCCACATCTTCAGCCACAGAAGAAATTTAATTAGGAAAATCTCTTTGTAGAATAAAAAGCCCTTCAAAAAGGAGGTAAAAGAATTATCAGATGCCCATAAATGTTTTGATTTGTTTGGTCTGGATGCCTCTAGACTTGTGGAAATTCCTCCAAATGTTCTTCGTGTTTCACTGTTGCAGTCATTACATTTGGGTAATCTGCTGGCAGGTTGCCCTCAGTCGGCCTGATTAATAAAGTCTTGGGGTCCTGCGTCAGTTGCTGTCCCTTCTTCCATGACGTCAGTTCATCAGGGGTATAAAACATGCAGTCGACTCCATTTTCATCAGTCTTTCTTGTCGCGTGGTGCCCGAAGCAGAAGCAGTTCGCAAGTGCCACTCGGCCAACTCCTGAAATTTTTGTTTTCAAGTTTCAGAACCGAAGTCTTCAACCTAAAGCTAAGTACCCCATTGGGGAAACTTTTTCTTGCTCCTTACCGATGTCAGTGAAAGTTAATAATTGTATTACTTGTAGGAAGCAAATACCTCATAAGGATTTTCATTTGTACTGTATTCCTTGCCTAGGCCCTGACCACAACATGCCTTGCTGTTGGTTTTGTGCTAAATTTAATCAACACACTATTAAGCATCGGTATATTTTTGCATCAAAATATTTTGGCTCAAGATTTAACTGTCCAGAAATGTCGTCGGTTTGCAATCCGACTACCGGAATACCTAAAACACGCAAAGAAAAATACAGAGACAGACCATCGAGGTCCAAAACCAACGACGAAGCTTCTCCTAAGCCAGTCACCGGTACTCAGTGAGGCGCTTTTGCAGCCCTTGATACCTGCTACGTTTGATTCGCAGGCCTCTACTGAGACCCATTCAGAGTCCGGTATGCCATGAGACACTTTAAGTATTGAACCCGCAGATGTCTCTACCTTGGATGGGTCCAGAGCCGCTGAGCAGGCACCGGCTTCTGAGGGTGTTTTCAGGCCTAAAGATTTGTATATTAAACCAACGCCATCTTCAAAGCTAAGGCCAAAATGAACTTCTATGTCTAAAAAAACAGCGCTTGGGCCACGTGCACAGGCCCCTATGCCTAAAAAACAAATGATCAAAATGAGTATTTAATTACTTTGATCAGGGGTACCCATCCCCCCTCCTGCTAAGAGGCCTAGGCAAGGCACTGACTATGAATCATCAGATCAGGTTTCCATTTCTTCCGATGCCTCTTCTGATCAGGAATTATCTATTCCACCTTATGAGGACTCTGATGCAGAAGATTCCATCCCTTCTGCTTCTCCTCCTAAGGATTTTTCTTTTGGAAAAACTTTGCATACTCTAAGGGAACACTTTCACTGGGAGAGTCAGTATTTCTCAGAATTTAAAAAGAGGCTTAGGGATTTCCTCCTTCTTTCTCAGCATAGGCCTTTGGCTATACCTTCTGTTCTAGACATTGTTGATGTTTTCTCAGAATCCAGCATGCCTCCTGATTCCCTGATTCTCTGGCTCCTAGTAAGCCAGACAGATATTACAGGGTTCCTGACTCCCACAAATTCCTCTTTACAAACCCTACTGCTGACCCTGAAACCATTTCTCAGGGTCCCAAGGGCGTTAAGGCTTCTACTGCTAAAAATCCTACCCCTTCTGATAGAGACTCCAGGGCACTGGATAGATGGGGTAAGAAGATTTGCACGTCTGCAACCTTGGCAATCAGGGCTTTAAATTGTCAATTTCATATGCTTTAATAGCAGTATGTCATGGGCTAACGTAAACAGGAAATTGTGTTGATTTCTGACTGTGTGGAAAATAAAGAGTTGCAGAATTTATTGCATTCAGCTGAACAAGTTGGAAAGCATACTTTGCAATGTGGTTTTGATTCCTTGGAGGCCTCTTGCAGGGCCGCTGTAACTGGATCTGTGATAAGAAGGCATGCTTGGCTCAATGAGCAAAATCTGCCTGATCATGTTAAAGCAAAATTGTTGGATGCTCCTTTACAACAGAACAGTCTATTTGGTAATAAGGCAGAAGAAGTTTTGAAAAAGATGGAAGATAAAGCTAAATCTATGCAAACTGTAAAAGATTTCCTACAAGTGCAGCCACCCTGGTTCAGTAGGCACTGGCCTACTAAGAACTGGTCCTTTCCAGTACCCACCAGAGCTGCTCAGGTCAAACCCAGACATTCCAAAGGCTCCAGGTTTCAGTCGCAAGGAACTTATAGAACAAAACAATGGGGTGCATCCACCTCCAAATCTGAAAGTAACAAGGCACCTTCCTATGGTAAACAGTCTCAATGATTTTCCACTGCAATCACCAAGCACTTATCTTTTGGCTTCCCCTTTGGGGGGAAAACTGGTACTTTATGCACGAAACTGGCAACTAATTACCCAGGACAAATGGGTTTTAAATATAGTATCCCAGGGATACAGATTTCATTTCCACACATTGCCAATCCCAAACGGATGGCCAGATCTGCCTCCACATTAGTGGGCAGAGGCCCAGAAACAAGTTATGTTCCTTGTGAATATGGGGGCTATTCAACCAGTACCAGAAAAGGAAAAGGGAAAAGGTTTTTATTCAAGACTTTTCCTGGAATCCAGAAATGACAAATCATGGCGTCCAGTTCTGGACTTATCCATTCTAAATACATTTCTGATCATTCCAAATTTCAAGATGCTGACTCTACAACAGTTACTGCCTATGCTAGGCAAGGATGCCTGGTTGGTAACTCTAGACTTAAAAGAGGCTTACCTGCATATCCCAAGCAGGGAATCTTGCAGAAGATACCTCCGCTTCAAAGCAGGCTATTTGCATTACCAGTTCTCTGCACTGCCCTTTGGCTTATCTACTGCGCCCAGGGTCTTCACAAAGTGCCTGGCACCAGTAATTGCATTTTGCAGACAAAGAAACATTCAAATTTATCCTTACCTGGACGATTGTCTAATTCAGGCAGAAAACAAGGACACTCTTCTAAAACATATGGCACTTGTAAAAAGACTTCTAACTTGTCTAGAGTGCACCATAAACAAAAAGAAATCACAACTGGTACCCTCTCAGATAATTGCATTCCTGGGTGCAAACTTGAATACAACTGCCCAGATGACCTACCTTACACCAGAAAAACAAATTCGATTGATGACTTACTTCAAACAGGTGGCCACAAAAACCCAGCTTTCTGCAAGACAAATTCTTTAGGCCTTGGGGTTCATGGCCTCCTGCATCCTAATAATTACATATGCAAGACTGCATATGAGGAAACTTCAGTGGTACCTAAAAAGCTTATGGAGTCCACATTGTCACAGCCTCAAAACAATGATTCCTTTCCTGCAGCTAGAGTTCCTATGGTGGGCAGAAACCTGCCACCAAAACAAGGGACTGTCATTCACTCCACCCCCTGCCACCCAAACCCTGACTACAGACGCATCAGATTATGCTTGGGGGGTGGGGCGCATCTGGCAGGGAGATGCATTCAGGGCCAATGGAGCCCAAATCAAATGCACCTACATATCAACCAGAAAGAAATGCTAGCTGTACAGAATGCTCTGACAGCCTTCAAAGACTATCTTCATCCAAGACCACTACTGATAAAGACAGACAACACCACAGTCATGTGGTACATAAACAAGCAGGGGGGTACCCATTCCTACGTCCTTTGCAGACCAGCCATGACATTGTGGAACACGGCCTTGACTTACCAAATAGATCTACAAGCTCAATTCCTGCCAGGAAAGCAAAATACTCTGGCAGACGCACTAAGCAGAAATCTTATGGACCCACACGAATGGAAACTGGATCCACAAATCTTCAGCATGTTGACATACAAATGGGGGAGCCCAGACATAGATCTTTTTGCGTCACCCCAGAATTATCAGTTGGACAAATTCTGCACAAGAATTCATCACAGAAAAGCTTGGAAAGTGGATGCTCTGTCCTTCAGCTGGAAAAACCTATCAAGCTATGCCTTTCCTCCTCTGCCTCTGCTCTCCAAGGTCTTACTAAAAGTCAGACAGGAAAAACCAAAAATTATACTGATTGCTCCAGACTGGCCCCGCCAACACTGGTACTTGCTCCTACGCAATATGTCACACCTTCCTCCGTGGTACCTACCTCTGACACCTTACCTACTGTCTCAGCAGAGCTATCAAATTCTGCACACTCAGCTCCAAACTCTGAATCTTGCAGCGTGGCTAATCAACTAATTTCACCAGTTACATCCCTCAGCAAACCTGTAATGGATGTCATTTTGGAGGCCAGAAGGCCTAGTACTAGAAAATCTTATGTGGACAAATGGAAAAGATTTTGTGCCTGGAACCAAGCACAAGGAATAAGCACAGCCATGCCCAATATTCCTCAGATTCTGCAATATTTAACTGAGATGCTTCACAAGGGCCTATCTTTTTCTTCTATAAAAATCCATGCCTCTGCCATTTCAGCTCATTACAGTACAGACCCTCCCCTCTTTTGTCATCCTTTGCTACAGCAGTACCTCAGAGGGGCCAAAAATGTAAGACCTCCCAGGAGAGCACCAGCTCCTGCATGGGACCTCAATTTTATTTTGGAAAAACTCACTCTACCTCCTTTTGAGCCAGCTGCAACTGCAGATTTAAAATTTCTCTCCTGGAAAACAGCTTTTCTTTTAGCAGTTACTCCAGTTAGATGGATTTCAGAATTACAGGCTCTTATGGCAGTGGAGCCTTTCATTATTTTTCATCCGGACAGGGTGGCTCTCAGGACCAATCCATCTTTCATGCCTAAGGTGGTATCCAGTGTGGCACTTAATTAAATCAGACCATTCATCTGCCAACTTTCTTTTC
Source organism: Protopterus annectens (assembly GCF_019279795.1). NCBI lineage: Eukaryota > Metazoa > Chordata > Ceratodontiformes > Protopteridae > Protopterus > Protopterus annectens. The sequence continues at coordinate 742,346,633 of NC_056733.1, read as the reverse complement.
AAATCCACAGAACAAGGGTGAGCGGATTCTGCATTCATTGGATGTGCACAGACAGCTTAGATTCTACTTAAACAAGACAAAACCTCTAAGAAAATCTGAGCAACTATTGGTGGCTTTTGCTATAGGGGCAGAGGGAAAACCTATGTCAGAGCCGACCATTTTTAAATGGATAAGCCATTGTATTCATTTCTGCTATGTGCACCATGGTAAACCTATCCCCAAGGGGATCAGATCTCATTCCACCAGAGCTGCATCTACTTCTGCAACCTTTCTCAGAGGGGTTCCTACCAGAGACATTCTAGAAGCTGCTACCTGGAGCTCAGTTCATACGTTCACCAAACATTACCATTTACCTCTCTTCTCTAAATCCAGAGCTGGCTTTGCCACTGCTGTCCTGCAGAGCCTTATAGCTGCTTCTAATTCTATATAAATCCATCCTCCCAACCATAACTTTGGGAATCTACCCAAATGTAATGACTGCAACAGTGAAACATGAAGAACATAGTACAATTGTGCCATAAATGTTTGAGTGTATTCACTGTTGCAGTCCTGGTTACCCACCCTCCAGCCCCCTGTTTTTTTTTCTCTTACTATACCTCTTCTTTCTTTTAATATGCTTAAAAGCCTTTTTGGTGTATTTGCTTTTGATTGGAGGTATATTGTTTGTGTTCTAAATTATATACACACACATATATGTATATATGGTTCCCTATCAGAA